>NW_023276806.1:174244123-174564927 GCF_003668045.3 Cricetulus griseus
TGATTAATGGTTTTTGTAGGATTTGTCACAATTGGAAGCTACGATTGAATGTGTCTGTGGAGAAGCACCACACTGCTGATTCTGAGGGTGAAGCATGATGGTATTTTACACGTAGTTTAACCAGCTTTGCATCCAAATTATTCAATAGTTAACCTTTTTTTCTGTGGCATTTGAAATACAACTATATTGGGTTACTAAACAGCACTCCTCCAAATTCTATTATTAGACTCCAGTAGTAGGTGGAGACTTTTTTTCTGCCATGTAGCCTGGTACTGAAGCTCTCAAACGGCACAGCTCTATGACAGATTCACAGAGCACAATGACTTTGGTATTTTAAACGATTTTGTGAGAAGGGAGTTGCTTTTATGTTTAGTGGGTGTATTAGCTACCAAGTTAAAAGGGCTAAGTGATTTCCTTCCTGCAAACAGAAAGGGCATTCATTTCACACATGCTCAAATCAGATCATCCTTTCTCCCCTGACACCAAGGAGAAATGCTCTTGGCCCCTTTTCTCTTCCTAAGGGTCATTTGAGTCAGTTGAAAACTCCTTCCACTTTTCTTCTACTTAGCTTCCAATTATAACTGACATGTAAAGAGATGTGAAGATGTATATAGTAACAGATCCACAGCAAGTACTCATACACACACAGCACTCAACTCGAAGAGTATAGAAGCTTGCCATAATGCCAGCACTCAGAATGGTGAGGCAGGAGGATGAGTTTGAGGCCAGTCTGGACTGGCTTATATACCCAAATTGTTTCTTACCACAAGCCCCATTTTAAAATAACTGCACTTAAATTTCCCCTGCCAGGTAGGATTGACCTATATGTAAATCTGGGTAAAATGTTGAATATAAGCAAAGGAATTGGAAAGCAACTTCATTTTGACAGTGCAACATGATGTGGTCTCTCTCTCACACACACACACACACACAGAGAGAGAGAGAGAGAGAGAGAGAGAGAGAGAGAGAGAGAGAGAGAGAGAGAGACCTAACAAAAATTCTCATATAATGTTTGAGTAGTTTTACATTTTGTGTTTGTTCATAGCTATCCTTGGCCAAATGTGTCCAGTAGGCTACAGGTTGGGATAGAAAGTTTAAAATTTTGTGTAGCAGAGAAACCTGGTGAGATTCAGAAAGATGTCCAGCTCCTCATATTGACCTGGGCATCTTAAAAATCTGAGTACAGACCTGATTTGTGAAGAGAGGCTTGATATAGGTAAGTGAAATGAGCACATTGATTCATAATCCTCAGAGATTGTAGTAACGAAACACAGAATATAAACAGGCAATTCCAAGCTCTCAGACAACCCCAACATTTGTGAAATTCAGACAACTGTAAGGTCTACAGGCATATACAGACAAAAGCTAAGCTAAAATTCTTGAAAATTAAAAACCAGATGAAAAAAAAAAACAAAAACAGCTGAGATTGTCTACAGTCCTAGGGTCTTGAGAACAAATCATTTAAAAATAATAGTGTTCAAGACACACCAAGAGAAAGGACCCTCATAATGAAACTGACTAAAATCCTCCTAGGTTATCAAATCTAGCCCACCTTCATTTTATGTTGTCCAAGAGTGAAGTTTGTTTAGTTTAAACAGATATAGAGAAAAAGGAAGATGACTTTGTTACATGAAAGCATACAAAAGTTACATTATTGTGTCTACAAGTAAGGATTTCTTGGAACATCATCTGACCTTCATATATCCATATATTCACTTTGACTGTGGTAGCCTAAGAAGTAGGTGTGAAGAAGCTGGGGTGCCTTTTGAAGACTATCTGCCCCCTTTCAGCTAGCGTTTGCCAAGCTGCACTAGGCTGTTAGCTGAAAACCCCGGCACACAAATGCCCAGAGAATAAGGACACACCAGAGATCAACCCTGTCTCATCAGAGCTCAGTCCAACTTCAGATTGGCTCCATTTTAGATTGGATCCTAGCAACTGACAGTGACTCTCTCTGCCTGGAGAGGTAGTGAGTGTCTCATCTGGAGAAAGACATCACCATGTAGAAGACCTTTAGGTTTTAAATACATATTTTGCACACATTCCAGAATTCAGAAAATTATACCATCCTTGTGTGTCTGAGCTGACAGTGATGCACAATTGGCTGAACCAGCAGCCCCCAAAGCAATCCCTTAGCATTTAAACACTCAGTAGTAATTCATGTTATTTAAAGAAAAGAAAAAATATATCAGGAGAAATGGTATTACCCCAAAGCACTTTTCTTGGGAAGAAAACATAAATTATGTGTCCTGAATAGTAGCGTTCAAATGAAATACATGAGAGTTTTTAATGTACTGCACCCCATCTATGAATTATTTTGTAGAAAATGAAAATGAACAGAAACTGACTAGCACTAAGACATTCTGACCAAGTGGCCGCTGGATCTCAATTTTCAATGATATACAATTTCAGGCATTAGCATTGGATCTTAGCGTCTGCCATCCAGAGAACCCAGATAAATATAGATGTGCAAAAAATTAACAGTGGGATGCTGTAAACTGCACATTCTTGTTTGTACATGTCTTGTAGGGCATAGTGTGTTGATCTTAGTGATTTTTATTTCAAATGAGAAGAGTAACTTAAAGGAGCCAGAAAGCCGAGAAATGCAGTCTTCACAAACTAAAAAATTGTTAGATTTATTTAAGGAAAGCATACTAAAGCTACGCATCTGTGCCTAAGTAAATTAACTCTCAGATGTAGCACACAGGGTAATTTTAATTTACAGTCTATCACAATTTGCAATACGTGTCTTACTGGTGTCAATGCAATATAATCTAATTGTGCTAAAACATTAGATTATATAATAATTTTATAGGCTACATCAGTTGTGCTCTAAAGTGGTAATAAGTACAATTACAAAAAGAAAGTTAAACACACATTTGATTAAATTGGTTACATACACATTTTTACATACATAAAATTGAATTTTCTAATTTTTAATTTAACTTAGTAGTTAAGTATATTTATTTTGCTTTTATAATAGGAACCCAAAACATTATTTCAGGAAGTTAGAGTTATTGTTAAAAGAGCTTTTAGAATTAGAGAGAATTTTTCTTAACTTAAAACAAACTTTTAAAAAGTTTAAATATTCTCTACCACTCTTGCTCCCATTAGTGACATGTGCTTCCATTCAGGGCCCTAAAAGTTTGATCATAAAAAGGCTGCTAATGTGGCCAAGTAATAAACCATTAGGAGAGTCTGCTATTTACTTTAAGTAAATGGTAAGTACTCATTTTGACATTACCTAAATATTTTTTAGGAATTGTAAGGATCCTCAATTACAGACTTCATCTGTGTAATTTACTAATTCAAAAACAAGGCTTGCATTCATCTAAGACTCTATTTAAAAAATCAAAACTCTTCTCATACATGCAAACAGTCCATTTTTAAGCAAGCCTCTGTGTTTGTTTATACCAGGACCTGGGACATAGTAAGGATCACCTGGGACCCTCATCAGTCATGTTTAGTTAATTGTCTGCTTATAGAATAAAGCGTGTCTTTTAAATACAGGCTCCTTACTAAGCAGCAAAATGTTGTTGCCTTCGAAGGAGACATGAAGTATTATTTACAATTCTGCAATATTGTTTTTCTCTGCATCCTATCTGACTTCAGCTAAAAGACCAGAACCCTCCGAGAGATATATTGCAAATGAAACATCCTTAGTAGGTGGGGGAAAGTCAGGCTTGAGGTCACAGAGAACACACAGAAATGACAGGGAGGTGACACTCTGCAGCATCTCCTCTGGGAGGGACAGTGAACCACATGGCCCCTTTGAAACGCCGAGGAGTTTACTCTCCTATCCTAGCAGCAAATATTACATTTAGAAATGGTTTCAGTCAGACCACTGCCTTTTTACATAAGGATCTCTTTTAAGAACTCACAAACATCCTCAAAGTGCAAACGGCTGAAGAACATAAAAACTTAATAACCTACCATTTTCTTTGCACTCTTCTGGAGGTTTAGCCTTTTTCGCAAGTCGTGGATCCAGCCATGATGTTGTCTTTGTGTTATGGCTGAAAAGAAAAGAGATCACTCTGAAAAGACACATACTAAAAGGAGTCAAGTTTATTCCTTAAGAAAAAAATAAGCTGGGTTAGTCCAACAAAATTGCAATCGATACACTTAATTTGCTTACTGGTTCTAAGTAGCCCTGAAGGAGGTGTAAGAGTAATTGTGCAAGGCAGCTGTAAATTTGGCAACCTCAGCTCCCTGTCCTCAGAGCAGCTATTTTTATTAAAATCAACTAGAATGTTGCCAAGTTAACCTCATTGAAAATGCAGAACTCATCCGGAGCGAAAGGAATTTATTACAAATACAGGATTCTCCAGTTGGGAGAGCAGAGTCCTTACTCTCTGACGCTGTTTCCTGCCTTTTGCAGACGCAGTATTTTCATCTTAAACCACGCTTTTCATAAACAATTGTTTCTGTTAACACAGAGCTGGTGGAGGCAGTACAAAAGTGAGGCAAATTAGAGCATGTTCCGGGATTCCTACATCTTCTTCAAAAGTGATTAATAGCAATTTCATTTACTCACATTAAGCTATCTTACTCCTAAATACTTTCATCCAAGCAAGGAAGGTAATATATATATATATATATATATAATATATATATATATATATATCTGCATTCTAATGTTTTTGAAATGGGATTTCTAGGAATTAAAAAAAAATCTTGTTGAGGAGAAGAAAATGTTTTCTTGTTCTTACTCCAGAAATCTAGAAGCAAAAGAAACATTCCTAGAGGAGAGAGACTTTCTTAAAGGGGTGCTGGATCCTTTGTGTTGGGGTCACCTGGTGAACTTATTAGCAATATATTCTGGGTCTTCCATGAATCAAATCCTGATCTTTGTGGGGGAGGGGAGTATGACATGGGGGGCAGGGCTGGTGCAAATCTCTGTCATTGAGAATCGTCCCAGTGAAGCTTATGCATTATAATTCAAGTACCACTCAATGGCTCAATTGGTCAGTAGAACTAAGAAGTTGACTCTGTACAGCTGGATCAAGGGAGCTCATGGGACAATGGACAAATAAACAGGAATTTAACATTCATGAAGGCTTCAAGAAGAGAATAGACAAAGTAATGGGTACTGGGAAGTGTGAGATTTACACAAGCAAGAGTCAAAAGAGCAATGAAAAGAACACGAGAGAAAAAAAAAAAAAAAAAACAGGTTAGTAGACATTAGGTCCAGATCACAACCTACTTAGTGGAGATTAGTGGAGATGGAGAACTGTGGAGATCAAGATGTTCACAAGGACATACATTTTCTCTATTCTTCTCTTTGCTTATAGCAAAGCCTCAGACATTTGCAGATGTAATGGAAGTGAAGACCAGAAAACTTTTCTACAAAGTACAGTCATTAGTCAAATTATGGAACTCTTTTCTACATCAAAAGGGAGATTTCAAGCCAGGACCAGGGGAGGGTGGAGCCAAGATGGACTGTGGAAAGTCATCCTGAGGCATCAAAGTGTTTTTCAGACAGTGTTTTCTAGATGGGTGTTCTTCCTGTGCTTACAAGGAGATCACCTCTGATTTGAGAAGATTGTTCTGCTTTGCTTCCTATTGCTGTGACAAATACTATGCCCCAGACCAACCATTAATCAAGAAAATGCCCACAGGTCATTCTGACGAAGATAACCCTCAAGTGAAGTTGTTCCCTCTTCTCAGGTGACTGTAGTTTGAGTCAAGTTGACAAAAACACACAACAAAAATTCTCAAAACTAACCAGCACAGACAGTAGGATCTGTGAATTATGAAAAGCCAGATCCCGAGGAAAATATCCTTTGCCTTTTGTCATTGATGTGAGGCAAGGAGAAAATACCATCTTTAACTTCCCTCAACTGCATGAACTCTTCAGTGATGGATGCATCTGAATGGAACTCTACTAGTTCAGTCAGGTACTGCCTATGACCAAAGCATCCAGCATCCAGCCAGTCTGCCAGCTTTTCCTGTCCCCCAATTTGACTCTTGTGGTGCCACATTACCATGTTCCAAGAGGACTGGAGCTATTGTGGACATGTTCATCTGGCTCTAGCCAGATGTCAATGTAATCTGAGGTTTTGAATATCCTGAATGCAAGGAACAGCACACCTGCAGTATGCCACTATCATTTTATAATAGAAGAGAAGCACTTGCCTCCATGAAAAGTGCACAGGTGCCTGTGTTGGGGAGCATACACATATGTTAATATCCATGTTGTTTCAGGTAGGGGATACATTGGAAGGTAAGCAAGGGACAGAAACGACCCCCCTTTTGACCCACACTTGGCCTTTCTCAGTTCCTTATCCTTTTTGGAGAAAAGTAATTTCTAGGTTCTTTAGACATATTCGTAAAAGCAAATATATCTATGGATATGTATTAAGGGGCCATTAGTATGCCTCTATGGGAGTCAAATTACCATTTCTCTACCACACTAGCACAGGTCTCAAATACCTGCTAATTTGGGAGAGAGCTGTGAGTGTCCCAGCTTTCCTGAGTTTATATAAAGCATTTCATTACAGAATGAATTTTTGGGTTGAACTAGAGTTAGCAGTGTGTCACTTTAATACATTTTGACAGATTGAGTCTCTTAGAGTTAACAGTATTTTTAGCTGTTCCTCAGAAATGATTCTGGAAGAAATGTGGGTAGTAGTTACCTCCAGTAATTGTCTTAAACATCACATGAAGACACAGCACAGTAGTTTTCAATAGTGGCTCTCAGCATCCTTGTAATTTGCATGCTCCTCCAGATGCCTTACAAAGGGGATATTTTTAATGCATTTGGGAGACAACACACTAAATAGCTTTCCCACTCCCCTTAAATTATGTATTTTAAACCTTAATAATTCCATTTGAGGATAGGATTTAATGCTGGGCAGAAAACTACACAAAATGAAATCATTGAAGGTTCCTCCACCCCAATCTGAATGCTGTCTTTTCTCAAATTCAAGTGAGGCATTTCTTTTCGCTTCCCTAGCTAGGGCAGATTCAGGTGCTTGGCATCAATTTTCTATATCCATCCAGGATGTGTGCCACCAAAATGACATGAAAAGGAAATGCTAGTGCTGTAGAATCTTATACAGTGCTTCTACAGAGGGACTTATTCCTACTGTGCTTTAACTGAGATGGACCTACTAAGGTTCCATTTGCACAGACAATGTCCTTATTCTGTGGAGTAAATGGAACACATATTCCCAGGAGCTTTGAAGCATAGCAGTGTCTTGATTCACATGTTTCTATAGATGAAGCTAAATGATTGTGAACATAATCCATCAATAGCCATTCATCTTTAGTTGATGCCACATTTAATCATCTTGATGAAAATCTAAAACACATGGTTTGTCCTATATATCTACCCCAAACTCTAATGTTAAAACTACACACCAAGGACTATATTAAATCAGAACAGGAATTTCATTAAATGTGCAATTCTAGTTTAAATTCATATCAAGATAACCTGGAAGACACACAGATTGACCTGCAAGTGGATTGGGAATACCCAGACATCTTGCGACCTTAACCTTTGCCAAGCTGACAAAGCAGCAGGTTAAATAATAACATCTTATGTTCTCACATGAGACATGCTTCATGTCAACTGGAGAAGCTACCGATAGTACCATAGACATGCTGCTGCAAAGCAGAGACACTGTCTTGCCCTTCTCATTGTCCATTCTCACCTTTTGCTGCTAAGCAACCTTTGTGCTAAAACCCATTAGGTCCTCTTTCCGGATGCAGAAGCAAAGGGTGACAACCTGGGGGTAACTGTCCAAGATTACAGGTAGTACGTGGAACTGAAGGGACTAGTGTAACTCAGGGAAACCCCCATGTGTTTTACCTTCTGAAAGAGGTGTGTTGTTTCTAAGTCTGTTTTTCCTAGGAAGATGTTTCCCTCCTTCCCTCTGCTGGTTGTCAGGGATCTAGTCCGATGTCCGATTCAGAAGAACACTTTTCATACTATTTATATGGATTGTAATCACTAAATTCCTCTGGAAGTGCTGATTGCCTCGTACTTGGTGGGAATTTGGTACATTAAATTGCATGTACACAGAGGTTAAAGAGAGCACTTGGGGTGAGGTGGCACCAATAATTCCACTAGAAAATCGTCCTTCCCAATTAAATTCTCTGTTCACGTCACTGGCAAATTAAGCTGCATCCCTTCAAAGCTGACCCTCCACCCCCAGAATAAAGGACTTTAAAGAACTTGTGTCTATATAATTTGGTAATTATATCCAGTATCGTACTAAAATAATGGTTGGAATTATAGCTCAGTGGCAAAGTGTTTGTGGAGTAGGCGTAAAACCCCCGGTTCAATTCCATGCACTGTCAAAAAAATAAGTTAATGAGAACATGCTATCAGCAGTATTCATTGGAAGCAAAGCTTAAAAATTTCCTGCAGTTCATACTGTGTTTTCTTCCCCACCCCATATTTCTCACTCGTCTTTTTTTCCGGTCAGAATACAAACCCTGTCTTTAGGTATATAGAGTGAGTCCTTAAGAGAAACCCACTTCAATCTGAATTTAAAGTTAGGGCAGGGGAGGAGGAGAGGTAGAGGGAACTGGGACTGGCATATAAAACAAGCTTGTTTCTAATTTAAATAAAAAAGAAGTACATAGAAAAATAAATAAACAAAAAATAAAGGCATGGTTTCCTCCCCATTCTCTTTCTGTTAATACCTTTCCTTCTATTCTGTCTTTCTTCATATATTGTCACCTGGATCAAAACATTGTTTCCACTACTGTATGAATTTTGGCACTGTTCTCTTTTACAATTTAAATTTGGTGGGTATGCTAATACAATGCCTCTTCCCATTGTCTAGAAAAAGTTCAACAGAGGTTGAGTCAGTGGTTACTTGGAATGTGTGACAACATTCAAGTTTCAAGGGTTCTCACGGTATAGATTCAGAATAAAAATAATAAGACTGTTGACTATGCTTTATTAAAATCCAAACAAAAATATTTTAAGGCATATGAATTTGTTCCACCCTATATCATATGAATAAAAATCTCAGGATAGTCTCATTTCTCAAAGACATTATCTTCCTTTTATATTATCATTCAAAAGAAGAAATAGAGGCTCAATATATATATATATATATATATATATATGTGTATATATATATATGATTGAATATATGTAATTGATAATTAACTTTGGAAATTTTTGCTTTAAGATGCTATTTCATACTCAGACATATGCCATACCCATATGAAGCTATTATCAATAACTCTTATGGGGACTGTTTCTTAAATAATATTCCCATGATTTTTCATAAGAATATGAGTATGTGAATTTATATCATATTTATTTTCATGCATTTAACAAACATCTTTTAAAAGAAATTTTCTTATAAATATTGTTTTCTATTTATTAGAATAGAAAACTATTAGAGATATAAATACCATAATATTTTGTCTAAAATACTTATTTTTGTACTGGAGATTAACCAAGATTCTTATGCATGTATAGGAAATCAGGTATAAACTGAAAATATGAAGCATACCTAATATTTTTATAAAAATATAGCAATGTAAACCCAAGTTTTGTGCCTGGAAGTAGTGTTCCAAGCCTAGAAGAGAAAGTATTGTTCTGATGTTGCCACATAACAAAAATAGTTTATATTCCTTCCCATACATTTCCAAAGTATTTTACCTTCTAAATAGCAAGTAAAATAATTTGTTTGCTGGACATGATTAATGGTGATTTACTTAAGCTTAGTAAGATACAGAAATAACAACAAAAAAGAAACATCATATGTGTATGTCTGTGTGTGTGTTTCATCCTAGGTATAGATTTAACAACCATGTACAGGTGTAACATTTTTCACATATGTGATTCTAGTTTCAAAACCCTACATTGATAAATGCATTATTTAAGATGATATAATATCCACACCATTCTTGAAGATGGTAGTAAACAAATAAGTTCTTGTTGCCTCTTTGTTTTTTGCCAAAGCAGTCATATCCTCTTTTGTGTCAGTGACTAAACTGACTCCCAAACAAAAAAGCAATGTAATGGGATTCCCAAAGCATGTCAGTTAAGATTAACACTGTGGTTACCCTTCTCTATGGAACACTTAGCCTCTGGAATAGGGTATTTCTGGTCAAGAAATACACTGAACAAACAGCGTTTGTAATATTTTTTGTTCACTCTGGCCAATGTCTGTCTATATATTGGAAATAGTATGAAATAATGGGAATAGCTCTGAAGAGTAACAGATATGGGACTTTGAGATGGCTGCTATGTCCAAGACTGCCTCACAATCTTGTTCATAAAACAAGGACAAATCAAGCCCTTTATAATGTGTCTATGTGATGCTATATGTAAACTAGACACAACACAGTGGATCCTTGAAGAATAAGGGTCCTGGAGACAGATGCAACCATGAACTTTGTTAGTTTTTTGAAAGCTGTGTGTTTAAAATTGTTCATGGCACATATCATGTCTACAGTAAATATTAGTTAAATAGGAATAGTGGCTCTATCTTTCCTTGGTTACATGGCTTCTTGGCCAGTAGCTACTGGTTTATGTCAGCCTTACATTTTTAGGTGAGTCTTAAATGAACGGAGTGTGAATGTTTGAATATCAGCTATTTTGTTAAAGTAATCTAAAGACACCCTGAAAAATGGGCATTCACTATAGGATTAATCTTTCAAAATTACTTTTGTGTATTTCTGAATTGAATTTATTATGAGTGTTCTGCCTATTATAACTGATAATATATTAACAAAGATGATGTTGAGTTAAGGAAGCTCCCAGCTATTATATAAATAAATGTAACTTATTTGTAAGTCTTGAAAATTTCCAGATATAAGTCATTATTGCTGTTAGAAAGTATGTTTTGGAGAATATGATCACTCATATTTTAAAACCATTTTGCTAAAAGTACTTTAACAGGTAGTTGTTTCTCCCTACTAAAATGTCATTATAAATATTAAAAAATCTGCTTTTTTTCTGTTTTTTTTTTTTGAGACAGGGTTTCTCTGTGGCTTTGGAGACTGTCCTGGAGCTTGATCGGTAGACCAGGCTGGCCTTGAATTCACATAGATCCGCCTGGTTCTGCCTCTCAAGTGCTGGGATTAAATGCATGAGTAACCAGCATCTGGCAAAAAGTCTGCTTTTATAATTCATCTAAAGAAGTAACTTTAAAATGTGGGAAACAGAAATGTTTTATTAATTCATTAGTGTGAAAACAACAAAAATTATCTTTAAATACAAAACTTCTACAGGGGATTGAGAGATTGTTCAGAGTTTAAAACTGCTTCCTGCTCCTCCAGAGGACATGAATTCAGCTACTAGCACCACACAACTGCCAAAATTCCAGCCTTGGGAAAGTGGCTGGGTGGTGGTGGTGCATGCCTTTAATCCCAGCACTCAGGAGGCAGAGACAGGTGGATCTCTGTGAGTTCGAGGCCAGCCTGGTCTCCAGAGTGAGTGCCAGGATAGGCTCCAAAGCTACACAGAGAAACCCTGTCTCGAAAACAAACAAACAAACAAACAAAAAACCCCAAAGAATTACTTAACACCTTAATTAATTCCACAATGCTTATATCCATGTTTAATTAGAAAAATTGCATATACTAATTTTAAATAGAGACCTTGCTTGTTTTCTATTTTCATTTCATAATCATCTTTATTTTCACAGGAGACAAAATTCAGTCAAGTTGCTAGGGAGAGGTTCCTGCTGGGAGCTGTCTCTCAGTACTGGGAAGGAAAGGCTCAGGAGGTGTGTCAGCACTGGACCTTGGAAGGCAAAGTTCTTACCAAGGGAAGGGCTTCCCCTCCCATCTCAAGTTTCTCCATTAATTTCCCCTCCCCCACCTCTTTTTTTTTTTTTTTTCAAGACAGGGTTTCTCTGTCTTGAAGCAGCCTCTGGAACTCACCCTGTAGACCAGGCTGTCCTCAAACTCACAGAGATCCACCTGCTTCTGCCTTCAGAGTGCTGGGATTAAGGGCATGCACCACCACCACCCAGCCACTTCCCCTTTCTTTTCCATTACTCTACTGTTTTCTCTCTTAAAATACTTGAATAAATATTTAGCTTACTTATTTAGGTGACATTTCCATTTGCATTTTAAATAAACTATTCATTTTAAATTAGGATGTAAAATTGGTATTTTTGACAATTACTAAAAGATTTGAAGTGTTCCCGCTCACAAGGAGAAGAAAAGCTACCCACAATGCCATGCTAACTAGCCAGCAAGACATGTGTGTGTATTTTGCCTGTGCTTCTTGATTGGCTCTATTACTGTAACTTTGCTCCAGCATTCCTCTTGCGAGCATCATAGCTCAGTACTTCAGAAGGGTCTCACAGCCCAGCAATTTCCTCCTGCCGGTCTCCTTCTCTGATATGCCTGTTTCCTGGGAACTTTTATAGTATAGAATCATTTGCAAATTCCTTGTGATACCAACAGCAGAGGTGCTTGCAAAATGATGATATTATGCTGATTTCTGTCAAATGTAGCTGAGAAAGAAAAGAACAGTGCAGTGCAGAGTGAGAGTAAGTAGGGAATTGTGGAAATGAGGGACCAAAGAACACATAGATGCTGTCTCAGTCCCAGTACCTCCTGCAGTACCTGAGCTCATCACATGGAGTGGATTGACACTCACCTTTGCAGAGGATGGAGAGATAGATGGAACAGAAGCAAGCTCAGCATAAACAGTGGGTGGGAGAAGTTGCCTCCACTATGCACAGAAACCTAGTCAAGCAGCACGGTCACATTGCCTCCTCGTTTGTCACTTCATTCAGCCTGCACTCTACACAACTTCATTTTCCTGACACCCTAGAGATGTCTACCTTCTCTGGTCACAATAGAAATGAACTGTTTACTCCATTCTGTCTTAATTCCCCACCTAAACCTATCTCTGTTCCTAATATATTTCTGATAGATCCTCTATAATCACAGAAAAGATTAAAAAAAAAAACTCAAAGGAAAAAATGAAAATGTCAATTCCTTGATTACCTTTCAAAAGGACTAATGATCTAGAAAAATGAAAAATAAGCAGCTATTTCCAAGGATTTTTGTAGTAGATTACCCCCAAATTAACCAGAGATGAGGGTTTTTGTAAGAACAATTCCTATACCAGGACAGCTCCACTCTACATGAGAGTAACTTCTCAAGTCTACCCTCACACCATCCTCTAACCTCTGTGGTGTTTTTAGGGACAATGGCTCACAAAGGCTCATGTTTAAAGCTTGATCCTCAGTTGGTGAAACCGTTTGGGAATGTTTAGGAAATGTATCCTTGTTGGAGGAGGTATGTCACAGGGGGTGGGCTTTGAAGGTTCAAAAGTCCAACCATTTCCAGTAACTGTCTCTGTCTTTCTCCCCTGCTCCAGAGCCACTCCCATTAGCTCTCTCTGTCTCATTCGGACACACCGTTGTTGTTTCCACACATAAGGTTCCAAATACTGCTGTAGCAACGTGCCTGCTGACTGTCCTGCTCCCTGCCATGATAGTCATGGACTAAAGTGTAAGCAAGCCCACAATAACTTCTTTCTATGTGTAGGTTGCCTTGGCCATGGTGTCTCTTCCCAGCACTAGAGAAGTAAGTCAATTTCTTGGGTCTTGTCTAGGCTTATAGTTCACTGAACAGTATCATAAAATTCAAATGTTGCTTATTGTTTAGGGCAATTTCTCTCTCATTCCTGACCTGATAATAAGATTGACAGCAAGAAGAAAAAAAAATTTTTTTTTTTAGAATTTTTTTCTCTCTTTTTATTATTATTAATTCAAGTTAGGGGACAGTCTTGTTTCACATGTACTTCCCCTCTCCCTCTCCCTCTCTCTCCCCTTACCCCAATCCTTCTCCCCCACCTCCAACCTACCCCCACCCCATCCACCCACCACTCCCCAGGCAGGGTAGGGCCCCCAACCGGGGCTCCACCAAGTCCACCAAATCTTCCTGTGCTGGGCCTGGGTCCCTCCCCATGTGTTCAGAGATAGAGTGCATCCCTTCAAGTGGGATGGGCTCTCGGAGTCCCCCACATACACCAGGGCAAAAAAGTCAGTCCACCTCCGGAGGCTCCCAGGAGTGCAGGGGCCTCCCCGATGGCATCCATGATCAGGGGGCTGGATTAGTCCCGTACTGGCCTCCCAAAGAGCATCTGGGGTCGATATGCTTTCCCTTTTTCAGGCCAACTGTTTATGTGGGTTTCTCCAACCTGGTACAGACCCCTTCGTTCTTCATTCCTCCCTCTCTTCAACTAGGTTCCAGAATTCAGCTCAGTGTATAAGAAGAAAAATTTTATGAGTCTTTGAACACCAATAATGGCAGACTAAGGAGAAGAATGGCAGAATCATTTTGTTATAGTCTCATGTCCAGATAGAGCATAGCTTCTGACTTCCAAAATTCCTTTTTATCAAGTCCCTAAATCAGACTGAATTAAAGAGCAAAGGTCACTTTATAAGCACAAATCAAGGTTTTCACAATTGTATTATCGGAAACATTATATAGAAAGGATTCCTCAATCTACTTGTGCTAGTGTATTTTATTTCATTATTTCCTCATGTCTTGACCTATCCTGTGTTGCATAATTAATACATATACTTCATCAGTCTCATTGCTCTGAATATTTCCTGCTCTGAATGTCAGTGTCTGACTTGGTCTATAATGATGTCTTGCTATTCTCATCAATATTAAAATTATGTTTCTAGGATTTTTAGTTGGTTATATTTAACAAAATCTACATAACTTCCTCCTTTCAACTGATAACAGATGGCTCAGTGTCATTGATTACATAAATAAAATCATGTAAGAGATTTTATTCTTCAAGAAAGTAAACTTAGATTTGCCAAAATAGAGAGGTTAGTGATTCATTTTAACAAAACACTGCATTTCTCATCCATGCTGGAGTCAAGCAGAGCACCAAGTAATTACCTGATTGTGGATTCCTTGGGCCACATGTATCAAAGTTTCCAGCTTCATGTGAGAATTAAATATTGGTATGTGGTAACATTTCAATTTCACAACTGGGCTCTGCCTATGGAGATCTAAGTTATAAATCACTGTAGGTTGGGAAGGGAACACAGTTTTAATATCTTTCTTGAGTAGTCAGAGCATATGTACTTTTTATCTACTCCCAACACTGAGAATTTCAATTTTCTATTATATTTTTTCTTTGAGGTTCATATAATTCAGAGGTAATGAGTTAATGTATATTTGTAATATTTTTAGTTTTATTATTTCCAATCAACCTTTGGTTGCCTTATTCATATTAATAATTTAATTTTGGGTCAAGAGCTTGTACTTTAGAGTTTGTTTTAAAAATTATTTTCCTGAATGCAGTGACAGGACATCTACAGTTTACAGCTATTAATTATCCATTACATGATGGAGGAGTCAGAGGGTTCTCAACATATACAAATGATATCACATGAGAGGATAGAAACATTAATTGCCTCGGTAACATTATTGTACATTGCATACCTGTATAAAATTATAGTGTTCTACATTGCTAAATATGTACAATTATGTTAATTGTGATTTTAAAAGTTGTTCTAATAGCAATAACAAATATGAAAGCTGGATATATTGCTAAAAGACAATAAGAAATATAAATATTTTAGGAAAAGGTTTGGAAAGAACAACAGATTGGATTGAGCATCACTTGTGAGTTAGTGATCAATATTCTGCTTTTTTGGTAAGCAATAAAAATGGTAAGCAGCACTCAATACCACAACTCAAAAGAAACTAATAAAGACAAGTAACAAACACAATGGCGTTTACTTGAAGGAAGTATGATCATTACACAACTTTCTTATTGACATCTAACCTCAGAGTCAACTGTTAAAACCTTTGATTTTGTTACCAGCAAATATTTTGCTTGAAACAAGTGAATTCTACCCAAATCTGGAACATAATAGTGGCCATTTCTGGAAAGAAAGAGCTAGCACGACCTCATCTGAATCATGCCTGTGAAAGAGGCAGACAAACATTTTTAAGGACACTTTAAAGCAACAGTTCTCAACCTGTGGCTTACAGCCCCTTTGGTAAACCTCTGTCTCAAAAGATGTTTATATTATGATTCATGACAGTTGAAAAATTTACAGTTATGAAGTAGCAACAAAAATAATTTATGGTTGGGGTTACCAAAACATGAGGAACTGTCTTAAGGAGTCACAGCATTAGTAAGGCTGAGAACCACTGACTTAGAGTCTTTTTAGTCTGAGAATAATGACACATGGAGATTTGTATCTTTAATATCCCATTGTTAAGAGTATTATAGTGTAGTTGCTTAATTCATTCTTTGCTATGGGTAACTGCCTAAGATCCTTATCTCTATGGAGGCAATACCTCATTTAGAGTTGTTAGCAGAAATAATAATATTCTAATGTTTTCTTTGGGGCAATGTTCAAGGAAATGCCCAAAACTCACTCAATGAAGTAGACTTCACCCTTCTCTGTGTAGGCCATTTCCCAGTTATCAGGCAATGGGTCCAAGTCTTCATTCTCCTCAGACTTTGTTGGCTTTGTATCATCCACCTGTTCCTTTATCTCTTCAGGCTGACTGTACACTGGTGCAGGGTAAGGCTGGGAGGGTGTCTCCTCTGAGGCACCTGCACTTTTGTCTTCATGTTCACTGGATTCTGCAAGAAGAAGAGCATGTGGTCAGTTGCTCCAGCCACAGAAACTGTGAAGGAGTATGGGATGTGCTGCATTGGGGATTAAGGGCTACAAAAGCTAATAGGAAACAGTTTTCATCAGACATAGTAGCAAAAAGCTATGGAAATTATCAGCACATTGTTCCAGGTTCACTTTTCATTCATCAATTTTGTCTATCATTCAATGAAATACTATTGCTTACTCAGTAGGAGAGATGAATTCTAAAGATCTTTTTCTTAACACAGCTGTGGTAAACAAAATATTGATAATCTAAAGATGTTCGCGTCCTAATGCCTAGATCATGGGGATATTTACTTTGTATGGGAAAGATTATTTGCAGATATTTTAAAATAAAAGACCTAGAGAAAGGAGATTGTCTTTGATTATTCAAGTGGGTTCACTATAATCACAAAAGACCTTAAAAGCAATAGAGGCAACAGAGAAGGACAACAACCTGACTACAGAGAAGTGGAAGGTGCTGCAGTCTGGTTGGTTTTGGACAAGGGTGACCTCCCCATGACAGAACAGGAGAGGATCTCCTTCCTTCCTGAGCTATGCCAGGAAGGAAGCCAACCCTGACAACACCATGATTTTAGTTTGCGGTGACCCACATCAGACTTGTAACTTTCAGAGCTGGGATAAAATGCACTTACAATAGTTAGACACTGTGCTGCTAGTAATTTGTGACACTAGCTATGGAAAACTCATAGAAGAAAAGCTAAAACAGATAAATACCTTAGAAGAAATATGATGTGCCACTTCATGTGTATAGTTTATAATAATAAAAATAAACAGTGGCTAACAGATGGCTCTGAGGGTCAGGGCTGTTCCTCAGGTCCCATTTCCAGCATCCACATCCGGTGACTTACAGTCACCTGAAACTCCAGCTTGGGTGTGGGGAATCTTATTCTCTCTTAATCTTTATGCCCTCTATCATCACCCACATACAGCACACATACACACAAATAATAAAGATACATTGCTTTATAAAAGGAAGAAATGGCTGGGGAGAAGACTCAGTGGGTAATAGTACTTACTACCCATTGTTGGGAAACTGAGCCCCACTTTTGGGTCCCCATCACATAAAAAGCTAGGTGTGGCCACTCTACCTGTTACTCTACCCATAATCCAAACATTGTAGTGGACACACAGGACAGTCACTGGGGCTTGCTGGCCAGTCACCCTAGCCAAAACCCGGCTAGCTCCAAGACCAGCAAAATATGATGCCTCAAGTGAATAGGGTAGAGAGGGCTAGCCTGGGACCCTGCCATAGTCTTCTGGCCTCGGAGTATGTGCAAGGTACACACACACACACACACACACACACCATACACACAAACAGAGGGCTAAGAAATAGGCAACAAATGAACAATAAAGGAAAATTTACCTAATCAAATAAGTGTTAGTTTACACCGACTCTAAAGCTAGATTGATGAAACACAAATCCCCCCCACACACACACACACATTTAGCTGAAAATTCTTTAGTCAAAAGGTGTATTAGATTACATACTCAAAAAACACGGATGCATGTTAGGAAACACACAAACCAGAGCAAGAGTACACTCTTTGTCTGTATAAGCGATGAGCTCAAAGATGATGGGATAACAACTTTACTAGATTGAGGAAATCAATAAAGACAGCAACTCAAGAACTTCACCATGCCCAGAGTCCCCTCTATCTGGACAAACTCAGTCTCACTTAAACAAGCAAACTTCTGAATATAGATGGGCTATGTATCTTATCTATGGACACTGTTTGAAGAATTACTCAGATCTTGGTAACTGATCAGAATGTAGTTGTCAAAATACAGGAAGAAAAGGAAAAAATACAGAAAGCAACAAAAACTAAATCTAGTGTAATAAATTAAATGCAAATAGGGATTCATATTTTGGGAAAATTGGAATGTTTATTGAAGATATGTTCTTAAGGGAGAAGATAAATACATAGAAAGTCTGCTGAAGTGAAGGATTTGACCCTGTGTTATAAAGTTTAGGTCTAGGGAGTAAAAATGGAAGTGAAGATATTCTAAAGGTCTCCTTCAGGAGATAATCAGAGATTAGGTGAATAAGATTTAGGTGCTTTGGGAGCCCATTCCACATAGAGGGATACTCTCGAAGCCCAGACACAAGGATGAGGGCCTAGGCCCTGATCCAAATGATATGACAGACTTTGAAGATCCCCCACAGAAGGCCTCACCTTCCCTGGGAGCAGAAAGGGGATGGGATATGAGATTAGTGGGGGGGGCAAGAGAGGAGGGGAGGGCAAAGGAACTCAGATTAACATGTCAAACAAGCTTGTTTCTAATTTAAATAAAAAATAAAGATTTAGGTGCTGTTTTCTTGGGATGATGATTGAACAAACACTTTGCTCAAGAGATAGACTTCATAGGTTACTTTTGTACTGTTTCCTAATGTTTACTTTATAGTTTTTATGCTTTTGCTTTTCCAATATAGCTTATCCCTCATTAATAACAGAACACAGGCATTTGTTGGAGCACACAGTACAAGTACTACTTAGAGCAAGAAAAAAACCTGGAGTAAAAAAATAAAGAAGATTCTACAGAAATACATGCAAAGGGACAATTTGACATTAAACTGAAAGAAGGGTACTCCTGAAGTTCACAGGTAAAGAAATATATTGAGTGATGATATGAGAACAATGCCAGCTTGGGAACAAGAATCTATAAAACTCTTTGGAAATAAGCAATAGCTAGTCAAGCAAAAAATGCATACACAAATGCACATGTGTTTTTGATGCAATTTTCCTACTTGGAGATTATCTCCTCTAGAAATGAAGGCATCATTGAGAAGTGTTGCTGAACATTTATTGCAATATTGTTTGCAGTAGCAAAACCCTGGAACTGGTATAATTATTCAGAACCTGGTCAGTATATTGTGTTTTTCATGATCATGGAGAAAGATGCAATTTAAAAACAATAAAATTACAGCAACAGAAATATTGACCAGGAAAGGTACTTATAATTATGATTTGAAGACTAATTTTCAAGGGATATAAATTATACATATATGCATAAATACATATGTACATGCATCATATATTTGCACATGCATAGGATTACACATAGCTCCATAGAACTTACAAATAGTCGGGGAAAATGTTAATCTGTCAACTTTTGGAATGGGTTGGTGATGGGAGAAACTTTCCGTACTTGATTTTGCATTCATTGGCTGTATTACTTTTAGGAATTCACAACTTAATAAAGATCATTTAGTAAATTGGAGTCTTTGTCTTAATATAAATAGTTTGGTCAATTTTTCTCTATCTGTTTTGATCTAGGACAGCCGTAGTACATGATTTATTCAGAATTAGGAAACTTAAGAACACATGATACTCACTGGCTTGGATTGAAAAGGGGAAACAAGGAAATAATAGAATCTTCACTGACATAGTCAATTAGTGATTCTTACAGATTCAAACTCTTCAACATGTGTGCAGCGCAGCAAGCAGTGTGAGAGCATGTGCCATTGTCTTTAGATTCCATTGGCAGCATCTTGTCACAACACTTAAGCATCAAGATGTGGGGTCTGTTGTGGTGTGACTGCAGCATCCAGAACATGGTGCTGCTCAGGAAAGTTAAAATGCACAGCAGGCTCTGAACTTCTGCCCTTGTTCAATACTCGCATCCGATGTTCTGAGTACCCCACTGCTTCAGGCAATGAGGAAAGGGAACAAGGAGGCAGGAATCTTGCTTTGTTGGAACTAAACCATGCCCTCCATAATCTTCCTACCATGTGCTAATGCACTGAGAGCTACTGGAAATAAAGGGGAAGATTTGGGGCCTATCCATTCATTAGTCTCATGTCAAGAGTCAAGCACCACTTTTTTCCTACATGCTGTAACAACTGAGGTATCTTTCGGAATGATGGGAGAGACAGATGATGAATCGTGGCTAGGTTGGGCACAGACTTCTTTCCAAGATCTCAGGATTCAGATTCTATCCTGACAGTTAAGGCAACAAATCTTCCTCAAGAGTGTGACAAAATTTTAGAAGCTCATTTTCTACAAAACTTTTCTGGGTATTTGCAGAGAGCAGGACATGAGTCCATAGACCAGAGGTAAGTTGTTTTTATGTCCCAGACAGAAGACCTATTGTCTCTTGGCATGGACATGAAAAGAAGTAGGTTGACATAAGATTTTACGTAATTAAAGGACACATGAGAATTGGGAAGTCATAATCAGCTTGATGGGTACTGAAGCTTCGTAGAGATAGAGACTGTAGAGGGGCAGAGAATCCTTT
Organism: Cricetulus griseus; assembly: GCF_003668045.3. Classification (NCBI taxonomy): domain Eukaryota; kingdom Metazoa; phylum Chordata; class Mammalia; order Rodentia; family Cricetidae; genus Cricetulus; species Cricetulus griseus. Next base: position 174,264,964 of record NW_023276806.1, read on the forward strand.
GGGTAATGAGATTGTGGTACAGTTTCACATACTAGGTTTAGAAGCTCCTGCCAAACTTATGATGGAGGCACCCAGTGACAGAGAATTCGTGGCTGGAAAGGAACAACTTGAAAGACAGGAGCAGATGACTGGATGGTGTGACAATTTAAGCCAAGAGTGAATGCATTTGCCAAGAGAGAGTTCATGGATCCCACAAGGATCTGAGCTGCACCAGCACTCACCAGTCACAAAGGAGGAAGGTGGCAGGAGGAGCATAGGACAGCAGCCTGGACAGTGGGGGCTCATCATACCTTGACACAGCATGGGAATAGGACAGAAACAAGGGCGGTCCAACCTTCTGAGGATCACAGCACAGAAAGGACCCAACACCACCAGGCACCAACAATGGAGCAATCCTTGATGATATCAGCTCTCAGTAAATGTGGTACTTATGGGAGAATGATTGGTAAAGAAGCCAGTCCACTAGGAATTGAAGATTGATAAAAGCAAAGAATATCTAATGAAGAATTTGTGCAAGGTTCACTTTTGAGCTTGAGAGATAGCTCAGGGGGCAGGAATTTTCCATCAAGAGTGGAAAATACCAGTTTAGTCCCACATTCCCATATGGTGAAAGGAAAAGAACCAATTCCTGAATGCTGTTCTTTGAACTCAGCATGTGCACCATGGCATGTAGATATACAACACATACTCAAAAAATATGTCAGGTGTGGTGATGCATGCTTATAATCCCAGCACTCAGGAGGCAGAAGCAGTCAGATCTCTGTTGAGTTTGAGGCCAGCCTGCTTTACAGAGTGAGTTTCAGGACAGCCAGAATGACACAGAGAAACCATGTCTCAAATTTTATCCCTTCAAAAAACAAGCAAAAATCCTATACATTAAATAAATGTAAAGTATTTTTTAAAAGGATTGTTTGAGTTCAAGGCCAGCCTGGTCTATAAAGCTAGTTCCATGACTGTTACACAAAAAACTCTGTCTTGAAAAAACAAAACAAGGTTATAATTACATAATACCATTTATCTCACAAAAGAAATATGTAACATCTCTTGTAAACGAAACTGTGGTCTTTAAAGATGCTGTTAGTGTTGTTCATTGTTGTGCCAGGGGTGATGCAACAACACTTTCCCAGTTTGAATCACTTGTTTACATACATTTCTTTACCTTTAATCAGTTATCACATTAGCGAACATGAATTAAATTCCTATAGTGTGCAAATATTTAGCAAGGTTGAATAGAGGAAAGAAAAAAGTCCCTCTGTAACACTCTCACATTTGTTATTCATAAAGGCGAACATAGAAACACATTTCACAGTGAGAGCCTGGAGCTTTTGGTGGACCCAGAGCAGGCTAATTTATCTACTGGCAGCATTGAACCAGGGGAAGCCTTCCTATCAGGGACAGAGCCTATTTCCAGAAGAGCAAAATAGAATATTTAGACTTGAAGGTGTATTCCAACCCACTGTCAGCAAGCTGATTCATCCAGGACACCAATAGATGGGGCTCAACACATTTGCATATGACAACAACATTTTGAATATCAAAAGTCTGGACTCCTCTGGAAGAGGAAAAAGGAGGAGCTGAGCTACATAAGCCAAATTGTTATTCTAAGTAGGATTGCTAATTAGGTCAGCCATTCCACTTCTATTGGGTATAGTGAGTCAAGGGACCAGCGCAGTTGGATGCAGTTATCTTCCTAGACATGGAAGGGACAGGGGGATGGAAAGGCATCTCAACACAAACTACTGTAATGATCTGTTAAATGACATCCAATAATATGTGAGTGTTGTACAGGATTTTCCAAGGAGACAGCATAGGAAGCAAAAGCAAGAATAGCCAACACCAACTCTCAGAGGAGATCCAGTGAAAAGGCTAGTGAGAGAAAGAAGAGATGGCAGTAATTATTTAATTAATTAGTTTTATGGACGTTTATTGAGAGTCTAATAAAGGCCAGGCGAGTAATATGCAGTCAAAGGACTGTAGCCCTGATAATATGAAATGCTTTGATTGATAGTATGAAATGCTTTGGTGGGGCTATCAAGTCCTACCATAAAAAAAAAAAAAAAAAAAAAAAAAAAAAACTGGTCTAAAGCAGATATTTATTGCTTGATGGTTCTGGAAACCAGAAAACTTATATCAAGATGTTTTCAGGAACAGCTCCAGCACTTGCAAAGAAGCTGTTTCTGGCTTTGCCTTGCTTTTGCTAGTTCCTTGGCTTGTGGCACATGACTTCAGCCTTCACAGCAAACATGTGGATTAGGGACATATCCTACTCCAGTATGACCTCATCTTTATTAGTAGCCCTATTATCAAATAAAGTCATATTCTGAAATGGCAGAGGACACAACACAACTCAAAAAAAGAGTTCACTATATAAATTTGTCCTCCAACCCCTTTACCCATGGTGGTTCAGAAATGAACCACTAAGGACAGAAAATCATTGACTACTAAAAGGAGGGGAAAGACTAGATCTTACATGCCAACCAAAGGTATTCTTCTAAGCATTGCAGCCCACTGACGTTTGGATTATAAGAACCTCACTGCAAGTACGCTGTTGTACATGCCATGTGTATGTCTGGCAGGGTTGGAGAATCCCTGGATTTTCTGAATTCTGATTAAAGAGAAGGCACACGACCAATGCATGAACAATATGGAACCATTCCATTTATTAATTAGATGGAGCAGCCTAGGAGAATTATCTGATGTATTTCTTCATATGGTTTTAGCTTTAAATATAAAAATGCCATTTTTGAATATGTAAAATGTAGTTTTCCTGGAGATGTTTGTTGTTGAGGCGAACAGACTTTGTCTAGCATAGTGTCTTGGAGTATTCCATGCAATATTTTCATGTCACATTGACATCCTGCAAACTAAAGTGTTTTTCCATTAGCAATAGAAACAATAGTTTAAAAAAGAAGGAAAGAAAAAGACCTCTCTTTAGAGACTAGCAATACAGTTAAAAAAAAAAAAAAGGAAACCAGCACTGTTAAATTCCCACAAATTCCTTTGACTCATTGAAGCACAAAGTAGACATTTAAAATACAGAGTCATAAACAATGATCCATAAAATTGTATTTTCTTGTACTTTACTGGAATGATTAATAAACATAATTTCTTTCACCTTTCTTGCTCTATGTACCAGCTGCTTAGACACAGGGAATATGACTTCCTTCTTTCCAAAAAATAATTCAGAAGAGCTAAAAGATCTGAATGAAGAACAGAAACAAAGCTACTTGGTTGGGAGTGAAATATATGCCACTTTTTATTCATTATAAAATTTGTAGTTCTAGTTCATTCCACAGTTCTGATATTCTAAAATATATGTAGCAGACAGTCCATATATGTAAATTCTTATTGTTCTACTAGTATCTTGGTATAACTAAAAATAAGTCTGAATTCAAAGGATTGTATTATTCCCATCTAGTTTCATTAAAGAATAACCAGAAACAAGGATTTAAAAGAAGATTATAATTCTATGTGTTATTCGTATATTAATTTGACATGATATATTAGTCCAAATTCTCTAGAGGAACAGAACTTGTAGAATCTATCTGTCTGTTTGTCTGTCTATCATCTTTCTATAGAATTTATTAGAATGGTTACAGACTGTGGTCCAGCTAATCCAAAAAGGACTGAGTTTCCACAGGAGATCCAAGAATCCAGTTCAATTCATGTCACTGCCTGGAGTGCTAGAACCCAGAGACTGGACAGAACAGAGACCTAGGATAATAGCAAACATGACTGGCAAAAAAAGTCAAGAAAGTGATTCCTAATGACATTCTGTGATATTCATAGATCATTGCCTAGCCCCAATAGCCATCATAGAGGCCTCACCCTGCATCTGATAGAAACCACAGCTGAACATTAGGTGAACCTTGAAAATCCTGTGGAAGAGAAGCATGCAGGATTAAGGGAGCCAGAGGGGCCAAGGACACTACAAGAAAACCCACAGAATCAATTCATTTGGGCTCATAGGGGCTCACAGAGACTGAACCACCAACCAGAGAGGTTGCATGAGACTGACCGAGGCCCTCTGCATATATGTTATAATTGTGTCATTTGGTCTTACTGTGGGCTGTCTCTGACTATGTTTTGGGGACCCTTTTCTCCTACTTCGTTACCTCAACCAGCCTTAATAGGAGAGAAGGTGCCTAGGTGTACTGAAAATTTGATGTGCCAAGACTAGCTGATAGAGATGGAGGAGCTTCCCTTTTCTGATGAAAAAGAAGGAGGAGAGGATGGGGGCAGGGATTAGGGGAAGGGACTGAGAAGAGAGGAGGGGGGAAATGTGAATGGGCTGGGGAAAGTTAATTAATTAATACAAAATACAAAATACAAAAAAAAATCTGGGTTAAAGTGGGTCTTCCCACTTCAAAGGATTTAATTAGGGGAAAAAATCCCTTACAGGTATGCCACTTGGGTTTTATTGAATTCTAGATGTAGTCAAGATGACAATCAATAATAGACATCACTTGTCCACCCCTTGCCAACTTGACACAGAATCATATCTTATGTCATGCTTAATTTCAAATTTTAACAATCACCAAATCACATAATTATGCCTAACATGATATAAGTATTCCATATACAATTGCAAATGCATTATATATTTAACCAGGTCATAATTACACCTAACATAACTATCCCTTGCATAATCACAAACGTGTTATAAATTTAGAATAGGCTGCAATATTCCTTGAGGGACATTCTTTTAGTATCTCAGTTTTAAATATGAAAACCATTGATTTTTCTCATAATTGATGTTACATGATGAAGAAATTGAGGAAAGAAAGCACAGATATTTGTATAAACACATTTTTAACAAAATACAAAGGAAACACTCATGTTTATTCATGTCCTTATTCTGTCTTGTGACCTTCGCTGCTCCTTTTAACTACCTTCTTCAACTACTCCACCCTAAGCAAATACTTTAATAGGTCTTGGCTCTTCTGCTGAGGGAGTGACCCATACTTTCATTCCTTAAGTACCTAGTCCAGTAGAGAACATCGTGTTGTCCTTTCCGCAGACAAAGTGGTCCAATGTAGTCAACCTGCCACAGGGTGGCTGGCTGGTCACCCAGGGAAAGATGGCATGTCAGGGGCTGATTGTTCATCTCTGCTGTTGATAGATGTGATACTCAGTAGCAGCTGTAGTTAGGCTTAGGGACCCACTGGACATACTGTGAGCCAGACCAACTAAAACTCCATAATCACCTGACCCTCACAAGTTCCTACTTTAGCTGGAGATCTGTAGTGTTTCTTAGTGTCTCCCTGAACCAGCGTCAATTCAGAACTGTGACAAGTCTGATTGTCTCCTTTCCCCAGTGTATAGTTAGCCTTGTAAAAGACGGTTAGTTCAGTTGGGGAGGAAATGGAGATAGGCTAACTTTCTGGTACTTTACCAAGGGTCTTCTTCAGAGGAAGCTGGCTGTCCTTTTTTTCAATGGGTTTTATGACTGCAAACTTGCTCATTTGGAAATTTGATCACTAGGTGAGATTCCCTTTTGCCATGATCCAATACAGTCTCTTTTCATTTGTTTGAGAAATTTTCTGCTCATACCACTCAAACAAAAATATAATAGGATTCTCGTCTATTTTATGGCTGGAAACACCATGATTGATTAACTAGTACCAAAGGTTATGAGTTATGTCACCATAAAGTTCACTTTGTCTGTGCTGACAATTGCAGGTCAGACCATCATGGACACTGTTTTGTCTGTTGCCCATTAAGATAACTATAAGTACCTTGCCTTTGGTGATTCAGAACTGTCACCTGGCCTCCGTTATCTTGGAGTGCTATTAAACACATTGTATTTAAATCATCCAACTGAGCAGCAGTATCTCCAACCCTAAGGTTTGGAACAAGGAAAGAGAAACAACAAAGCTCCAAATGTGCTGGGGCCCCTCTCACCATTTTGTGTCTCACAGGATTAGTAAAGGGCATGTCTTCTGAGCCTTCCCATTGTGGAGGATTAGGTTTTACACAGAGTACCCACTCTAGCATTGCAACTCCTTGAGTCTTAAAATCCCTTTATCAACACTAAGCCAAGGGCTGTGAGGCATCTCCAACCCCTTTTCAGCAGGGCATCTCAATGCTTCAGCCAACCATTCGAACAAACTTTTGACAGATCGCTAAAGTTTGTGAGCTTTCATATCAAACTTAGAATCCCCATTCAGTGGGCACAGATCAATAAACTCAGCCTGATCCAGTTTTATGTTCTTCCCAACATTATCCCACACCCTTAAATCCCCAGACATCTGCTTGAATGAATTAACTCACTAAGCTCTTTGGTAGCATAGCACACCTCCTCAGGAGCCTCAGGCCCCCTCTAGAAGCCTGCTCTGATTTGCCTTAAATTTGATTGAAGGTCTAGAGCAACTATTGCTGGGCCCTGAGGGACATCAGTATTGGCTTTCCTGGCTTCTCCTTCAGAGAAAGTCACTTCTGGCTTAGTAGACAATGAAGGGTTTATTTCCTCAATCAAAAGTGGGAAAGGCAATATTTAGGGTGTTGGGTAGGGGCACATCTGCCGAGGGTAGAGATAAACGCTTAAGAATCTGAGGGCTCAAGGTTCTAAGCTTCAATAGGATCCTCCCACAGTTCCCCATCTCAAGTCACAGGATCCCATTCTATTCCAATTAATACATTAGTTGACAAGGCCGGATGTCTCCACTGGTATAAAATGAAACCCCAAAGAAGTATGTTCTAATGTCATCGAGGAAATGGACTTGCTTCCGAGAGTGAGAGCAAGCAGGCACAGAGACAGCGTGTGTCCTGCTTCCATGCCTTTTACACAGGCTGCCAGCGGAAGGTGTGGCCCAGATTAAAAGTGAATCTTCCCACCTCAGAAATCAAATTAGAAGTGGGTCCTCCCACTTTAAATGATTTCATTAAGAAAACAAAAAATCCCTCATAGGTGTGCCCAGCCATTTGGTTTTTAGCTAATTCCAGATGCAGTCAAATTGACAACCAAGAATAACAATTTCATGTGACCCATGTGCCTCTCTATGTAAAGCTTCTGTAAGTGCCACACTGTGAAATGAGGGCAAGTGTTGAAGGTGTCTAAGCCAGAGAGGAAACTGTTCACTCTACTTTCTTAAAACTAGCAACCATGTATATATCCAAATTTTATTTTCCTCCATAGAAAAGCTGTGCTTTGCATTTCTATAGCTATGTGGCAAATTTGAATAAATTCAATATTTTCCCCTCACCTTCTTATTATTTCTTTGAAAGTAAACATAGGTGGTGAATATTTGAAAATACAGGGATATGCTTCTGGTTTTTAGAAAGGAGAATAACTTGGATTTTAGAAATTATTTTATCTTTAGTGATTTCCGGAGAGGAACAAACATCCTTCACAAAAAACAATAGAGCTCAGTTGCTAAGCAAGAATTGTGTCAGGTGACTTGGGATTAAATCTTTCTTTTAAAGTGTGATGTTGAACGTGTAAACACGGGAGACAACCACCTTGTCTGTCTAGAAGGATGAGATGTGCTCTGTGTAGGAAATCCTTAGGACAGAAAGCTGATAGAATGCATTTGGTGTTCAGTAAAGTTGCCTATTTTTACACCCAGTGTTACTGCTTAGGACTCTAACCTGTCTTGGGTTGTTAAATTGAGTCAGTCTATCCCAATCCAAATGACTTTTACCTGCAAAAGCGAGACATGTGGACAATTTTCTAATAGTTTTAGTTCTTTAGGTAGTTTTAAGAAAACTAATGCAAGTTTTAAAAGACGTGTGGAAATGTAACAAAAAATGTATTTTTACAAGTTGAGCCCTCCCATTGTCCTGTCCAGTTGATATGGGCAACAGAGTTAATTAAAGGAGAAAAATTAGTCCCAAGGAACTACACGTTTTCCCTAAGGTGGCTATCTATTGGCCTTGGGCTCCAGAGGCAGCTGCTGAGCTATGAACTTGTTGTCATATTAGCACTTTTGAGGATTTAGACAATAAATAGAATTAGAGGCACAGGTCCCCAGATCTTATCTTAGCAAAGGCTTGCTCTCCTGGTCACTACTGGGACCTCATTTGCTACTAGTTTCCCTGAAAGTAGCTTCTCCCACCATGGTCTCTGGTCCTTGATGGAATTGGCTATGGTGGTGGACATGGTGGATTTTGAAGACATCTCTAGTTCTTTGAAAATCTAACAATCCCATTAGAAAATATGTTCATTATATCCATCCAAGGTTTTATTTTGTGTTATGGTGAGTGGACTCAATTAGAACTGGAACCACACTCTCCTATATCCATCCTAGATGCTGAAATACACAATTAGATCTGGAACCCTACACTCCTGCACACGAATGAACACAACACGGTTGATAGGTGAGCAAGAAGCAGCTATTACTGTAATTGGTTTCTAATAAGTACATATAATTATTGAGTATGTACCTCTTTTATAATATAACTTATTGCTTATACGTGTATGTAACTATCTTTTACCATAGTCATATGGAGAGAAATATGGAGGAAACTATTCAGATACAAAGTAGTCATGTAGAGTTCTCTTGCTTTCTGTGTAACCAATTGACCAAAAGATTAAGATTGCAGGTTATTGTTCAATTTCCTCCAAAACTCCTAAAATCTGAAGAATTATGGGTGCTACAATGCCTGTAGACTGTACGGATTATGAATATTTACTTGCTCACTGTAACAAAATTGCTCTTTTGATATGGGAAAACATTCATGACATACAGAACCCTAAACTACAAGGAAGAAACCCAGGAAACAGTTTCCTCATGGCTGCTCGCGGTGCTGCAGAGATCCAGTCAGTGAAGGTGGTTATTGTTTCTGATCCTTCAGGAACTTTCCCATGCATATTGAATTCTAATATTTAATGGGTTTTGATGTTTCAATGATTCAGAAGGAGTTATGATCCCAGAAAGAAGTATTTCAAATTCTTCAAAATATGAGATACTAGAGTACTTATCCTTAACCACTGTGGGGTATGTGTCTGCACACATGCATGCTGGTATGTGTGTATCTGTGTGTATATGTGAGGGTGTGTGTACCTTAAGTGGATAGAAAAATCAATACTTTTGAGCTGCTGACAGATATTTCCCTTCATTATTTGAGGCCATGATGAAAATACAATAGCATGCTAGAATTAGAGTAACTTAATGTCATGGTTTAGTGTGTTTCTGATATTATTTAGATGCTATGTCAATTGAGGAAGCATGAATTCACAATTCTTCTGTAAAGAAATGATTTATAATTTAAAAGCAAATTGTGTTTCATCTACTTAAGAGGCCAGTCAGGGAAATGTGAATTACTAAAACAGTAGACTAAATGCTTAACAAGTATATTGCATCTTTATCTAAAATCCAGTTGTACACCATACTAGAATAGTGCAGAAATTATGAAAATAGAACACTCAAAGTTTGTGAATGGAGAATGACAAGGAAAAATATCTCCCGGAATACATAAAACTAAATGGAAAAGAATCACTAGAGAATATTAGTAGAGGAAATTATGTTCCGTTAGCAGAGGAGGAGAGCTGCCTTAATTAATAAGTGTATTCCTTCTACAGTCTTTCATTTTTAACACGTTAATGAAGGTAGAATGGGATAAAAGGAGTAATAGCCCTCATGGCTGTGACATTGTGTGTGCTTTGTGATTTTTATAATGCCATGAATTCTAAAGACATTTATCAGCCAGGAACAAGTCCCCTGAATCCTCAACAAACTTTGTGGGGATAAAAGTTAATACACACATTGGAAGCATCCAAGAACCAAAGTAAGATATTAAATGAAACATAAGATTTGTAACACGTCTTAGAGCTTGCCTTTAAAATCATAGTGGGGGGGATCAGAATAGTGTTATTTGAAATGTAACCACAGTCTCTGCAGTTTCAAAGGGCTGGAAGACAAAGAGGAGGCTCTATATTCAGTCTCCACTTTGATAATTGAGGGTTGCTCTATAAGGTCATGATGGAATCCAGGTATTTTCTTTTTTTTTATGAGATCAAGAGAAAAAAAAAGTAAGGAAAAGGCCAAATACAGGCTCCAGCCCTGGGGCTGGTGCTTAGGCAGGCCTCATCCAGAGACCTTCCTCTTTTGAGAGGTCAGACAGTGTGCAGAGCCACCACTGATGACAAAGTAGGTGGGAGTCACGCAAGTGTCAGTAGGGCACAAGAAACACAGGCAGATAGGCAAACACCCGTGTGAAGGAAGAAGATGCCTGTGGTTTGTGAGCAGTTTAGACTCTAAGCAAACGTGGTGTTTTTCTGCTGGCTCTTGTCCTGCATTCTCCATTCATGTAACAAATGTCTTTCATGTACAGATTGCATCAGCCTTCTAAAAGTCCTGCACAGAAGCTGAGTATGGCTCCTGAAAATGCCGAATCCCTGTGAGGGCAGAAGAGGTCTCTCAAAGTCCCTGCTTTCACATTGATTGAAAAGTGAGTCTGCTTGGGTTTAAAAGGATGGGTCTGAAGGCTGTCACAATTTCACATGCTTACAGTGTGTGTGCAGTCACAGTGTGCTTCAGAACCAACTCTTTAAGTGGCTCGCTTGTTGATTTGCCATCACATCTGGACACACCAGCACTCTATGTTAGGCTGGTTTGAGTTTCCACACAATACTTTTGGATGGACTGTCCTTTCTACATAGAATGTTAGACTTTGGAGAATTAGTTTGAAATAGTCCTAGAATTTTACCCATTTCCTCTGCCCTTCCCCCTCCAACGATAACAGGGAGAGAAAACCAAGTATAGCACTTGGGACTAAACCATAAAATTAAGTCACATCAGGAAACAAAAACAAAAGGAAAAAAACACAGAGAAAGATCTGAGTGCATACACAAACTGCAGCCTCTGTGAACTCACATAAAAATAAGCAGGGGACAGGCACTGTGGCAGTTTCAGAGTGGGGCATTATTCGCAGGAAAACAGCGAGATTCACTACGGAGGACATTATTCTTCAGAGAGTGACAGGGTCTCATTCAGAGCACCAGGACTGATGGTGCATGCACGGCCAGCTTGCCAAGCAGCTCAGCACTGGGGTGCAGGTCCCCAACGGTGAACTGAGATCATTGCTGAGGACACTCAGAGATCACATAAGGGACACTCTGTTTGCTCTCTGGGAGATGCAGTTCATCTGCAGTAATTGCGGGCTTGGGAGCCTGGAGAAGGCAGCTCTGTGCCCACATACTGTATTCCCTTTGTTGGGGAGCTCTCATGGGCCGCTTCTCCAGGCATTGTGTGTATGTATTAACAGAGAGCCTTTAAAATATATGTGCATTTCTAATTCTTTGCACTGGACTTACTCATAGCTGCTGAGAGGAAGCCAGCAGACAATAGTGAGTCACTTTCCGGAAAACTTTAGCAGATAACTTGTGTAAGAAAAGAAGTCAAGGGATCCAGCTACTAAGTTTTCAGGACTTGACTTTGCTGAAGAATCCAATCTTTGGATTATAGCTACTTATCTATTAACTGTCTGTTTTGATATTTTTAAAGTTTGGGGGAATAGATGCTTTTGTCTGTAAAAATATGTATTTTTCTAGAAAGTAGACTTTTATGTACTTCTGTTTATGTTATAAAAAGACTAGAAGAGTTCAGGCAAAGAGGCCCATGTCCAAAATCCCAGCACTAGGCAGGTGAGGAGAGTGGCTTGTGATTTGAGGCTCTCCTGGTACTCAGAGAGACATGCAGACCAGCCTGGAGCATGTAGTGACAAACCTTTCTCAAAAACAAAATAAATAAACATACCAAACAAATAAACAAACAAAAACCCCAAAGAAACAATAACACTATAGATTAAAAGTTGGAAAAATATGTTGTTAAAGACATTGAGTAATATAAAACCATAATGAAAATTATAGTCAAGACAGTGCAGATTTGATAGGCTCTAGATGGTTGTTGTAACTGCCCAAAACACAAAGATCAATAATATGAAATATTTAAAGATACATGTACCAATGATGATTTTTATTATCAACTTGATTGTGCTAAAAGAACATAGGAGATGAGTAAAGCCAGGCAAAGGATGTGTCTATGTACAAAAACTAGTCCCACTCTTAAAACTATATTCCCTATGTCTACAAACAATAAACCTAATTTCGATGCTTAGAAGCTTTACCAAAATGAACTATTTTTCTCTTTCCATATTTAGGATTTTGAATGAAGACTCCAAAATTAGAACTAATAATTTGGATACAGGCATTATATTCTAAGGGCTGGGAATGTAGCTTAGTGGTGGGGTCCTTGCCTAGCATGCATGAGGCCTTGTGCTATACTCCTTGCACCTCACACACACACACACACAAAAACAACAACAACAACAACAAAAAAAAAACAGCAGCAAAGAGTCATGTCTTTGCTATTTGATATCACAATCTTTTCTTTCTAAAGGTAATTGTTCATGTGTGCCTGGATAGACGTGCACACACCTACATATTCAGGCCTGAACGGGGCCCAGGGAGATGTCTGAGTAAGTAAACTGTTGCTATAGAAGCAGATTGACCTGGGATCCCCAGCAACCTAGTAGAAGCTGAGTATGGTGGCACGCTTCAACCCAACACTTGGGGAAACAGACAAGAGGATCTGGCGGGGCTCTCTGACCAACTAGGACAGCCAAATCAGTGATGTCTAAGTGACAGACCTCGACTAAAAAAGTAAGGTGAGGAGCAATAAAGGAAATGATCAGGATTGGCCTAGGATTTCCATACAGGCAAGCACACACAATTTCACCCCTTACATGAGTGCATGGAACAAAAACTGGTAAGTTAACAGAGAATGGAAAGACTGACCTGGAGTTATGACTACACCGTTCCCATTGACCACAGGCCTTTCTTCCTCCTCCTCCTCTGGAGGCTCTATACTTGCTTTCTCCATGTTGCTCACTGATTTATTTCTCTTCCGTTTCCCTTCCGCACTTGGAGTAGCTCCCGGAAGTATCTGGTCTGTTACATTTAATAATAATGGTGCTGGTTCAGCTGGAGGCTTCGGGGTACCGTAGTAGTTGTCTGCAAAAGATACCCAGACATTCTAGAGTTAAATGTTTTTCCTAAATGAGTGTAGGTTTTAAAGAATGGAAATTATATCAATTTGTTGTATATTTATCCATTAGTTAACACGTTGCCATATATGGTTTTATAAGCACATATTATATATCTTTATTTCTATTTTACTGTGCCTTAAGGCACAAGATAAAAACCTGTGTTACTGTCTTTGAGTACTTTAATGTACTGAGCTTTCAAAGCAGCTGTGTGCATCACTTTCAGATGTCAAACAGTTCATTTCAAATCTACTTAAGCCAACTTAACACTAAGCCTTCAAATCTATTTAAGCCTTCAAAAAAGAATGTTAATCCTAAGAAGTAAAGGTAATCTTTTGTTTTATTTTTATTTTCAAATCTTGCATCATTTTAGAAACTCAAAGTATTCTTAGTCTTCCTCTCCCTCGAGCCGGGCTCTGACTGGTTGTCTGCACAGAGCTGTACCTCCATGCTAGGTCTGTGGCTCCTGGCGCTGTGGGCAGTGAACTGCTCCTTTTATCATTCTTTAGATTAGCATTGCCCTTTTCTCATAGCTATTGTATCTGATCTGTGGGTTAATCCCCCTCCCCTGCCCAGCTCTGGGAGAGTTCATTTAGAAAGACAGGGATCCTTACTTCATTTGCTTGTTTGAAGCATTCATGTTTTATACTTTAATGTATTGTATCATTTAACATTTATACATGCACATAATGTGTTTGAATCATATCCATACCCAGTTTTATTCCCTCAAAATCATATTTGTCTCTATAACAAGAGGCTGCCATATATACAGGCAAGCATTAAATGTCTGTTAAATAATGCAATTGTGTTTTTTTGCCTTTGCATGCTCAAGGCAAATCATTTTATTTAAAATGTTCAAAATGTGATTGGTGAATAATGTGTTACTTTGAGAAATCGTTTTCAGATTTTAGCTTCAATTTCACACCTGTGTTGGTGTGTTTAGTTAACTAAGTAATTAGTTAACTCCCATACTCTGTTATTAAGGCCTTTATTGGGACTGACTGTGCACCTAGCATTCCAATGCATGTTTGAGAAACTGTGATGGTTGCAATAAGATCTTTATCTTACAAAATGCTTAGTAATCTGGTATGGAAGTCCACAGTTGCCATCAAGTAGGCAAAGCACTGGAATGGAAAATGGGACTAAGTCCCATAAGGAGACAGAAGAGAAATGGAGTAGGGTTGCCTATCTGAAGAGGTTACTGAGATCGTCTAGGAGAGCAGCCTGCTGTGAAGAAACAGCTCTTAAAGTCAAAGACATAGATAGTGTCTAGATGAGTCTTTCTGGATAATTGTAATTGAAGCAAATTACTTAACCTCAATAAGGCTCAATTCCTTTTTGTGTAGACAGGGAACAGCTGTAATTGCTGTGGTCACTTGTGTTACGGCTTGTAAACAACCAAAACTTATACCACTTAAATTAAAATGTGATGAGTGTGAGACAGTTAAAAAGATGTGGGATGGCTATTTGACAGGGAGTTCAAAACATCTGGAAAATAAGTAAAAACAAAGGAGTTAGGAGTCAAGCCAGGACACAGTGGTGACTTTTATTTTTAAAGACAGGGTTTGAGGCTGGGCTCTACTCACTATAGTTAAGACTAGTCTCAAACTTCTGATTGTCCTGCTTCCATTTCCAAGGTGCTGGGACTGTAGGCATGTACCACACACCCTGTGATTGCTGGTTTCTTTGTCCAGCAATAGAATCTACCCACAAATTGCCTCTGGGGGAATGAATTCCAAACTCTGCTCAGCCACTTTGACTTGCTCAAGCGTCTGCTGGTGTGAATACACCCAGCAGAGTGGTTGGTTATTGGCTGAGCCTCAACCATGAGAGGATAAGTCAACCACCAAGACAGACAAAATGTCTGCTCTACTTTGATTTCAGAAGAGGGAGGCGGTGATAATTGCCAACTCAAGTGGATTAAAAGATGACTTGTAGATCAGGGTTTGGCATGTGAGTTGAAGGGAAAGACTCACCCTGAATGTGGGTGTCTCTGATCAGTAAGCTTGGGACTCAGGTAAATGGAAGTGGAAAAAGAGGAACTGAGAAGCACACATGGCTCCAGGTTCCCTGGTTGAGTTCCCATATAGCTGTTGCTGTCAGCTGGAGACAGTGAATTCCAGAATCAGACTGTGGATGTCCTCCCCACAAGTCGTTCTAAGGCTTCCCCTTAGAAGTGGGATTACCACTGTCTCCTTGTTCTTAACCTTTCAACTTCTTGGACTCATCCACTATTGATTTTTCTGGATTCCCAGCCTACAGGTAATTTAGTCTCTGGCTGTATAAGCCAATCTAATGAATCCTCTTTTGTAACAATGCCATATGCTGCATTGGTTCAATTCCTCTAGCTAAGATGAATGCGAGGTGAATCCCTTCCTTTAACCTGTCTTATCTCTGTAGTCTCCCAGACAGTAATACCCTTGGGATGTTGGGTAAGCAGAAACAACAAATGCTCTATATCCAGGATAAAGCTGGTATATATGGTGAAGAGCTTCATGAGCTGTAAAACTGTGTTGGATTTGATGGTGATGAAGCCCCATGCTGGAATGAATGAATTGAGAAGCTGTTGTGAAGACCAACCATGCCATTAATGCTGTGGTTCATATTTGCAGATACTCAGACACTTGACAAAATTTCACTTCATGAAGTGGTTCTTCTGTGTGTAGGGCACTTTAAGCAGACATCAGAAAGATGACACACATCTTGCTGAGGATTATTTTTAATTTGATTCACAAAATTTTAAATAAATTAAAACTTTATGTATGGAGGCTAAACCAAAAAGATTTTGCACATACTCAATGAACGTGTATTTCAGCATTCTTAATGGCTAGCAAAAGTTTTATCACAGCATTATGCTTTCTGGGAAATCTCAATATATACTTATCTAATGGCTATAATGCCAAAATAGTAAATAGCTCTTGCCTGTCTCAATGAACAATATGATTTTAAATTCTGTCTGTCATGGTTGATACTCTTAGATATACACAGTACTAAGAAAAATATATCAGTCCTCAATATTTTTCTCTGTCTATTTTTGTTACAATAGTCCTAGGTAAATTGCCTCTTAGTAATTAGGAATAAACGTATAGACAGGCCAAATAAATGCTAAATAACAGATCTTGCTGAATCTATATTATTAAATAATCACATCTATCAGTATGGTATGATTATAAATTATATAGTAACATTCTTTTACTACAATTAATGAGATTATGTGTGAGTTGAATTGCTAGATGTGGAACTGTATAAATCACTAGTTAAGAGTTTAAGATTATCATCATTAGAAAAGTGCAGGCTTGTAAAAGGCAACAAAATAATCTACATACTTATTATACTAGAGAAATATGACTTACAGAAGAAGCTATGATACAAAACTAGGATTTTTATTTTATCATTTAAGAAACACCTAGAGCAATAGTGGAAGATCAGCCAAACAACCACTGAGATGACTAGGTAGGAAGTTTATGCAAACCCATGTACAATGATAAAATGAGCCTTTAGGAAACAGAGTACCATGTTTTCTGAGAAAATGAAACAGAAATGGCTTTAAAGTATAATTCAGAACTATTATCCACTAAGAATGGGACTATATATATATATATATATATATATATATATATATATATATATATATATCACCAGTATTGAGAGAAGTTAAAGTCTCAAAACACAAGCAATCCCCCTACAATATGACATGGTTCCTGGTGAGATAAATCTGACTTTGAATGCTGTATGCCCCCAAACTTGTCTCTTCTTCATAGGCTTAAATTGATTCAGTTAAAATGACTAGTCACAAAAACAACTACAAACTGGACATGGTGGTGTGCCTGGTTGTCTCTGCAATCAGGAAGCTGAGAGGAGGAATTGCTTAAGCCAATGAGTTTGAGACCAGTATGGGCATGGTGAGGCCCTGTCTTAAAAGTAACACCTTTTAAAAGCAACTATAACTGTCTTTCTTGTCAAGGCCATTAGTACAACTTACAGAACTGGACACTGTATTAACATTCTGCTTATGAGCTCTTGCTTCAAATGGGTGTTGGAATGACTTACGCATAGTATTGTTGCAAGGATTAGCAATAACATATGTAATAAGGAAGAAGGGTGGCTGCATCAGTGTAGATGCCAGAGACAGTGTGATTACTATGGGCTTCTATTTATCTTGAGCTTACTACCCCCTGCATTACATATGAAGCAATGATAAAACTTCTACCTGTTTGATTTCAGAATTTTACCACTTTTCAGAGTAAGGAAGCAATTTCCTTTAAAGCCACAGTTGGTGAGCAGAGTACCCATGCCAAATAAGAAAGGCAAATTTGTGTAACCAAGTCACACAACGGGAACCGTAGATGACTTTTTCTCTGCTCACCTAAAATAAAGTGTTTGCACATTCTGGGGAAGGGATGGAGGAAGCAAGCCATCCAGGCCAATTGTCAGTGGCTATCGTTAGAAAGAATGCCCTCTGCATCAGCTGTTTCAGTGGACTTAAGTATCAAAGTCCTCTAATTTGCTGTGATCACAAAATTTTCTGTAAAATTATTCACTTGATTCTGCCTTCCTAGGATATCTGTAGATTCACACGGTGTGATTTGACCAATGCCTAGGAAATAAAGTAACAATTGTATAAGGACACCAATTGAATCCTCAGCTAAATGCTTATGTATGAACACTTTTATAACCCATAAAAACGTGGGGGCAAAAGGGTGAAATGGGATAAAACTTAAATAAAAGGAACAGAATATAAAGTGCCTGTAATATGCTTTATTAATTAAACTGTTTGGTAAATGCCCACTGACACTGAAGGGACCAGCTCCATTTTGGCAGCCATAACAGCCTAGCACATGCTTGCCTTACCTTGCCTTGGTCCCTAGGAGGTCAGATGCCTGCCTCGTGGCAAGGAACCAATCAGAAGTTAGCTGGTGGGGCTATGCTTTATGGCTCTGGGTGTGCTTTATGGATAAGTGCAAAGCAATGACGTGCAGAGCAAAGGCCCTGGGAGGGCCTTTGGGCCATAACAACCAGTTGACCAATCAACACAGGGCAAACCCTCCAAGCCTGGAGGCACACCAATCCTGAGCCTATGCGTACCCCTAGAAACTCCCCTTATGTTGCCCTATAAGATCTCTATGCTGTGGCTTCCCCGTGTCTTTCCTAGCCATCTGCTGTGTTGGATGGATGAAAGGCCTGAGCTAACATGGGGTTAGCTCGTTAAACTACAAGAAAAGCTCTTGCTGTTTGCATCAAGCTTTTGACTCCACCCGGTAATTGGGGTCATTGAGGTCCTGGGCTGAGATCCTGGGGGCCTGAGCCTCCGGGGGTCTTTCAACACTTCGAAGTTTTAACTCTTTAGTTACAAAGGTGGTGGGGCAGAAGCAGACTACCTTGTTAGGGAATCAACTGGCAGCAAGAAGATTTTTGCAAAGCCAGAGGGTCAGATTCATTCCATAGTTATCCATAGGGGACAAGAGCAGCTTTCTAAGTAACAGTACCTGAAGTGCACCATGGGACGACTCCTGCATCTGACACAATAACCTTTTCACAGATCCTTTAACCTTAAGGTTTTTGGATTAATGTTGTTGTCATCTTGGTTTTTGTTTTGTTTTGTTTTCACAGCATCTTACTGGTAAGGCCAGTGTGGGGGAAGAATCAGGAACCCATGTCAATTAATCTCATGCTGTTCTGGTGTAATGCTAATAGAAACCAAGGTGACATTCCCTGAGATGAACCACATTGACTGTGCTCTTAAATTCTGATATGACAGTAGGAAAGGTCCTCAAAAATTAGGAGTGAGGAACTGTACAAATCCTAGAAGCAAAGTAAGCATGTTGAAATACTTTTTCTAACATTTCTCACTAAATAAATCAGGTTTCATGGTCAAAATGCAATTTGGTTATTTTTTTCACTTTAAGTTGGAGATTTGGGTGCTAATTCCATTGGGAATTATATAATAATTCTGGGTCTATAATAACATGTAGTTTTTAAATCAAATAACATTCAAATGACGCTCAAGTAGAGAAGGAATTTACAAAGATATTTTTTCCTTCAAGATATCTCATATATCAAAGTCCTCTCTCTCTATCTCTCTTTCTCTCTCTCTTCTTCTTCTTCCTCTCTCTCTCTCTCTCTCTCTCTCTCTCTCTCTCTCACACACACACACACACACACACACACACACACACACACACACACTCACACACTGCTCTGTATTCTCAATGTTTTATGATGGGGGATGCCCTTCTGTATGCTGTGAATATATGTTTCTGTTATTGGTTGGTGAATAAACCTGTTTTGGCTTATGGACAGGCAGGATGTAGCCAGTAGCCAGGCAGGATGTATTGGTGGGGCTACCAGACTAGGAGAATGCTGGGAGGAGAAACTCAGAGAAACCAGAGAGAAACCATGTAGCCACAGAAGGGGTAACATGTTGGAGCATTATGGGTAAGCCACAGCCTTAATAGGAATGGGATAATAAGTAAGAGAGAGCTAGCCAATAAGAAGCCTGAGCCATTGGCCAAACAGTTTATAATTAATATAAGCCTTTGTGTGTTTGTTTGGAACAAAAAGGCTGCAGGACCTTGCTGGAAAGAAACTCTGTCTTCAGTTTTGTTAACCAGAATGAATCAGTTTTGGATAGTTGCTTATTAGAAGAAACATGAATGCCTAAAGGGACTATAGCGACATTCATCGGACACAGACAGACACTGTGGATCTCCAGTGGACTTGAGGATCTGTCTGTGTTCAGTTACGAGGGACCCCATCTCAGTTTTATAAATGGAAAAAGTTGATTCACATTTGGCTTTTTAATGGTCTCTGGACAATTTTACTCTTACACTAAACGGAGAGGTTCAGAGTTTCAGATTACAATATGGAAAAGCCTGCCCAAGCATAATAAACAATTATTTCAATCCACAGCAGAGACTTAATTTGCATTGTTAGTGAGAGATACAATCTTAAACTTCAGACACGTTTACCATAAGA
This sequence comes from Cricetulus griseus, assembly GCF_003668045.3. Lineage (NCBI taxonomy): Eukaryota > Metazoa > Chordata > Mammalia > Rodentia > Cricetidae > Cricetulus > Cricetulus griseus. The sequence goes on from NW_023276806.1 coordinate 174,284,926, forward strand.
TGGTAATGAAGACTGAGGTAACAATAGTACCCAAATCATTGTAAGGTTTATCAGGCACAGGAAGAATTCCAGCTACATGGCTACAAGCAAATCACACATGCACCCACTACCCACTAGCAGGTAAGTAATAACAATCAAAGATTAAATAAAAAATGCAGAAAAGTCTCTGATGGAACCCAACAAGCCACCTTTAATCCCAGCACTTGAAAGGCAGAGATAGGCTGACCTCAGTGAGTTTGAGGCCAGCCTGGTCTACAAAGTGAGCTTCAGGACAGCTAGGATTGTTAAACAGAGAAACCCTGTCTTGAAAAAAAAAGAAAAGAAATAAACATACAAAAAAAAAATCCAACATGCTTATCTGCAGGTATCAGCATAGTCAACTTTTCTAATTGTATAACCTGCCAGAAAATATGACAAAATAGTCTCTCTTTAGAATGCCTTTTAAAACTGTCTTTGAAGATGTACAGTCAGGCCTGATGCTCTCATTTGAGTCAGAAAACAGCAATCACACTTATCATTTACTCACAATGAGCTAAGCAAGAGAAGCCCTAACTTCCAACGGTAAGGGCCATTCTTCTTGTGGCAAAGGATTAATTTTACCCATGTCACAGATAGGAATGCCATTCCTATTCCTAATAACATTGAGTTATGACCAGTATTAAAACAACAGGGTCCTGAATTTTGAAAATTCAGCACTGATGGTACAATGATTATACAAAAATGTAATATTTCTGTTTTACATGTAGAATGGAATTAGTCTGTGAAATAATTCAGAATCCAAATAATTCCAACACATGACAATCAAATTCATTAAAAAGTTACACACACACTGGTTTCACACTAGCATGTCCTCAGTGACATGGATTCTGAAGCCTGCCATACCCCTTTACCCACCCCCTCAGTACTGTACATATGTCATGCAGATGATTAAAAGTACTATCTGTTCCTTGAGTCTCCTTTGTAAGAACTCGGTGGTGGAATGAGTCTTTCTCTGTCCTACCAGCTAGCTCCCAAATAATGATTAATTATTATTCATTATGAAAGCTCAGCTTGTAGCTTAGGCTTATACTTAACTAGCTAGGTCTTATAACTTAAACTAACCCGTTTATATATATCTATGTTCTCTTGTGTGGTGATACCTCTCTTCTGTCTTGTATCTCCTGCTTCCATTCTATGACTCCTAGGGTCTCTTGTGTGCTTGCATTCTCTTCCTCTTCCTTTCTCTCCCTGGAAATCCCACCTATACCTCTTACTTAGACATTGGCCATTCAACTTTTCAATTACACCACTCACAGCAAATTCAGCTCTACACAGGGTACAACTATCCCACAACACAGTCACTACTTTTAACGAATGTGCATGAGTTTGTGTCAGCCCATGAAAACAAATATTTTCTAAATGTAGCTTCCCACAGGGAGCCTAGCATAGTGGTTCATTTATTTAAAGGACATCTTTAGGCAATATCAAAAAGTTCAGAGCATTTCATATATATATATATATATATATATATATATATATATATATATTATTATTATAGAACCCGCAGGAAGAGAAAGAAGTCACATATGAATGTTCAAGGCCAAATATATATCTTTCAAGAGAAATCATTGTAATATTTATAATAATATTAAGAAATGGAAACAGATTTCACAGATACTTCCCATTTAAATAATATTAAACTTGTTGAGGGAATATTTTCTAGTAATAATATTGTGAGTCAGAAATATGAGCTATACCTGTAGCTCATATTTAATTTTAGAATTAAGTTATTCACATTGAAAACTGCAAAAGTTGAAGATAGTCCCACTAATTTACTTTACCTAGTATATAAGAAACAGCAATTCAGTACACAGTAACACAAACTTATTAATGCCATAGTTTTTGTTTCCACATCATGTCTCTAAGGCCCAGTGTAAAGTTTATACTATTGATACATTATAATTTGGAAAGCTCCACTTCATGTGTTCAATGTCTGAGTGCAAAAAGTGTCCCCAAGACTGGCAATATGACCTTAGAAAACCTATCATTAAATAACAAATTAGACTCTATGTTATTACAGGAGACACTTTCTCATAAGCAACAACTTGTAAGTCTGTATTTTAAAATGTCCAAAAAAAATCTGAGTAAATCCCAAATCATGAAAATAATTTCAGGTCATGTTGTGTCAATGGTACTTCTCCAATTGCTGTGCTATGCTGAGAATCCACAAAACATTGTAGAGTAAATAAAGATGTGTTTTTCTCGGCAAAAACTCTCCCATCCTAATCCCTGGCAATCAGTTTTATCTGAACTTGAAAATCTCACTTTCAACTTGATTGTCAAGATGTAGGTGATAAAGTGAAGGGAACTGAATAAGTGCTTCAAACAATTGTCTATGCACAGATGTTTGTGGGGACCCTTTCTGTGTTTAGAAACAGCACTGAAGAAACAAGTTCTTCATAACTTGTTGGAGCTCATACAGAGGAATTGCTGACTCTCACAGTAGCCTAGAAGCAGAGACTTGCTCTGGGCACTGCCCTCCCCTTTCTGTCCTGTATGTTGTCAACCACGCACCCTCCCTGGAGCCTCCACGGGGAAGAGTGCTTAGGAGATCCAGGGCTTCCTAAGACGCTCCCATTTGTCCATTAACTTCACACTTCAATCTCTCTGCAGGCAACCATTTTATTCTATTCTTTCTTCCTTTCTTTCGTTATTCTTGGATTGAGCCTCTCATAGGATTGGCTGACCACAAACTTGCTATACTACAAAGGCTGGGCTTGAACATTGAATCTTACTCCCTCTGCTCCCTAAGTACTGAGATTACAGGAATGAGTCATCATTCCTGGTTAAAATGTTTTGTCTGTTTGTTGATATTATATTACTTGATTCTGTGTTTTGCTAAGTTTCCATGTTTATTACTAAGGCAGATCAATTTAAACTAACATATCCATGAATAAAATCAGACCAATAATACTTGGATTTTATCAGTATTACTACAGATTCTACTCTCAAAGAGTAATCACGGAGTTTGGAAAGCAACTAGTAGAAAGCTGGTAAAATGTATTTCTCAGAAGAGCTCCTGGTGGTTCTCAGATCACCATGGGGACATCTGTTTGCCAGGGAAGAGATGACAACAACTTCCAGGAACATAAGCACAATGTCTAGGAAAGAATTATTTTTTGTCAGACAGCACTGAGAATGAAATATCTTATAACTCCAATTAATAATATATTTATAAGCATATCTTTCAAAGAGAGCCCTATGCATTCATTTTATTAAAGATGTTTTTCCATGGCTAGTGCGCTGATGGGTCAAAGATATTCCTTGCAAGACTGCATAAATAAGGGAGTATAAACAAAATTTCAGTGAAATATTAATGGATTTTTTTACCAGTTTTAGCAGATTCCAGAGATAGTTATCTCAATTATATTTGCCTTCAAAACTCGTTAAAGGAACTGGAGGCTTTCAAGGACAATATTATATTTCCCACATAACATTTATGGTTTGTCATATGTTCACCTCTCTTTGGTGCCATTTGCTGTGATACTTAAATATTACTAAGACATTAGGAGACAGCCTAGACTTTCTTTTGTCACTCTCACAGCTGTAATACCTGGGGGCATTGCTGATGAATCTTACTTTGATTGTTCCTTAATGACTAAAGCATCTGTCAATTTAAATCTCTAATCTTCAGCTGATAATAAAAGTTTCAGAAACAATAACTAAGAATGTTACTACTGGTGGCTGGAGAGATGGCTGAGAGGTTAAGAGCACCTGCTGCTCTTCCAGAGGTCTTGAGTTCAATTCCCAGCACCCACATGGTGGCTCACAACCATCTGTTAATGAGATCTGGTGCCCTTTTCTGGTGTGCAGATATACATGGAAGCAGAATGTTGTATACATAATAAATAAATTAAAAAAAACAATATTACTTCTGCTTGAAGAAATTCAGACATTCTGTATCTTGGTATAGTAGAAAGAGTTCTATACACAGTTTGAAGATTTGGTTTGTAAGGGATGTTCTACTACAAGCCTCCTAAATAGCCTTGGATTACACATTAAATTGCTTTAAACTTTAGTTTTCTGATTTGTGAAAATTGATTCCTACCTTAAAAATACTTATTTCTGAAATTCTGTAATGAAAACATCAAATAATGGAATGGCAGCAGTTATATTTGTTTCCATATCACAAACTTAAGAATGAGAATAAAAGTAACCAAAAGAAAAATTGTATTACTTTAGAACTTAGACTCATATACTTCCTTGAGATAGATGTGGATAACTGTCAGTTGAATCTATCTTTATACTTCTCTGCATATTCGCCTTTGGGAAAGTGGTTGTGGCTTAAGACTTTCTATGTCTATTCAAAGGCTTTCATTTGCATATGTTTCTGCTGGTGAATTAGACAGTCCTTAAGTATATTACCCTAAGATACAATTACTTTGTGGAAGGCAATACATGAAGAATTTCAAATTTTTATTTTTCTTCATGAGACACTTGTAATTTTCTCTGTGTTGGTAGAGCGATGCTTTCATTGTGCTCATTCTGCAATCCATCTGAAAATTATGGAGTGGATTAAAGTGAGAGATGATTTAAATAGAAGACAGCAACAAAAAACCCACATGTGACCCTCCCAAAAGAAACAAATAAAACCTGAGCATCTGGTATCTACTCAAAGGCTATTTCTTGAGCAACTCTGAACCAAAATACATATTATCTGCAAAAATAAACCTTATAATTCTACCAGCATTAATGAAATTTTACAGCATAGACACAAGTAACCAACTATAAATTCTTCAAAGATACATATTATTCAGATCCAGTTAAAAAACTCCTTAGCTTTTTACTGTACTTTTCACTTTTATACCATCACTGTCATTCTGTAATAAATTATGAAAGTCCCAAAAATGAATTTTTCATTACAGAAAAATTATTGAAATGATGTGTAGAAGAACTATATAGGTTAAAAAAAAAAGACCAGAGGACCAGGGATGTAGCTCAATGTTATGGCATCTGCCTTGCATGCATAAAGACATTGAGTTTGACAAAAGTTATAAATAGAAAGAAAGAGAATAAGCAAGATAAGCAAGTTAATCCTATGTCCTGTTTTAAAGTTGCAAAGGTCTACTGTGATACTGATATTTACATACTGGTCACAGACACACATACACATCCATCTACACTTACTTGCTGTTTGAGAAGGCACTACACAATAACCACATGTTACACACGGCTTTGAAGAGCTTGAAATTTGGCTGATGTGCATAAAGATGCACATAAATTATAACATTCATGCTAAGTGTTGAAAACTTAATCTATAGAAAGGAAGTAAAGCACCCAAATAATGAGTTTTATGATGACTATATGTCAAAATGGTGTTTACTGGTGCATCATATTATACTTTTTAAACTTCTCTATAAGGCTAAAATTGTAAAAGAGTCTAGTAGCATATAATGATATCTATAATTAGTAAAAAGTGAATGGAGGTAAGGGGAAGAATTGATCTGAATGTCTAGGATGGCAATAGACATCTGATAGCAAGTTTCTGAGTTAGGGAGGAGAAGGTACAAATGGCACAAGAAACAGTGAGCCCCTCGTTTGTTGACCCTGTCAATGAAAGTTGAATGAGGCTTCCATTTGAGATAAAGGATATTATTGAAATTATCATAAAAATATAAAATAAACTCTGTAAAGTCAAATGGTTATATTTGAGGACATCCAGAAGAGTCTTATAAGAGGAAAAGTGTTCTAGAAGTAAACTGCCACCAACCAAGATGATTGTTCAGGGGTTCAGCTTGTGCTTGTCTTGCAATAATCTTATTTCTATATCACCTTAAGAGAATGATGGTAGATATAGCCACCTTGTTATGTAGTTATTGACTTTGAAGGCATGAAACATACTATTTCATGTTACAGAATTTTAGAGATGTTAGCAAGCAGTGCGATATTATTCTGATAAGTTTTCCTTTGAATAAGCATTTTTCTCATAGATTTTAGTATTTATTCCTTTGCATTTTTGTTACTGTGTCTACAAAATTTGCGAAGAAGTTCAATTATGGTTTTATATATTCGGGGCTTTGACTGCCTTTCTTTGTTCAGCTGTTCATTTCTTTCTCTAGGCTTGGAAAATTTTCAGCTACAATCACACTGAATGGATTCTGTCTTTACTTCTATTCTCAGCACCTTCTTCCCATTGAGTTTTAGGCTTGATGTCTTGATATATTATAGATCTCTTGGATGTTGTGATCAAGCTCACAATCTTTCTTGAAAATAATCAAGGAAGGGATTTTAAGCTTCCCAAATTCATATGAAAATGATTGCAGAACTCACCAGAAGTTTTGGATACAACTAAGGCATGTCAAAGAGGAATGTTTACATGTATGATTTCATTAGAAACTCAAAGTGATGTCAAATAAGTAACCTGATAGTACACTACATTATGTTAGAATACCGTAAATGCCAAACTCTGAAACAGTATATGTCAAGAAATAATAACTAATAGGTTAGAAGTTAATGAAATTAGAGGCTAAAATAGCAATACATAGAATCAATCAAGAGTTAACATGAAAAAATAAGTAAGATGAACCTGAAGCAATTAGTCACACCCATAGTCAAAAATGAATATAAAATGGCCAGATTGTAGAACGTGATCTACAGATTCATAAAAATCCCTATCATAAATCAAATGATATTCTTCACAGTAGAAAACAAACAAATCCACAAACTACTGTCCAATTCATGTGGCTACACAAAGAATTTGAGTAGTTAAAGCAATCCTAAGCAGAAAGACCAATAACTAAAGGTATCTCAATATCAAACTGTAACAAAACAAGCATGGCACAAACCTGGTCCCCAAATCACAAAAACCAATGGAATAGAGTAGAAGACACAGAAATCAACCTACATTGTGATGGTCACCTAATCTTTGATAAGTTCTCAAAGCCATCCATTGCAGGGGTGAGGAAATGCCTTTTCAACAAAATGGACTGTAGAAAACTGGATACAAACACAAAAGGATGAAACCAGCTCTCTGTTTCATGCTGCAGTAAAGTTAAATACCCAAGAGCACCTTTTCAATTCTAAGAATTACAACTAATGGGATCTCATGAAATTTAAAAGCTTCTCCACAGCAAAGGAAAAAATTGGCAGAGCAAAGAGCTAACTTTTAGAATAAGGATCAATCTTCAGGAACCATATATCAGATGAGGTTAATATCTAGAATCCATAAAGTAAGTAAATAAATTAAACACCAAAACAAACAAAAATTCCAATCAATAGTGAGAAACAAATAGCCCTCAAATTAAGAAATTTAAATGACCAGCAAATATTTGTGAAAGTGTTCAACTTCCTTGGCCAGTAGGGAAATACATATGAGAACAACATTGAGATTCCATCTTGGCCTATTCAGAATGACTATGATCCAGATAAGAAATGACAATAGATGCTGCCAACAATGAGCCAGCTGGTGAGAAAGAGGAACCTTATTCCAGTGGTTCTTATCCTGTGTATCATGAATCTTTCAGGGGATCAAACAACTTTTTACAGGAGTCACCCAATTCCATTGGAAAACACAGATGTTTATATTATGATTCATAATAATAGCAAAATTACAGTAATGAATTAGAAATGAAAATAATTTTATGGTCAAGGGTCATCGCAACATAAGGAACTGCATTAAATGATGGTAGCTTTAGGAAGGTTGAGAAACATTTCTCTATACTGGAGGAGATGTAATTTGGCACCATCACCATTCAAGATAATATAGTAGGAGGAGCGGATCAGAATGGGTAATGGGGCATATGTCAAGAAAACATTTGTAGGGACTATTTAAAGAAGGTAAGGTATCAGCAAGAAAGGGGAAGACATGGGAGATACATACATACATACATACATATACATGCATACGTATGTATGTATATATATATGTATATGTGAGGTATTTTATTATGCTGTAAATAAAAATGAAATCATAATATTTTCAGGAAAACTGGCAGAACTAAAAACATCATGTTAAGTTGAATAAGACAAACTTTGAGAGACAAAATACTGTTTTTGTTTTCTTTCATATGGAAAGCCTATTCCTTATCTATCCTATCATCTGACATCTGTCTGTCTGTCTATTTATCATCTATCATTTTCTATATCATGAAATTAGAAAAAGGACTAAGAGGAACAAGAGTAGGCAACAGAATATATGACAAGAAAACAGACGAGGGACTATTTAAAGAAGGTAGGGTATCAGCAAGGAAGGGAGGAGACACGGAAGAAGTGTGGGGGCTAACAACAGGCATAACTATGTAGACATAGTTCTATATATATATCCACATATACATGTATCTCTCACTTTCATGATCTCTCTGCTATCTCTTAGACATAAGTTAGCCTTTGTATACTTGCTCTACAAAGCATTTCTTATGCACTGCTACTATTTGGAATGCCAAGCTGCACAATGGACTTTGTTTTCTTGAAACATTGGAGATTTCCATCAATCTTAATTTCCAAAAGAATTGCCTACTTTTTACATTTTCTTCTCTCATACATTACGTCCTGATCACAGTTTCACCTCCCCCCTCTCCTCCCAATCCCTTCCCTTCTCCTCTTTTCCCCAGATCCATTTCCCTTCAGAAAAAGTCTGGCCTCCCAGGGTTATCAACCAAATGTGGCATATCATGCTGCAATAAGACTAGGCACCTGCCCTCACAGTAAGGCTAGATGAGGCAACCAAATAGGAGGAAAGGGGTCCCAAAAGAAGGTGAATGAGTCCGAAAGCCTGTTAGAAGTCCTGCAAGAAAACCAAGCTGCACAATTATAACATATATGTAGATGTCCTAGGTCAGACCCATACATCTCTGAGAGCCCCTATAAACCCTGGTTAGTTGATTCTGTGGATTATATTCTTGTGGTGTTTATTTCCCGAGCATGCCCTAAAGCATTTACTTAATTAATGCATATCTACATCTAGAAAAAATTGAGCATATAATTAGATAGACTAGAGTCTTTTAATATATATACATAGACTAATTCCCCTCCCCTAATGTTATGTATCCCAAAAGATAAGGATGGCTTTAAATTTTTAGTTTTAAAAACCAAGAGATGACAATAGTTTTTATCATGTGAAATGCTATCAAATTCAATTTTTATAGCCATAAAATTTTATTAGAGCACACACATTCCTTCATGGCTCTTAAACATGCTGCAAGAGCACAGCTGAGTTGTAACAATTGAAATTGCATGACCTGCGAAGCCCCAAGTGTTTGCTTTACCCTTGGCAGGAAAAGATTGATAATCATAAATTTGTCACCTGAAAGCAACTACTTTGCTTTAAATCTTCTCATAAAGATTATTTGATGAGAACAATGATAGAAGATCCTCCAGTAGGAGTGCTCTTATGCTGCACTGACTTTGGAAGTATGGCTTATTTGCCTGGTCTACTACCCATTGAGACATTCCTCAAAGGCAGTGACCTTGAATGATTCAAGCCCAAATACTCTATTAGTACATGGGGAGTGGGGCCTAAGAATTTGCATTTCTACCAGGAAACTCTGCTGTGGCTCATTTGCAAACCATACTTCAAAAGCTGCAGTTCTAGGATGTAGTTTAGCACAAATCTGTTTGTCATCACAAATATCAAGCAATAATGACCAGTTTTGCAATATTATTCATAGGATGTGTTGCCCAAGTTTGAAAATTTATTGTCAGTTATTTATTCTTTATTGCCCAAATGCCACTAGATTAGAAGTGAGGAAAACAGAGTTGAATTCTAAGCAGATTTGACTAAAAAATGAATTATATAGAAGTGAGCAAAATGTTGTAAAGAAGGGTAATGCCTATTTTAGTTCAAAAGGCTTGAGCTCTTTCCAATTACATCTACTGTATTGAATGCCAAAAGAAAGTTATACGTCAAACACATACAGTAGTCTATGATCTAGATAAAAACAACATTTTCCAGGAAGAAGACAGCATCACTAAGCACACATAAAATCCCTGGAAAAGAAAACAGATGGTTGCATAAACATTGGTGAAAACTCATAAGATTAAAACACAGTGTGAGGAAGAGGCAAGATTTGAACCCTGAATGAGCCAGAAAGCAGATCTGTATAGCTTGGTCAGGCACAGCAAGAAATTTAGTAAGGGCTTTATGTACAACAGTGAAATACCATTAAGGTTCTAAAATGTTTATTATCCTTGATTCTGTTTGGGATCATGGACTTAGGTGAAACAAAGAAAGGAAAAGAGACAGTTTGAGGATTAGTGAAAAATGTATTCATGTACACATATATACATTTTTGTGCATTGGATGTATAAGTGCATGTATCAGATATCATTTATGATTAAAGCATGGTAGCAGAAACATTTGGAAATTGAAGCTGTTTTCAAGTCCTAAGTGGTGATTCCCTGACTGTGGAATGAACTGAGAATTCTTTGGGAGTTTGAGACAATATTTTATGATCTAGATAAGAACAACTTCTAGGATGAACATAGCACTATTAAGTATTTGCCAACGTTCTTTACATACACTTAAAGCAAACAAAAACCCGTTGAATAGGTATGCAGAACTCAAAAATAAATAAGCTCTGGTAGTTTACTACATCACAGTGAACATCTATTCAGCTCATCTCAATAATGACATTATTTCAGGCATCTATCTAATAACATGAACCTATTAGCACATCAGCTTAAATTGATATTGAAAGGACAATTAAAATTGGCACCCAGGCTACAACCATTACTCAGTGTAATAGATTGAAATGTATTGAACATCACTAGTTTTAAGTACACTGTTAACATAGAGGAAAAATGCTAATTAGAGTAATGACTTCATTCAGCAATTTTCTTACTTTATGAGGCCATTTGGATCATGCATTCCCCTCCATATAAAAGGGCAAGTCCTTATTAATTTATGTGGCTACCTCACAGGAATGAATAGTAAATGAAAACACAGGCTTGGATTTCCATTTCTTTTGCATGACTTTCTGCCATTACAATGAAATCAAGGTGAGGATATTTACAAGCTTCCTCTATAATGGTTCCTATGTCTCTATCTACCAAGCTCCCAGCTGATCATCTTAGAAACAAAAGATACCATCAAATTTGTGAGTTTTCCTTGCAAAATTCTAATACTGATAAAGAATTACTGAGGACACCATGCACTTCTGACACAAGGCCACAAGACTCTGAGCTTGATCTGAACTGAAAGGCTCCTCCTTGAGGAATAGCTTATATGGTAGCAGAATGTAATGTACAAGCTTCCACAGGAGGGAAACAAACAGCAATCCTATGGAGCAATGATGCCTATGAACTACAATAATGACCAGCATGGCACAATAACTCCAGGGGTGCAATAGTGACAGATATATCTTGGTGGTAACCAACAGATCTCTAATAGAACTTGAGGCCTACTCAACTAGAGGGAAAACATGCCTGGTATTAAAGACCTAGACAACTATATGCTTTTTAGCTGATATCTTTGCTTAAAACCATTACTACTCTTACTACTAAGGTAGACAATTATTATACAAGTTTTATGATAATCACTAGAAACAGTGAATAGAAAATGAAGATGAAAGAACCCAAAGCAAATTCTACCAGCACTAGTTTACATTCATGACATGAACAACCAACAGTCCAAGTGTAACTATGAGTTTCAAGAAGCAATCTGTGCTTAGGGCTGTAGGGTGTAAACTGAGACTCATGAATTACCAAACTGTCAAGGGCCTTTGATGGCCCTAGGTACTGGAAATGGGTATGAAACTTTTGACCCAAAGGTCATTGGCTCCAATATGGCCTAAACTGGTAGTGACTAAAAGTTATTTTCCATGACCAGTTGTTCGGCAGCTGCTGTGAGATGAATTGGTGGATTCAGGGTAATTTCCAAGATAGGTGTCTGTGTCCGGAACTCATGATTTCCTTGCACCCTGAGGTGGATAGTTTTAAACATGAGTCAAGATGTTGATTAAAAGGAGAAACTCTTTACCTTCTGCATTTACAAATCATCTTTTGATGGGAGCTGCCAGAAGTTTCCAGGCAACTGACAATAGTATTTATGACCAGCTAGTTTGTCATTCATAAGGACAGGATACATTTACATTTACTATAATTTCTACAATATTATGTTTCTTCTTTTAAAAAATGTAACAGATTTTAAAAGAAAGGTCTTGGGAATGGTTTTTATAGACTAATTTAAGCTCTTTTATTCACAATGTGAACCTCAGACATTGAAAACAGTATTTCCTGGGGCCTGCCCCAGACATACTAAATCAGAATTAATATGGATTTGAACAATGTCTTCTTGTAATTCTGAAGTAAAATAAAGTTTGGGGTGTGCAATGCATCTTCAGGTTATGCTGTGCGACTGATCACTGAACACAGAGTGCACTTGATAAACATATATTGATGACAAAAATAAAAACATGAATACTGATCATCTGCAATTATGCAAAATTTCACAAAATAAAATTTCATAAGACATGCAAATGTCATAATCTACTATCCTGCCTTCTAGTATTGATTATGTTGCCACTTACAGAATCCCTTGCCTATTTAGTGATAACATCCTCATTAGAAAGTAAGGTACTAGAAGATAGGTCCCCAACACAGAATAAGTGAACAGGAGGTTATATATCTTTATACGTTATATTAAACTGTCTTTTGTGGCTTTTGAGGTCAGGCCAAACAGTACCATTCTTATGCATCCGTAACTTAAATATATAGTGTTTTCTTGAGAGACCAAAGACCCATCACAGTGTGCTGGATCATTAGTCACTGTTAAATTGCTAATCCACTCTTGAATGAGAATGATGGCAAGGTACATGGTAAGATTATGTTGTTTGTTCTTTTAAACTTGGAACAGCCACAAAATGAAAGACTCAGACCAATTTTCAAAATGGGCTAATGTAGGACACACTGATACTTAAAGTGCTACATTAAATCTAGTCAACATGAGACTAACTGGAATGCCCTTTAAGGGCATTGATAATTTCTTAATTCATATGAGTGTTGATAGTCACTTCATCCCACAGGAAAATCTACAGTATTTTAACTTTACACTAACAAATTATTTGGCCTGAAGTTCAAATCTTCCTAATATTTGAGGTTTCCACTAAAACAAGAAAAAAGAAAAATAAATTTCATATGAGTTTCTCAAATCAGATGTTTCAGCTTAGGCAAGCAAGCTTTCTAACTTCTCTGAGCCCATATTTCAATGATAAGTTGGGGCTTTGGTTGTTGTTTGTTTTTAAACAAGAATTGTAAAACCAACTGTGTGACATTGTTCTGAGCATATATTAAAATGAAATAAACAAGATAATTATCATATAATAATGTTCATGGATGTTTGCTAGTGCTGCAACTTCTGGTAACTCAGCTATTTGAGCAGTTTTTGCTTTGAGGTCATTAGGATATGCACCAGATTAGAAGATAACTGAACAGGTAAGATTCATTCCCGCCTGGTTCACCAGGTGACTTTAAAACATAATGCTCCAAATTAAAAGAAATTTAAAGAAATATCTATAAGTTTGCATGTATAATTATCTTTCCTATTAATTCTGAGAGTCCAAATTATAGCTTACTTCAATCTTGCTCTTTCTTTAGGTCTTATAAAACCAAACATTTGCTTGTGTTGATTAGAATATCACCAATAGCCGAGTAGCTTTACCTCCTGCACCCCTCCTGCACTTAGCAATAAGAAAATTATGTCTGGATCGCACTAAAATGTTGGGACTCTCACCAACCTAAAAACAAGGATCACAGGCCTCACAACATAACCCACCATCTCAGGTGGCCAAAGTTTTAAATTTGGACTCTGTCCTAGGAAGCTGGGACAGAGCATGTTCTTATGCCCACAGAACAAGAATTGTAGTGGTATCTTCTACATAGATTTACTGTGAAGATGTTAAATGAGATATTGTAACTTTAGAGAGTATTTAGCATTGGGCATGGTTAATACCATAGGCAATGGTATTTTTGTTGCCTATTTTCATATTACAAAGGACAGAATTTTTGCCTTGAGTCATGTTCACTTAATCATATTCTCAGCAAAGGACAATTTTCAGCCATCTGACTGGGAAGAGGCAAGCCCAGCCTGAATTTCTTTTTGCCCTTCCTTTCTGGAACTGTGTTTGCAGAGAATTCTAAGTAGCACTACTGTAATGTCTCCTGGACCAGAGTAACCTAATTTCCTGAGGCATTTCTCAGGCTGGTTCATATTTTGCTTTGGCTAGAGCTGGGTGTTTCTTCATGCTCTCATTTGAACACTCCCAATTCTACTGGTTTTCCAGGGTTCGTTGTGCCTCTGTTCATAAACATCCAATGTTGGAATCTTTATGATACAACTAACAAACCTACTCCATTCCTGTAATGCTCTTAATTATGAAGATCTCTTTTATTTTATTAAAACAAGCCCTTATTCACTGTTATGTGTACCTGGTAATATTGATTCTGGCCTTTGGAACAAAATGGATTCATCTAAGGCTACTCTGTGATATCTGTATATCAAGATTGCTATCATTTTTTATGTTCAAATGTAGTGCTGAAAAACACAGAATACTATATCAGCAACATTGTCTTACCAGCATGCAAAACAGGGCTTTTGTTATTTTCTTCTTTCATTGTTAAGATACGGAACTACTAAATAACACCTGAATATCTGTCCTTTATTAGACAAAACAAACAAACCCAAAAACCAAAAATACTATCTCTTGGGTGAACTTGTAAGAAAAAATTACCAAGAAACATTATATGGCTTCCAAAATGCATGCATTGTTTTTTAAATCGGAATTTTTATATCTCAACTAATTCAAGATGAAGATTTCTTCACTCATTTTCTGTAGCAGACTGCTCCAGAAAGCCACTTTAAGGAGCTCAGTGTTGATATCACTCACTGGCTATGAGACAAGAGGTGATGACAAAGGAGAGCTGGTGTTCTCTGGTGGAACCTGGCTTCCCAGAGTGCAAGCTTCATACATGCCCACTTTGTGACTACACTGGATTGAGATAAAAGTAACATCCCACCATGGCTTCTTTCCCAGCTATCGCATTCTCCTGATTCATTTCTATCGCCTTCCAGTAGGAATGCATTGGATAGTCTGTCCTAAAACCTTCTCTACACAGTTAGGAGACAAGTCCAGGGAAATGTTCCAACTTTCTTGAGTCCATACCTAGTGCAAGTCTAAGCCCCAAATCTTCCTTCTCAGACATTCCATGATGCATTGATGCATTTCTGTTTCCCCAACCCAGGCACAAACATTGGAACAATCCGTATACTATTTTGTTTAGTTATAGGTTCTGTCTTGATAATCTTTGCTGAACTGTAATGGAATTTTGCTATTGAGGTGGCACAGAAAATAAAGAATTGGATTCTCAGCAAATGGATAACCTTAGTACAAATATATTATGACATTTCAAACAAAGGTATTATAAACTGGGATATAAACATGCCAATTGTATGTTAAACCTGTAGGGAGTAGTCATTTCTGTCTTTATTGCACCGAATATCATTTTCTGATTAGAGTCTTGCTTTTGACTAACATAATTTTACTCTTTGCCTCTACTAAAATCTGAATGTTTGTGTCCCCTTCAGATTCATATTCTGAAATATTTATTCCCACAGTGATGGTGTTAGGTGGTGGGAACTTTGGGGCTTGGGGTTTTTGAGGGTGCAGTTTCATCAAGGGATTATTGTCTTTACATAGGAGGCAAAATATAGTCCATTTGAATCCCCTATAATGTGTGGACAGCCAGAAAGTGGTCCACATTGGATATTGTGATGTACAACTTCCTGGTCTCCACAAATGTGAGAAATAAATGTCTCCTGATTATAAGCCATTTGCATTATAAGATTTTTGGTAAAGCTTCCCATTTGAGCAAAACCAGTCCCCTTTAAGAGAGTTTGCACAGCACCTGTTCTTCCAGCACCTCAGGTTTCATAAGAAAATGAATCTTATCTTCCACTCAGCTGACAAAGCATCTAATTCTCCAGTTGACTGGCAATTGAGCACCCGGGCATACGACACATGTCAAGGGGGGCTAAGCTTGGATTTGGCATGGTTTGATGCATCTTCAAGCTCAGTCAACAAAAAATAATATTTGTGTAGATTAGGAGAAAGATAGATTGCCTGTGTAGTCTTCCAGATATCCTAAAATCTCCTCTTAAAAAATAAGCTGTATCAATAGAACACAGTTGGTAACCATCAGATCCAATGACATAGATAATACTTTCACCCAGTTCTACTTTCACCTGGCCCCACTGAACCATATGGAAGGAGATTTGAAGGAACAGAATTGTGATCCTTGATGGAAACGTACTGTTTACATGATACTGTGTCTGCTTCAGTCTCAGCCATGAAGAGAATGGTTGGTGCTCAGCATAACCCAAGCGATTAGTCTTCTTTTCTGATGGGCACTGTGAATGTTGCAACTAAGCAAGTCTCTTAATGCCTCGTTCCCACGGAGAAAGAAAAGACCCCTGTTGTAGAAATATATAGTGCACGAATCTCGTCTTTTACCCACAGACATTAATGACTTTCTAAACAACTCTATCAGTTGTTTTTCTTGTTTTGTGTCTGTGAGAAAATACATCTGACAAGAAGCAACATTGGGAAGGAATAGTTAATTTTTTCTTACAGTTTGAAAGGATATCGTCCCTGGGGTGTGGTATGGAAGCAGGATCCTGAAACAACAGGTGACATGGCATTTGCAGACAGGAAGTAGAGAATGAAGAATGTCACTGCTCAGCTAGGTTTCTCCTTGGTGTAAGTCTGGGACCCCCCCCACCCCCCGCTGGGGGAATAGTGCTTCTCATCACAATTTACCTAATTTAGAATATCTCTGACAGATAGCCACAGTCTCCATGGTGATTCTAGATCCAGTTAACCATCAATATAAAGCATCACATCTTCCTCAATTTCTAGTTTCCATAGAGACAGAGGTGATAGCCTGGCTGTAGGTGTATACAAACTACATAGTGACAGGGTGATAGTCTGGTTCTAGGCATATATGGGCTGTATAATGCAATCATATAGGATTTCTCAGCTTGACTTAATATATCTTTTCTCTTTTAATGTGACCCATTTTCATTATTACATGAATTGATGTAAACTATATTAATTCATCTTGGACTGGGAATAAGTAAATATTTGCTGTGGATAAATTTAGTAAGCCTGTAGTTGTTCAGATGACAGTCCAAAAATGGGAAGCCCACCCTTCCTGAATTCATTTGGGAATTTCATTTGATTCTACATTCACTTCTAAACTTGTGTTTTAATATTGTTTATTCCAGGAATTAAATTTTATCTCATCTACTTGGTACCTGTGTGATTTGAAGCAGCATAATTGACTTCTCTGAGCTTTGACCTATGCATTGGTTAAGAGGAAATCACCTGTATTGTAGAAATTTTCAGCATATTGACAGATATAGGAACATACAGTTAGCACCCGGGACAGGGCCTAGACTGCTACAGTGACTTGATACTCAGTAGCTATTGTCCAATTTGGATAACATGCTTCCTCTGTCATTGACGTAGCCAGATACATGTATTCTGAACTGCCTCTTGTTGTTTCAATGTAATGCTCAAAGGACAGTGGAACACTGAAAACAGAGTCTTCTCCTGGACTCGTGCATATGAAGTTTACCTTATTCGGGCAGTTTTCCTTTTCTTTCTTGGAGGTCTTGTTACATATGCCTTTGGGCTTTGAGACCTTCCAACCTTCTTCTACAAGATCTGTTGTCAAGCCAGCTGTCTGGCTTTTGCTGAATTTCAGGGGATCTTAGTGCTTGCTTGGTTAAAGTGTTCCTCTTGACATCTACTTTGCATCTGATTCATATTCGAAGCATGGCTGTTCTGAGAGCCACACACTGAGAGTCGTCCTGCTGCATTTCAACCTTTAGAGCAGGCAGTTCTGAGAAGAGGCTCCTGAAGAAGCTTCCATGCTTTGATGGGGCCTGAGTGTAACTTCCTAGCTAGCTGCTGTGCTTGAAGTGAATGACATGAAAATGTAAAATGTATCTTGAGGCCAAGTACAGAGAGCTTTTACCAGTTCGCTCTGCCCATGCCATGAAAATCCAATTTGCTTTGAGTCATTTTTATTGGTTAATGTGTGTGTGTGTGTGTGTGTGTGTGTGTGTGTGTGTGTGTGTGTGTGTGTGTGTATGTAAAAGTTATAAAGAAAACTAGCCACAGGTTTATATCAGAAATTTATTTCCCTTTTAATTCTGAAATAAAATCACGAAAACATTAAGCCTCCATGGAGGTTAGAAACAATCTTATGTGGCACACTCCTTTAATCCCAGTGCTCAGGAGGCAGAGGCAGGTGGATCTCTGTGAGTTTGAAGCCAGCCTGGTCTACAGAGTGAGTTCTAGGACAGCCAGGAGTACTTAGAGAAACCCTATCTCAAAAAACAAAATAACAAAAAAAATCAAAAAACAAAACCACAACAAACCAATCTTATGAAGAAACTGTACAGGTTAAAGAGAGAAACTGCAGTAGCGAGGTCAACAAAGGGCCAGCTATAGCTGCCAAGTTTTAATCACATATTTTAAGAACTGTAGACCTGTGGTTAATCCTAGCTAAAACAGACACACTGTGATTACTTGTGTTTGAAACACAGAAGAAGGTGGGGATTTGTCAGTTAATCCTACTAGAGTGCGATGGGTCAAAGCTGAACGGGAATCCAAAATCTGTTGAAAGCATGGTTCAGTGCTGGGCATTGCAAATACTAACAGCAAATGCAAAGGTGAGAAAAATTTCAAAGGCAGAGAACGGCGCCACAGGTCGGAGACTGAGTGAAGGGAGAGTACAAGTACAGATTGGCCAAGTGGAGCCAGTGAGCTCTGAGTGCTTGCTCTGAACAGCAAGAGGTCTTCTCTGGGATTTTAAAGGAGGAAGCAGGAAAAAACAGTTTTAAAAACTCTAAGAGGCAGGAGGAAAATGCAGAAGTTAATTATAAAACTAATGTACGACCAACATTCTGTGGATCCTAGAACTCAGGTTTGTTTTTCATTCAAGAACCATAACTCAGGTTTTATAAGGCAGTAATGCATTGTATCTAACCATTTGTCAGTGACCAGTCTGTCACTTCGGATGCACTTTGACTACACGAGCATGTTTGTACTTCTATTTCACAACATAGTTTCATATTTAAGAATGTGTGTGTGTGTGTGTGTGTGTGTGTGTGTATTTTTGCAATATATATATATATATATATATAATATATATATATTATATATATTTGTAACACCCGAATGCTTCTCATGGAAGGAAGAAATACGTTTTTGGCTAGATATGTGAACTGCCAGAGGTTGGGAAGGCAGCAAAGTTCACTGCCCAAGGTGCTGAATTTCAACGGGAAGATGCTTAGGTAAGCTCAATGTCCTTCAAATAAAATAACAACAGCAAGACTTCTGCTGCTAAAATGTTACTGGCAGATAGCAACCTCACACGTATTAACAGAATACAATGTGCTTTGTTCACAAACCTAACAAATTAGGCTTAATAATTGAAGAGCCAAGTTACATGTTTATCTCATGATAGCTACTAAGAATTATGCTCTTATACTGTTCTAAACACTGTTCATGATGTATACCTCCAGCAATATGTGCAGTGATTTAAAAATGTATCAGGTTTTGTAGATGAGTAAACTACAGTTCAGAAAATTATGTCGTCCCCAAATCACATAGCTACCAAGTGACAGAGATGCATTCAAGCCCTAAAGGCTTAATTTCAACTACTGTGAGATAGTGACTCCTATAGCATGTATCTGATCTACTCCAGGATGGGACAGGTTGGTGGAGAAGATTCCCTCTTCAGAGGGGACTGGCCCTCACAGAGAGGTGTGGCCTGATATCTAACATGACTGTCCCAGCCCTGAGGCTGCCCATTGTACTATCAGGTCGGTGCTTGGCCCAATCTGTTGTTGGCTCTTTTTTCTTCCCATTCTTGATCTTGAAAATGTGTTTCCATTTTTAAAAAAGGGATGATGAGCTATTACTGTAACATTAGAGGAAACATATCCTGGATATTTTCTAAATGCTACAGATATGCTGATCCACGGATCCAACTGTGGTCTCATGGGGCTTCCATTCAGAGGAAGCTGACTCCTGACCACACAGAGCAATGGCATGAATCTATGTATAATGTGGAAGTGCTTTTTGGGACCTCAGGTCTTGACTGAATATATTAAGCTCATTCGGCTTCAGTTCTACATCTATGAACTCCAGGAAATTTTCCAGGCCCTCACACATCTTTCCATGGTGGCTGACACACCTCGGGGGAAGAACAATTTCTTTGAGAAGCATACTTTTAAATGAAGCCTAGTTTCCTACCATAATACCAATAATATAAATAATCCCCAATTATGGTACCCAGAAGCATTTGAGGAAAAGCTGAGGTGGGGTGTCATTCTCCTCCCCATCTTTCTCCTTTGACTCGGGTCATAAACCCTAAGAAGGATTTTCTGAGCCTCCCTGAAGCAACCAAAGGGAAAGGCCCTCCTTTGGAGGCTGCTCACCTCACAGTTGAACAGTGTGGGGCTAAGGAGAGTGCTCTCAACAAACTCCTTGCTGTGCCCTAGAGCTTGTTAGCATTAAGCCAAGTCCCACTGTCAATTGATATTTCTTGACTTCTGTTATTTTTCAAGCATAGCATAAACTATTGAATTTCTGCTATTTCATTGGGCTTTTTTTTTCTTTATGAAACTCCCCATTCCACAACAAATTTACTAGATAAGTAGGCATGCTTTGTTTCTGCTAATCTGTCTTTGTAAATTTGTTTTCAGATTTAGCCAGAGACACAAGGTGTCTACAAATCTCTTTACTGGAAGGAGGCCGAAACGCATGTCAAGTTAGATTCTGTCACTACACAAACAGTTAATGGTCTCAAGTAAATGTCTTCAGTTGCTTCATTGGTACTTTACATAAACGCATTGTGTTGGTGATGGTCTCAAGGTTTTGTTCTACATTTAACTGACAGTTGATGATTGTTTTATATTTATTCTCTTTTTTATTTAAATTCTTTAGTTACTACTCATATTTACATATCCATCCCCCTATTCCCTCACCCTCCCATCCTCCCATGTTCCCCACCAACTCCCCCCAGCCCATCCCTCAACTCCTCCCCAGGGATAGTGAGGCCTTCCACAGGGGACCTTCAAAGTCCATCATATCATTCAGGGGAGGGTTTAGGACCGCTAACAGTGGAGCCAGTGTTTATCCATAGAGCACAAATGGACTTTGGGAGCCCATTCCCTATGGAGGGATATTTGTTCTCTTTTAAACATAAAAGCCATAGCAAAAGTTCTACCTTACATTCCACAGCAATTGTTCATGATATGCAACAAGACATTTTAATTTAAACTATATTTTATATGATATGGACCTAAAAATAAAGACCCAGACTTTGCTAGTTTGAATCAAAAATTGTCATTTTCATGTACAATAAATGGCTAAATATTAGAAATTTTGCATGAGCTACAAGAAAACACATAAAATGAACAATTTTACCTGCAAAAGATTTTGTATCTAAGGAACTACAATGAGAAATTGGACAATATCACTGTGAAATCAAAACAACTGAAGGCAGTTAAAAACACAATGTAGTGATGACAGCAAACTCTTTTCTGAAAACTTACTATTCACATTTGGGAAGTGAGTTAATCTTACTACTTGCTGATAAAAGTCCACCATATCATTACAGGTTGGTATAAGAGGGAAAAAAGCTTACTATCTCTGCACATGAAAACAATTATAAATATTTTTCATGGATGGATTATTATTTAGTGACTAATCTTTGATGCAGAATTTTACGGGACTCAGATCCCCCAAATGTTTACTTAAACATTTACTTTTACTTGAATGTCTCTGCATTATTTTTAAAATGTCCATAATTTACATATAGTTTTAAGATTATAGCATTCTTATGTGATTTGTCCCTTCCCTTTCTGCCCTCTATCCTCTGCCATGCACCCTCACTGCTCTCATTTAGATTATGCTCTCTTCTTTGCTAATTGTCATTTCACATGACATATATTTTATACCCTTTACTTCGACCCTTACCACTAATCCAGAGTGGCTGGGCAGAATTATCACTACACTGAGAAGACACGACACTACAAAATGTTTGGGGAAGATGATTGCAGTAAAACCAGTAAACTATTACAGTGTTTTTAAAAGGAGAATCTAATAAGCACTGTAAGCCTAAAATTCAATATATGCTGCTAGCCTCTTTGGCTCTCTGATCAGCAATTGCCTCACATTTGCCTAGTACATGATGTCTTCCAAGAAAGGTTTCATAGACATTGAATAGCTTATATTATGCTCCACAGAAACTCTCTGGATGAGGCAGGAAAGATAACATTGTTGCATGAAAACTGGAAAAGTGGATAAAGGGAACCTCAGTGAGATTGAACAGCTCATGGGAAAGTAATTTATGGTTAGGTGCTGAACTGGGTGCAACATAAACATAGTCCTTCTGACTTCTTGCTGAGGAATACATGCACTTTGTTGGCAAACTTGACCCACAGGTTAAAAGACACACTGAGATGGGTGTGAACCCTCACAGGTGCTAACATGGCCTGATATCAGAGTAGTACATCTCACCGTGTCCTGTAGTTGTGATGACCACCCTAGAAATTTTGGGTTGGAGGCTTATTGTTGTATGAAATGCAGACCAAACCAGGAACATCTGTGGAGATGGTGAACAAAGCTAAGCACTGTACTTGTCAGGGATAAGTTGCTTAGATAGCATCTTGAACAAAAGTGTCTACAGTCAATGCGGCAGAGAGGGAGCATAGGCTTTGCCTGTCTGGTGATGTCACATGTTGTTCTCTCGAGCATTCAGCAAGTCTCCCCCTCCCTGCCTGAGAATTCTCAGGAGAATTGTGCCTTTGAAGGCTGGATGTTCTAGGTCATGTGCTTCACAGATAAAGTAGCGGAGAGGATGCTGACTTCACTAACACATGAAGTACGACTTTAGTCTCCCAACAATGCTTCTCATGTTACCTGTTCACCAAATAGCCGTGTGTGTTCATCTCTCCTCGCACAGTCAGCTATGTTATTACCACATGCACTGTGTGTATGCATGTGTATGTATGTCTCTCCTGTACACATATATGTGAGTTCCTCCTTGTAACTACTTTATACATCCCTTTATTTCTCTTCCCTAGGCCTGTCACGGTTCACTTTTAACACCAGAAAGCTGAGTGCAAGAAAGCTTCATCATCACCATTTCCAGAATGTTGAGGCAGGACCAAGTTGCTCTTCCTGCATCAAAGTTAGGTGAGGAAACCCAGCTTGAGGATTGGGCTCTCAAAATCCAGCTCAAGGATCAGGTCCTAATTCCACTGCTAGGAGCACCACAAACACACCAAGCTATACAAACTCTCACACATATGCAGAGGGCCTATATCAGTCCCATGCAGGCTCCCTAGCTGTAGGTCCAGATAAAGCAATTATAAAGGAACTGAATTTTTGATAAGTTTCCTCTTTACTGTCTTTAGCCTTGTGGCCAACAAGTTCACTTCGAAGCAGACATAGAGGTTCCCAAGTTTCCACTCTGCCAGCAGGCTCTTGCATACAATCATCTACCTGCATCTAAGTGCTGGCTTCCAAAAGCTATGGATAAAACTAGGAGAGTCACTTGGATCCGACATAGACAGATATAAGAAAAAAATTTCCTTTGTGGGGAAAAGAAGCACTGAACAAATATTTGACTGTTTGTTCTATTTATGCCACCACAGTTGATTTCAGTACAGTCAGTAGTGTACTGGTTGATTTTTTTCCTTATTTAAAATGTAACTGAACATGTCCATATGAATAAAAGATTTCAAATAGATAGCTCAACTGCTATTTCCTCCCTACAGTCTCTCATTCTGGAAAAATAAAAGCAGACTTTCACCAGTAGTCCTGTCTAAGACTTTATTGAAACTCTGTTTTTAAAATACAGTTTATTGTCCCTGTGACTAAATTCTCCAGCTCAAATATAAATTCTTTGAATGCTTGTTCTCATTTGTCTGAACAGCTCCTATAGAATCATGGAGTACTGTTAATATTTATCGTGTATCTGATGAAAACAACCAAACCAATCTAAAGTTGCTTGCTGTGAAGGTGGCATGGAATAAATGGAGTTTAAGAGCTTTTCCCTTGAGTATATTTGCCATGTTCATATAAGGGACAGCCAGGGATATATAGCACTAATTGTGAAATAAATATATGTATTCTATTCTGCCAGCTAAGTGTGCCCAAGCCATGTGTAATATAATACCTGGTTTTCACCTGATTTATTGTGATCAAAACATTTAAGTACCAAAAAGGAAAAAAAATCAATGAAATTTTATTTTCAATTAAACTAATTCAACCTAACAGAATATTTATATAGTGTGTATACGTAATTCATGAATCAGTGGTAGAGGACAAGATTCTGAGTTAAATTCTATAGTATTAAAGATAAAATCCAAATTTTTAAAACAAACTATAAGACTCCTTTTGGATTTATTTTCTCTTATTTTTACTTATAAACACTTATGGATACACTAGCGGTTTCTGTACTCCTTGATTGATTTGTATGTTAAAAAGTTAATTATCTCCCTAGAATAAAACTCTTTCAATACATTCCTAATACTATAGGATGAAATACAAAACAAGGGGAGCAGAAATAGGTGTTTAATTCAGAAAAGATCACTTTGTGAGAAGCAATGGGATTCCCTGTTTTGCTTTGTGCTTAACTGGAGCAGTTACTGATTTTCTAAATTTGATATTTATGAATGAGTAATTGTCAATAGTCATGTACTATTTTAACTGATACTAAAATAATTTCCCATGCTAACACTCATTTGGACAAAAGCATTTCCTGATTAAAGAAAAGTAACTAATGAGAAAAAGAGGATATAGTACTGGCTATACCCCCTCCTTGAGTTTTGTTATTATTCATCTGCATACCTTAAGAATACATGGCTTCATACTGTCACATTCCTGGTTTTGGAAGTGTTCAGTTAACCAAACAAAAACATGGGTGGTAATTCATGCAAGTTTTGCATACAGGAGCATACAGATGTATGCGAATATTTTGATTTTTACTTTGCTATACATCACCACCTCTGATAACTTTTAGTAATATTGCAAAGCAATCTTGTACAAAATAGAAGAGAAAGGTTTATTTTAAATCAAGAGGGGCTAAAATAGACAAACAAATAAGTCGA
Organism: Cricetulus griseus; assembly: GCF_003668045.3. NCBI lineage: Eukaryota > Metazoa > Chordata > Mammalia > Rodentia > Cricetidae > Cricetulus > Cricetulus griseus. The sequence continues at coordinate 174,310,091 of NW_023276806.1, forward strand.
GATATCTGGAAGATTTAGAAATCAAAAGAAATACTCACCAAGGCACAGTGTTGTGAAGGTTTAAAGGGAGGATAGATATCCTGCAGATAGTACAAAGTGGGTGTGGGGATTATAGAGCAAGGATCAAGTGGGGAGGGATGAAAGGACAGGGAGAGAAGAGAATACAGCAGATGATAACAAACACCAAAGACCTTTGCAAATGTCAAATGGAAACCTGTAGAAGTGTGGTGCTGTGTGGTGTGTGTGTGTGTGTGTATGTGTGTGTGTGTGTGTGTGTGTGTGTGTGTGTGTGTGTGTGTGTGTGTGTGTGTGGTGTGTGTGTGTGTGTGGTGTGTGTGTGTGTGTGTGTGTGTGTGTGTGTGTGTGTGTGTGTGTGTGTGTGTGTGTGTGTGTGTGTTGTAAACAGAGTTAAAAAAATAAAAGGGGACAATGACTCACCTAGATACCATATTCTGTCAAATAAAAAGAACACAGCTAGGAATGGGTTACCTCCTTTGTAGTTGATGTGACCTGGGCTGTTGTCAATTTTCTTGGTTATCCTCCAGAACTTGATAGAAAGACCCTATTGCTGAGGATACAGCATAATTGTGTCATAGTACATGGAGAAATCTTGCTGGTATTGACCTGGAAGCTTCATCCCTATTGGCTACTTTTATAATACTGAAGCTACTATAAAAGCTATCAGAGGAGAAAAGTAATCATTAGTTTTACACAGTTGTGAACCCTGTGAGCTACAATAACCACCAGCCTGCAAGTCATGCCTACTGATGTAGTAGCAGCATAAATGTCCAATTGAATTTAGGGCCTTCTCCATAAGTTGAAACACATGCCTGGCACCATTATCTGGGATAGACAGGTTATAGGCCCTAGGTGAGAGCCTACTACTATTATTCTGCTACATGGACTTATAATTAAAACAACTTTTAATGACTTGTAGTTATAGCCATAAGTTAGGGCATCTCTCAAGCATCATTGGAGAAGCTTCTACAAGTATAAGATGAAAAATAATACAGAGACCCCACAGGTCAACGTGCAGAGGATGAGAGATTATGGAGAGCTTCACTGAGTCACCTATATCACACCAACCATCTTCCAAAGCCCAGGAATCCATGCAGAAGAGGTGAGTAGGGAGATTGTAAGAATCAGAGGTGGTGAATGACTGACTACAATGTTTCAGTGTTTTCAGGATGTAGCAATTGCACCTATGAACTCATAGCAGTTGTGACAGTAGGCCCAAGACCCCTGCAAGACCAATCTAGACAATGACCCACTGTAGGGGTGCAGAGGTGGGTCACAAAGTCTCCCTCATAACTGAACAGCCATTTGAAAGTGATGGCTGCTTGGCAAGGAACAGACTGCTATCTTCCAAGATACAGGATATGAGTGGCTACCCAGCACTAAGTGGAGTTGGTTGAGTTTTAAACACAGAATATGAAGTTGAGAGGGGAAAGTATTGCAGGTAATTAGTGGAGGAATGGAGAGTGGATGACACTAAAATACATAAAATGCATGTATACAATTTTCAAAAAATAAAGAGAACAAAAATTTAAAATTAAATAAACACAAATTAAAAAAAATTAATAAATTTCATATGCTGCCATACACAAAGCAGGGGCAAACAGAGGATGTCCAAGTTTGGGCAAGGTGGAGCAGAAACAAAAAGCCATTTTTGGGAGAAGAAAGGAAAATGAACATTAACATTAATGCCAGAATTTAGAAAGGAACACGAGGCTTAGAAACACAGAGAGGGAAAAGGAATTAGATAGAGTTAGGAAGATTAATTTGTTCCCATGTGCTAAGTTTGAAGTGACAGTAGAAGTGACACACACCGATGTCTGTCTGATATTCGGACAGTCAGGGCTTAGTTCAGAAAAAAGAATAAGAGTTACAGATGGGTTTTGACGAGCCTCATGAGGTGATAATTGAAGCCACAAAAGTGAATAGGGCTTCCAAGGGAGAATGAATAAAATGCCATGGAAAATGTCAAATCTGATGTGGCAAAATGTAATAATTATAACCCTTAAATGGCCATGATCTACAGTCTGTGATTTAAGCAAGCTCTCATCTAAGTACTTTCCACATAGAATAGTGTCAGGTGATAAAATTATGTACATATCTGTAACTTCCAAAGGAAAGTATTGTGGATACGGAAACACATATCAACAACAATTATACATTTTTCTTGTTTTCAGATAAAGCTGAGTTTGAATTTAATCTTCTACTTGATCGTCAGCTTTTTCTCTGCTTCTTGTTAGCAGAAGTACTTTCTAAGTTTCCACATATACTTTGAGATTATAATTACATCAATTCCCCCATTTTCTCTCTTTCTTCCAACACCTCCCATGTACATCTCCCTATGCCTTCTTCACATCCATGGCTTCTTCTTCCTCAATTGTTTTACACACAAACACGCGTGCACACACACACAAACACACACACACACACACACACACACACACACACACACACACACACACACAGTCCATGGTTACTTGGTAAATGTATATGGTGATAGAATTCTCGTTTTTATGAAGTCAACCTGCTGCTTATAAGGCTGAAATATCTACCGAAAGCAGCTGCTTCGGCCCAATAGCAGATAGGGGAGAAAATATAGCCTAAACTGTAGGTAGAAAAGAAGTCTACCCCAAGGTGAAGATCTGAGATCTATGAAGACTTTATGTTGCATCAACCTGAAGCTCTCTCTAGCTTTATATGCTTAACTGCCCTAGGGAACAGTTAGAGGTGGCAGATGTGAATCAACTCACAGCTGAGGTCCTCAGGCGGGTGGTGTAGAGAAGCATATGGGCAAAGTTGAAAGCGAAGGTACACAGGCTGGTAAGAGTCAGTGAGGAAAAAGAATCTCATACATAAATTCTTTGGTGTAGTTCAGTGAACACCTTGGTGTAAGCATAGAGAGAAGGGGAAGGAGAGAGAGGGGGAAGAAGGAGGGGGGAGGAAGAGAAGTAGAGAGAGAGGGTGGGAGAGAGAGAGGGGGAGAGAGAAGGAGGGAGGGAGGGAGGGAGGCAGAGAACCTGGGGAGATATTGAGGTCAGGGCCTGGAGGGATCTGTTAGTTGGAACAGGAAGAGTGGTAAAAGATGAATTCTGGCAGGTAAGATTCTAAACAGAAAGGCCAGTACAGACAGAATGGGATGACATGGCTCGATTAGCAGAGCTAAATCTCTGTGTAACATGGGATCCCATTACTTAGTTGGGTTATTTACAAGAGTCCCGAATGTCCTAGATTAGCAGAAAAGAATAAGGTCAGGCTCCAAAATGTTAATAATAAAGGATGAGACTTGGAGACAGGGGATGGCAGCAATAGCAAGAAGGTTTACACAACTGAAAACATTTTAATCCAGTGTGGAAGAGTAGTGCCATAATGAAGATGCTGAAACCCAGCTCTTCTTCCTTCTGACAACAGGACTCCAAGTGTTTGCAACAACAGACAGGTATTCCCCCAGGGATGGTCAGCTTCCAATCAAGGTAGTTATCAATAGGCCAATGCATGATGAATCAATTGTTAACTAAGAAACAAATATTTGTGCAGGACAGAGAAGAGCTGCAGAAGGCAGTCTAAAGCAAGAAAATAGGAGTCTTAGAGAAGTCAGAATGAAGAAATGAGAGGTGTGAGACAGAAGGCAGGGGGCGGGGGCTGGACTCAATGACAGAGACCATAGGGAAGACTTTCTGCTCAACTCTCCTCACATTGCCACCAGCTTTGGGGCATACCTGCTCCTTCTCTGAGAACTGACAATGACCGTGATGGGTTTTGTACAAGATGTACAAGGAAGGCCTCTATGAGAGTACATGTGGCACACACCTTTAATCCCAGCACTAGAGAGGAAGAGGCAGGTGGATCTCTGTGAGTTCGAGGCCAGCCTAGTCTTCAAAGAGAGTTCCAGGACAGTCTCCAAACCTACAGAGAAACCTTGTCTTGAAAAACCAAAAAGAAAAGCGAAAAGAGAGAGAGTACATATCTATAGGGCATGCTTGGAACAGACCCGGAGAGTCAGCCAGGAAGTGTCACCTTTGTACATAAAGATATTCCACACTACTGAGATTTGCAGGAGCACGCCCTCCATCTTCCTTAATGTAAAAGAAAACAGTCAGTGTGAGCATTATTTAAAATAAATTTTATTTGTATTAATTTTCCTATTTTTCCCTTTTACATTCCATTCTTCTCCACTCTGTGCTTGAGGTTTCTGTGGCAGGCTCAATGTGGCACAGATGTCCCATACACTTTAGTGAAAGGGAATCGTTTCCTTAGCAACAATAACCACACAAAAACCAGCAGATTTTTTTTTCTGCTTATGTGATGTTTCAGTAGATTAAGGAATCCAAACAGCAGGAAGGAATAACAAATGCCTGATTGGAATGTGTCACAATGGAGCTGGGCGGGATGAAGCAAAGGACATCTGCTGTTGATGAAGACTTCAAGTGACCTGAGGTTTAGCATCATGATGTACTCTTTCCCTCAAGGGAAGAGGTAGAATCAAAACCGTACTGCATCTAGTTAAGTGGGATAAAATATCTCTTTTCAGGATATTGGTATTGTTACTGAAAGGCAATAGCCACACACAAGCTGATGGTGAGGCATCATAAGATAATTTGAGGCAATAATGGGGTGTGTGCTCCTGAGAGTGCTTTTGCAGAAAGAATTTTTGCTATTGCTGTGTTCAAAGAGAACTTTCAAGAATTTATTGTTTCTCACCAAACCCCAGGGAAGGAATTCTTGGAATTTATGCCTCTTCTAGTGTTCTGCTGCCAAATTTTTGCTTTATAGTTTTCAATTTTAGCAGTTCTAACATTAAGCTTGAAGTCATCACAGCTATGTGTAAAAATACATTTCTCCTCCTCTACCAGCGTTTCTGTTTCCTCCTTTTCTTACCCAATGACCACATGTGTGGAGTGTTTGCCAGGAGCATCACATACCGACAGTGTGGTAGTATTTGTTAGAAGGATGTCAGAACGAGACAGAATTTACTAGCAAGTTAGAAAGGGCACTTTCCAAATTTCTCCAATGCTTTGTCTTCTTGCTGAGATGCTATGACCAGATGATCAGGCACAACTGAGAGACTTTGACAACTTGTCAAAGAAAAAGTTCAAAGATGATGTGGTATGTACAAAAAAAACCCAAAAACCAAAAAACAAAAAACAAAACTGTCTCAAGAGAAATCTCAGTTGGGTGTGAAGGACTGCTACCCAAAGACCAAGAGTGCTCAAGTAAAGGTTCACAGTTGACCCGTGTGCGCACACATACCCCCCCATAAACCCCCACATCCTCCTGATTCTGGACACTGACGATTAGCTGAGCCTCCTCAAGCATTTGATCATTAGGTTTATGATGCAAAGCAGTACTGATTCTAGGATTATTAGTTTTGGGAAATCAGGAGCTTGAAAAGGCAACTGACTAGAGCCACTCAAGAGAGACACAAAATGAGCCAGAGCCAAGGCCCCACATAATTAACTCAGTGCCATAAGACTCCAGTCATCCATGACTGTCTTTTAAATTCCCAGACAGAAGTTTTTTCTCTGAGGCATCCTGAGAGCTTCAGTAAATTCTAGTGGCAGAGGCTGTAGGTATCAGTCAAAGGCAGAACACCATGTTTATTTCCAGATGCACGTTTCATATCAAAATGCTGAATGCTTATGTTAAGTCTGCTCCCCACCACCACAGGGACCGCGTAAAGTCAGCATAATGCCCACAAAAACAGTTCAAACATCCAGCAATAAGGCTGCACCACAAGCAGAGGATGCAAGTCTGCAAACAGTTCTAAGTCTAGGAGACTTTTTCAAATTTAATGGACTTCACGGGATTAATGGCTTAACTATGAACAAATCAAGGTAGTATTTTGATAGTTGATTCTTATTCACAGCATGTATCCTGTAGAGCCTGTCCATTTTGCATGATAAAGTAGAAATTATATTTTCCAACTTCATAAGTATGGGGGACAAGTGGATGATGGGTGCTCACAAACGGATACAGTATGTCCCATGCAGATGAGACTGGCGGGAACATACCATTTCAGAAGGGTCCTGCCCAGTCACTTGCTGTCCTGAATGAAAAACTGTAAAGGAAGAGTAACTAGTGAACATATGGAGATCAGCTGTGCTTTTATTAGGTCCAGGATCTTAAGGTTAATTTCATATTAATCAATTTTAATTTGCAGGCTTTGATCAATACTGAAAAACCAATGCTTCTTGTGGTAGCTAATCTGGGTTGTTTACCTAACTTTGTCTAGAACCAACTAACATTTAAGCTGCCTGGCACTCCTGTGAGAGATTTTCTTAATCAGATTGTTAGAAGCAGGATCCTACATCTGGACTGCACCTTCTGATGACAGCTCACATCAAAGGACATGGAAGAAGGAAGCCTTGACTCTGCCCTCTTGAACTCAACTTCCTTGGAAAGTTCTCCTGTCTATGGGTGAGACATTCCTTCTCTAACATTAGAAACAACTTCTTTAAGATCCAACCCTGACAGATAATCATGGCCCTCCAGGACTACAGTGCTAGATGTACACAACTGTGGTATCTAGTCTTGTGGACTGTGAACCTAGCAGAACCATGACCCTTCCATCATGAGTCAGTCATTGTCTGCCTAGCTGGGTCACATCCTATAAACCAATCTAATAAGTGCACTTTTGATATAATATATATATATATATATATATATATTATATATATATATATTCATTTTATTAGTTCTCTTTCTTAAGAGAAGCCTACCTATTACACTATTACACTTTGGATTTCAACTAAATCAAAAGGAAAAAATATGTTTAGGGTAGAACTTCATTGTGCCTTATGTATCAATTGTAAAACTTAACGTTTAGCAGTGGATGTTAGGTAAATTTCAAAGTTACTTGCAAGCAAATTTATTATTTTTTAATGGTAAGTCAGTTTTGTTTTGTTGTTTTTAAGATTAATTGTTTTATAAGTGTTTCTCAAATTGTATGTCTCAGAGGCTAAAAGATTCCATTAGAGCCCTTTAAGTTGGAGTCACAGAAAACTGTGAGCTACCAAGTGGATGCTAAACCCTGGTCCTTTGCAAGAGCAGCCAGTGCTCTTAATTGCTGCACCATCTCTCCTGACCCTTATTTTGTTTTGAGATAGGCTCTGGCATTGAACTTTTGATCCTCCTTACCTCTGCCTCCCAAGTGTTGGCATTTGGGGCATGCATCACCATACCTGGGGTATTTGCTACAGGGGATGAACATGGGACTGTTTTATTGTCAAGGAACAGGAGCTACAGTTTGTATTATCAATAAAAGTTTCAGCCATCTTCTCTTAGAAATGTGATTTTAAAGGACTCTTACACAGGATTTTAAACATTTTCAGCTGTATCAATGAAAATAAATGACTCCACATTCACTGAGCTGTAATTCTAGTTGGAAAATGGATACCTCACCCAAGGCCAGCTAACCCATCCCTTTAATCTTCCTTCTTTCAGCTACAAAATGGCTGTGGGATACTTTGCCTGCACAGGTGAGTGTTTGTATGTGTACATGCATAGATGTAGGCATATTTATGTCCATGTGCATGTGAAAACCCAGGGGCAACCTCATATATCAATCCCCTGGAGCAGATTCACCTAGGTTTTTGAAACAGAATCTCTCACTGAATGGGTCTCACTAACTAGGCTACATTGTCTGACAATGAGCCCCAGAGATTTACCTGTGTCTGCCTCCCCAGTACAGTCATCACACCTGGCTTTTTTAGTGGGTTGTGTGAATGTCACTTGGGTCTTCATACTTGTGTGATAAGAAATTCAACCAAGCAGTCTATATAGCTAACAAAATTGTTTTAAGCACTTATTTTAAAAAATGAATTCATGTAAAATGTGCAAGCATGTCTGGGCACTTAATAATTGCTCATCTAAGTTATTTCCAGATACTTACTTTGTTTTAGACTGCATTATTAAAATACATGAGTGAAAGATAAAAACACTTGCTTTTCACTCAGTATTTTGTCATATTCAACACAGCTTTACTAGTAAAATCCCAAATGTTTTCTGTTTCTCAGCCCATAGCCTCAGGAAGCAACTTTGTTCTAGTCCACAAACATCAGTAATAGATGTGTCCTTCAGGACTTTCCCATTTTCAGTTACAAAAATTCAAAAAGTAACAAATTCAAGTGTTTTTTTCCATTCAGTCAAAGGACATTTAGGCAGCAGCTTCAGTGCCCTAAAAGCATCCCAGGCTACCACACACTGGCTTGGTGTAAGCAAAGCATTACACATCCCTGGGTCTCAGATTAGTCATCTGTGAAATGAGGATATTGCTTGGGATAGCCACCATGCAGCTCATTTTGCAAAGACAATTACTCTAGGGAAGTTCTGGAGCTGAATGAGAGCTCATGTTTGTGCTAGTAATGCAAGGGACAGGTGAGTTTTGAAAGTCAGAGATGTGGGGTGCTGGCCTTGATGACACCACTAGGAAAGTAACATTTTATCCTCAGCTCTTAGTTCCTATCATCACCTGAGCAAAAGCTCTCCACAGCCGAAGGGTGGGGAGCCTGCTTGGGAAATGGTAAGAGATAAAGACCAATTTTCCTATAAAGATGTGGAGAAAAGGGAGTGGGGTAACAGAAGGCTCATGCAGATCGAGAGGCAAAATGCTCTGGGGGCCTTAAACATCCAAGAATCCTGGCTAATCCAGAGAGTGTGAGATTAAGGCATGGAGGTGAGAAAGGCAGAGCTATGAAGAGAAGGAAAACAGAGGAAAAGGTGTGCTAACAGGACATAGCAACCTAGCTCATGATTGGGCTTCACTGGGGAGATGGACAGGTGATGCCACCCTCAGCAGAAGTAGCAGAGCAATGGATATTCCAGCCGATTTGTCCTACAGACACAGATGTTGCGGGAAGGAGACACCTCAAGTATCAAGTAGCATACAAGAGAATCTGCATGACACAGTACTATGAACATATTAAATGCACTAACACTGTTTGAAAAATTCCATCAGATAAAATCTATCAAATCCTTATCATTAATTATAATTCCAGGTTCATGGCTGAAATTAAAATATTTTTATTACTGATAACTAATAATTTATGAAATTACTATGTAATAGAATTGGAGCCTAGGAAAAGTCATGCAACCAGGGTAAAAATCTTTAAAAGATTAACCTAATGCTTAAAGCACATAGTGAGTTTTATATAGCTTCTGTGATAGTCTTCTTATTTATATATACAAAAGGAACCAAATATTAAATGTGAGCTCAGTTCTCTCTTTTGCATGAACAAATGCATTCTTTTCTTTTCTTTCTTTCTTTCTTTTTTTTTTTTTTGAGATAGGGTTTCACCCAGTGGACAAATACATTCTTTTTTTAATTTTACATGCATTAGTGTTTTGCCATGGGAAGTTTTGGGTGCCCTGAAACTGGAATTACAGACAGTTGTGAGCTGTCATGTGTGTGCTGGGAGTTGAATCCAGGTCTGGAAGAGCAGCCAGGGCTCTTAACTGCTGAGCCATCTCTCCAGCATTGCTACTTGATTTACACTTGCTTTATACTTTCTCATCTCTCCCTTTTTACCATTTCAGAAATTGTGTACTATGGAATAGGTTCTTCTGATTATGAATATGAGTTCGATTCCTTTATGTAGTTTGTGAATGCTGCATGAAAGTGATGGAGCTTTATGTCTCAAATCCTTGGAAGTCTCTCAAACAGTGACAAGCCCAATGATTTGCCCACAGACACCCACGAAACAGAGAAGTGGTGTGAGTTTGCTTTGCTCCGTCTGATTTAATGTGTAGTGTACACAGCAACTATCTAGTAAGACCTATAGGTGAGAAGCAGGACACCAGAACAAACCAGCCATTTAATTAGTCTCTAATTGTATATATACGGGGAAATATTTTATTGATGTTCCTGACACCCAAAATTTGTCTTCTCTACTAGACTCCTTTGTCACCTTGATTTCCTCTGTATCGCTGGTGTCTAAGTTCTTGCTGGATCATGTCAACCATATATATATATATATATATATATATATATATATATATACACACACACACACACACGTGGTAGAATACTTCTCATCACTAAAAAAAAAATGTAGAAACAGTTTTCATATTGACTACCAGGAAAACACACAAGTTTCTCAACTTTATTACCTGCCTGTCAATAGATGTGTATATTATGAAAACATTAATAACTTTTTCCAGATTTTAAATTGAAAACCATCAATATAGAGCAAGGTTAACCTAGCAGAGTTCAGGGAACCTGAGTTCTGAAGATAACAAATGGGATGTGGGGAGAAAGAAAGAACTATTTCATGGGCAGATTAGGTCGTACAGTGTCATTAACCAAGTAAAAGAGAACTTCCTGTGAAAGAACTCACCGCAGGTCAATACCTACTGAGTGTTGAACATTTTAGGGGAGGCACTTCATTGCCCAGATCCATGATAGGAGTAAAGTGTATCACAGGAAACCCTCTTACCTCTCGGAGGGTCTTGTTGGGCTATGACTTTCATAGACCACATTATGAGAATCACTGGGCTGAGCGACTACCAGAAGCATTCTTATTCCCCCAAGAGTGCTCTGCCTCAAGCAATACCAACCCAAAATGCAATAAATTCTTTGTTCTGGTTTACTTATGCATCCCCTTGCTTGTGTATTTCAAGGTAATCCATCTTTGGGTCCCCTTTTCATTATTCTGTGCCTTCAATTCATTCACAAATGCCAATGTCAGTGAGAGTCTTAGTTTTTTGACATTACAAGTTGAACTGTAACAATTCAATATCAAACTCCTTTTAATAAAGAAGTATTCAGAGCTGGAAGCAAATCTTGGTTACTTATGATTGCACATATTTTAGTCTGCATAAATAAAATTGCACAAGTTTTAATCATGTCTTCATTTACTGGTTGGTTTTATAATCAGTGTTATCTTCTTGAAGTAAAATGCTCTCCATCATGTTGATTTCCTTTAAATAAACAAGTTTCCCTGGTGTGTTTTGGAATTACGATCGCCTTCACTTCCCAATGTGTAAATTATAGATAAAGAAACCTTGTAAGTTTCCCGCAGGTTTAGCATTCCATTGAGAGAGAGAATAATCTAATCAAGTGTGATCTTCAGGTCTATTTTTTATCATTAACACCAGAGTGATTGTAGAAATGGCCATTCTGGCTCCTATTCTCAGTTCAGTGTAATATACTTTAGAATGAATATTGGATCTCAGTAAGGAACATTTGAGGAATTCAAAACCCAGTAAGCAAGGATGAGATCCAAATTTATGATGGATCAAAGATGCTTGATGTAGCAACTTCTACCAGATCAAATACCATTTAAATGGGTGTAGACTACTGTGGAAGTGTTTATAGAGCATCTTAAATTTGAAAAGTGTTTATAACAGCCACGTTGAGTGTACAACAATGACAAGGACAGCTCAATAGGACAACTGCCATTCAAAGTATTTATGGAAAATTAAATTAATTCTAAGGTATTTTGCTATTGGTTAACAATAGCAAAGGAGGAAAATGTAAAGAGCTTAAGAAAAATATATGAGGGAAAGATGAGCCTTTGATTCTTCATAGAAGCTCCCAGTCTATGTTTGTCTGATGAATGAGTATGTATCCCTAAGTCTCTGTTATGAAAGACAGAGCCTGGAATTCTTTTGCAACATCAGACTACATATTTTTGTAGGTATCTAAAAATTTTTATTTCATGGCTCTGAGAAGTTTCCAGAGAATTCTAAACTGCATTTTCTGATACAGCAAATTCATATCATGCACTGAACATTCAACACTTTCTACCTCTCAGTCCAGAGCTCTTCATATTTTTTGTAAATTCCTATAGATTATGAATGTTGAAGATGGGTTATGCTTACAAAAGACTTGTAACATAAAGAAAAGAAAAGGGAAGACCTATCTCTATCACTAAACACAAGGCCAAATCGGGGGGGGGGGGGTAACCAGTAAGAATAAATCTGTTTCCTTGCTTGTGGTAATTTAGAGAATCAATAAAGATTTCACCGGCTTGCTCCTGCTGAGCGTCACATGGTCTATAACTGATTTATTAATATCTAATTGGTTATGGATAGAATCAGAGTATATCATATTTTGTAAATTAGGCAATCCTTACAGAACATTCAAATAAATCAGATGAAACACATTCGAGTGAAACAGAAGTTCACCGTGTCCTTTCAGTGAACCATGCCTCTTGTGTTCACAGCCTTTCCAGAGCCTTCTTATTGACTCTGATTTTGACTTGGAGTATGCCGTAGCAGAATGATCATTTCTTGGTCACTGGGTATAGCCTATTATAGCATTCCTCCTAAAACCAAGCCAACATAATAAAGGATGTGCCGGAGCTGTCCTGTTAGACAAAGGGTGGTCCAAGATGAAGGTAGATACCATCTGCAAAGAAAAACCACATGCCAGAAAACATGGGAGCCTCTAGTCAACACAGTATGTGGCAGAATAACAATCCAATTGAGTTTATCTAAGTGCTGAAGAATCAGAAGAAACTTTTTAAGTATTTATTTGATTTTATGCTTGTATGTTTGAGCCTCAGTGTATGTATGTACACCATGTTCTTGGAGGAGCCCTTGGAGGGCAGAAGAGGTGTTAAATCACCTGGAACTGGAGTTACAGCTGTTTGTGAACCACCATATAGTTGCTGGGAACTGAACTTTCATCATCTGAAAGAGCAGCCAGTACTCTTAACTGCTGAGCTATGGCTCCAGTCCTAAGTCATGGAAAACTTCTAACAATGCTGTTTCAAGGTACGTATTTTAGAATGATTTAATCAACAAGAAAATTTAACTGAAATGATAGATATTTCTGGGATATTATGACACTCATTTACTCTTACATATGATTTAAAATATGTAATATTAAAATTACTTTTATTTTATGTGTATGAGTTTTCACTCACATGTGTGTATATGTGTCACATGTGTTTCTGGTACTCATGGCGGCCAGAAGAGGGAGTTTGAGCCCCTAGAATTGGAGCTACAGATGGTTGTGAGCCTCCTGTGGGTGCTGGAAACTGAACCCAGGTCCTCTGCAAGAGCAGCAAGTGTCCTTAACCACTAAGCCAACTCATCAGCCCCCAGTTTTAACATTTTCCTCTAAGGAATATGATCACATATTTTGAACAAATAAACTTGCAAAGCTTCTAAAGGTAAGAGTAACTGATACCTAGCTCTGTGTTTCTTGAGAGGTCTTTAACTTTTGTTTCCATTTTTTATTTCACTCCTCTTATTCATGCATTTATTAGATTAATTTTATTTTAACTATATGTATATGTGTGGCATGTCTGCACAAGAGCAAATGCCTATGGAGGTTAGAGACATCAGATTTTCTGTAGCTACAGTTACAGTCAGTTAAAGCGGCCAGTCATGGGAGGGCTTGGAGAAGACATGGGTGCTGGGAACCAAGCTTGGTTACTCATCCAGAGCAGTGTGTGTCCTAAAACACAGATCCCTCTCTTCAGGCCTGGTTTGACGTTCACTGACTAGAAAAAAAAGTTTTGTTTTGTTTTGTTTTTCCTTTTGGTGCTGTTCCCATGCTCGCTCAACTTTTGCCTCGTTCTCAGTGGTTTCAGAATTTTCTTTTAATGGAAAGGTTCTTTTCCACACTAGGGACTTAATCCAAGACCTTGAACTTGTTAGACAAATGCTCTATAAACTACAACTCAAGTCCAGTTTTTGTTTTCAACTTGTTGCTACTTGTTCAGTTTCTATAAAACACTTCCTTTTTTATTTAAAAATGTATTTTTCATTTTACACACCAATCCCTGGTCCCCCCTCCTCCTCTCCAACTTTGAGTCCTTATATATTGGAAAACATGTTTTAGGTTTATACAATATTATTTTGCCTGTTAATCTTTCTATAATGTTTTTAGGTTAAAAAAAATGAATTCTATCAGAATTAAAAGTTCTTCTGCTCTTTTCTCATTTCCAGTGCTGTTCAGATTCAATGTATCTCTTTATTCTGAATCTTCATGAATATCCAATGCTTGCTTTCCTGGAAATACTCAGAAATTTTTCTTTTCATTTGTATCTTAAAATTTCACAAAGATGTGCCCTGGGTGTGTTTCCTAACTTTTGCAGGCCAATGACTCTTGAGGTAACTAACTTAGTTTAGAGTTTCTTTTTTCAGGTATTTTTTTCTTTAATTCCTCAGTTCTCCTTCAGGGTCAGAATTAACTCTCATGATTTGCCTATTTTTTTTTTTTTTTTTTACTTTTTTTGGGCAAGTGACCCTAAATTTATCTCAATAAAATTTTTATAATTTTTAAACATTCACATTGCTCCTTCTTACTCTCAAGGTAGTGATCCTTTATGACATTAGCTGTATTTGTAAAGTCTTCCCTGCCTCTTCATCTTTTCTCAATTCTGCTGAGTTTCCTTTGCATCTGCATTTTGTTTTCTGTCTTTCAAGTTTGAGGGTTCATCAAATTAATGACCCTTGCTATGACTTCAAATTGGCAAAGAAAAACGTTAGCTGCATGATGTGAAAGTGTAGGATTTGTCAATACTTTTCCTCAGACATTGCCTGGAATGAGAGTAACATTTTTACAGGAAGAGGAAGCGATGCTAAGTATCATGAGCTATTGGCCGTCCAATCGCCTGTGTGCAGGTTTTGAGTCTGGCTCTAGGTCTCCTGGGAGCTGTGCTGAAATGTAATCTTCTTGTTGGTTCTCACACGCTCATGTAGGCTCTAAGCCCTGCCCTCTGCGGTGACTACTTCCAGGCTCTTGTTGCTGAAATGAAATTTCTCCAGCAAATTATCATAGGATATTTGGCTGTGTTAAGGAGGAAAAACGTATCTGATGGGAGAGATGGTCTCAGCTGGTGAATTTTCAGACTTTCCAGAATCCTATTTGAGCACCGTGGATAATTCCACCTTCAACAGTTCTGGTGTTTACCACTCATGACCTTTCCGAACTCTGTGGAAGGAAGCAGGAGGAGGTGATAACCTGTCCCTACCCGCATTCCTACTAGCAGGCTTTAAATTTTATTACTGTTGATTTTGATACTGTCAGTTAGAAACACTATGCTTCCCAGTTCCTGACTCTAGGTATGTGTTGGTCTCATTATTTTTCTTTTAACCTTTCTATAGAGGTCTCTATGTTTTCCGGTTATATTGTCATTTCAGCAGTGTTTGAGGAACATGAAGAAATTTACACATGTGTTCACTGTGTCACACTTACCGCAAGACTTTTACTTCTTATGCAGGGACAATTGCCGCCGAAAAAGATGGAGCTGCAGCTGATTAAAAGCTACTTAATGGAATGCATGGCTTGCTGAGTATATGGGAATCCTGACACTGGGAAATGCCAGAGTACATCATCAAGCAACTGGCATCCACTGTAGCTTTCTGAAGTGGGAAATATTGGACCCACTCTGAATTTCTTCTAAAGTAGAATTATAGTCTTTGCCATAAACAGAGCGATAAACATGATTTACAAGAAAGTGTTATGAGACATGCTGGTGATAAGGCAGTATTGAATTGAACTTCAAATATAATATTAGACATTGGCAAGGTGATGAAATGGAATCATTGTCTGCAGTGAATGGCTATCAACTCAAACAATCACCTCTAGTAAATAGATTAAGTACTATCTTCAAAATTTTTCAACATTATGCTTAAATTCTGCTTTCTCTGAATGCCATCTCTATGACTTCTGTGTCAGAAATGATCTCAGCCTCTTTTCTATAAATGTTTACTATCTATCACTGCAGCTTACAATTTTCAATTTTGCTGGGTGAAAAAGGAATCCCCAAGGAGTCCCTTCTCCAGTGAAAGCAATAGCACAGAGTTATTAAATATTTTGGCCTCATAAAAAACACTAAACAAAACAATAACCAACTATCAGTATCATTCATTTTATTCTACTTACTTTATGTATTTGGGTGTTTTGCCTCTATGCATCATGTACATGCCTGCTGCTGGCAGAGGTCAAAGGACCTTAGATGTCCTGGGAATGAAGTTACAGATCCTGGGAATCAGGTCCCAGGTCTAGGAATCAATCCCAGGTCCTCTTGAAGAGCATCCAGTATGCTTAATTGCTGAGCTATCTATCTCTCCAGCCTCTTACTTTACAATGGATACTGAACTCAGGAAGTAGCTCTGTGATAGTGCAAATGTGTAGCTTGAATAAGGCTATGGGATCAACCTCAAGAATGGAAATCAACCAATCAACCAACCAATCAACCAATCAATTGATCAATCATGCAAGAAAGCAAGATACTAGTAGAACAAACTGTGAGGAACAAAATAAACTATCTACTATTAGATTGCACATCAAAGTCTAAATTAAATATCTCATTTAATTTAATTTAATGATATTAAAATCTCCCATATAGGAGTCCATCAATTTATGCATACATAACTCCCTAATGAAAGTGAAGGGCAATCCCCACTTTCCTTAAGTGGCTGTGCAACCTAGCTTTCTCAAAAACTGCAGGAAGGGAAAGGCTAGAGTGGATGAGAATGATAGTAACATCGCAGTGGAGAAACCTGACCAACACAATTCAGCTGTATAATCATCACATACAATGCCAACAGCTGTATGTAGCTCATGTTGCTCTATATACATTTGATATTATATGGTGCGAATGAACAGAATGAACATATCATATCAGTCTTGCTCCTCCTGAATCACAACCCAGTGTAGTCATGAGAAACCACCAAACAAACCCAATTTAAGAGTCATTCTATACAATACCTGAGTAATACTTCTCAAAAATGATCAGTCATTAAAAATTAAGAAGTCTGGGATCTTTGACAACACCCGAACATTGAGCTGATAGAATGGGGGACAAATGGGAAACATGTTGAGAAGAGCTGCCCTACATGGTAGGTAACAGAAGAAAAAGACCAGTTTTAGCGCAAAGGAAGAAAGGGATCTTTGGGAAGTAGAACAGAAACAGAGTGAGTTCAGAATTCTTCCTGACGGTTCAACCTCAGTTGTGGTATGGTGTTCTCTCAGTGTCAGGGCAGCTGCAGAGGGTGTAAGACATAGAGGGAACCTTACCAAACCCATTCTGCTTTCTGTAACAGATAATTTTATATTAAATTTTATGCAATGTATTTGATCATATTTTCCCTCCTCAAATTTCTCCCAGATCCTCCCTACTTCCCTACCTGACAAACGTTATTCTCTCCCTCTTCCTCTTTCTTTTTCTCTCCCTATCCCCCTCTTTCAAATAACCAAACAAAAATGAAAATCAAAAACAAATAAAACCCCAATAAGCTAAAAAAAAAAAAAGCAAAGCAAAATGAAACAACCCCCCCCCATAAAACAGCAACAGCAAAACGAATAAACAAGGAGTCTGTTTGGTGTTGGCCAACTAACTATCCCTGAGAGTGAAACCTTCTGTGACTGTGGCTAATTTGCCCAGTGGCACTCCCTGGAGAGAACTGATCCATTCTTTCCCAGCAGGCATCAGTTGGAAATAGCTTTTTGGCTGGAGGTGGGACTTTGGCTGGAGGGGACTCCCTTCCCCTTCTCAGTGCTGGGATGTTTTCTGTTAAGTGGCTGAGAACATGAGGCTAGAGAAAGTACACAACCCTTCCTTTTTGTTATCAGTGGGCAATGTGCACAGTGGTGGTGCGCATAAATTCACACACACTTACATATAAATAAAATTAATCTTTTTTTAAAAAATAGAATGTTATCTGGGCAGGATCATTCATCTTCTGCTTCCTCACTGAGCATGTGCTGTGACCAACTGACTAATGCTCCTGCCCCATGGTGGCCTTTCCCCTTTGGATGTGAGTCAAATAAACTCAAACTCCTTAACTAATATAAGGGCTTTAACAAAGTCAAACAACTTTCCTCATAAAAAGCCTTAAAGAAAATAGGAATAGAAAGAAGGTAAGAAAAGGGTATATGTGACAGATCTATAGCCAACGTTATACTAAATGGGAGAAACACAAAGCATTCCACTGATCAATGAGACAAGGGTGTCTAGTCTTTATTATTCTGGAGAGGACTTTATGTCTTCACTAGAGCAATGAGTCAAGAGATAGAAATAAAATTATCCCTATTATCAGCTTAATATGATTTTTGTATATAATAGTCTATGAGGATTCCACCAGAAACCTCTGAGATCTGATGCACATTTTCATCAATGAATCTATTCGCCAAAATTAATTGCCTTTTATTTACCAATAATGACCATGCTAAGAAGATATCAGGTAAACAAGTCTATTCAAAATAACTTCAAAACAACCCTAAAGAACAAGGGATAAACCTTACGAAGGAAATGAAGGACTTCAGAATGCATATTTCAAGATGCTGAAGAAAGAAATTGAAGATGACTCTAGAGAATAGAAATATCTTCTGTATGCTCAGTGATTGACAGATGAAGATAATGATAATGGCTACATTACTAAAAGTAATCTATAAATTGAATGTAATCTCCAGTAAAACTCTAGTGACATTCTTCACATAAGTGGGAAAAATAGCCCTAGAATCATATGAAACTACAAAAATGCCTTGGGTGGCCAAAACAATCCTGAGTAAAAAGAATAATGATCAAGTTATCAAGGTGCCTCATTTGAAAACATACTACAGAGACATGGGGACCAAAACATCAGTGTACTTTCACAAAAATGGACACATAGATGAAT
The DNA here is from genome assembly GCF_003668045.3 of Cricetulus griseus. Classification (NCBI taxonomy): domain Eukaryota; kingdom Metazoa; phylum Chordata; class Mammalia; order Rodentia; family Cricetidae; genus Cricetulus; species Cricetulus griseus. The sequence continues at coordinate 174,328,682 of NW_023276806.1, forward strand.
GAAATACAATGGGATGGAATAGAATAGTCCACACAGCAAAAGCCCTTTGGTTTTTAAAAATTACTCAGGATTTTTTTAAAAAAATGTTTTTATACACGATCTCTTGCTTTATACATTGAAAAGAAGGCATTCTTAACAACTGGTACATAAGCATAAAGGAAAGGGGGAAGGAGAAAGGTGGGGGAGGAGGGAAGAGTCGTGGTGAAGAAAAAGGATGGACAAGTACATGATACACTTGAAAGAAATTGTCTTTAGAAAACCCCAAAGTGTACTATTTTGTATATGTAATATAATATATTACATATATGACACATATCATAAATAAAACAGAAAATGTAGTCTGACAACAGGTTACAATTTAAGAAGACAATAATTAAACACAGTGGGTACTCTGATGTTCTGGGACCAAGGAAGGACATTGGGCACTTGAACGATGTATTATAAACTAATCATTTTGTATCAACACATGCTCATTAGTACTAATGCACCATTCTTATCATCATAATAGGAAAATTGTGTCTAGGTATACGTGAGTGATTTAATATTTTTGTCAGCTTTTTATTCTAGATAGAATATACACATAAAAGCTAGTACAGTCATAGGATGAAGGCCCCTGTTTTGGTCTAAAAGCAGGAACTTAAAAGCAAAGGAAACAATAAGCCTTTACACGATGTATCTCCTTTCTCGTTTTGCTGTAGAAAATTAAGAGCCATTTCAAGATTCCAAATCAGTTAATTAGTGTCGGGGGCACACAGTGTCTAGTGTTCTGGGTTACTCACATGTGGGGTTGTTACAACATGTTCAATATGTTTCTGTGACACACACAATATGTTTCTTTCCTTGCTGAGCTGACAATCAAAAGGGAGTTTGTGTTTGAATTTACTCCCTGATGCTCCAGCTGAGAGTGCATAACTTAGAACTGGTACCTTGGTGTGCTGAGCATTTTGACTGAAGGAAAGTCTGAGGTCAGAGGCCAGGCCTCTCTGACCCCCTCCTTCCCTTCTTTGCCCCACTCCTTTTTGTCCTGATGGGTGTCATAGAACCAGAACCCCTTCCTCCGAACGAAGCCATTAGGCAGAGAAAGGTGCTTCCATTAACTTGCAGTAGAAGTGAGTCAGAAGAGAGGCAGGTCTTTGGGAAGGAGTGTTGCACAGAGCAGGTGAGGAGAGTTGGAGCTAAAGCCTAGGCAGGGTCCCTCAGGGTATTACCTCGAAAGCATCACTTTCTTAGCCAGCCACATTTCTCTACAATGATCCACTTCTTGGCTTAATGGATCTTCATTTCTGATGGCTTCTAAGCCACAGAAACATTGTTAGATAAATTTGCTATGCTTATCTTTTTGTTTTCCCTCTGTAAATGGTATTGGCTGTAGTGGGAGAAAAGTTACTATGTTTCTACCATGCATTTAACACACAGCTGGCTCTGGTGAGAACTGTTGCTCCATAGAAATTTTTACTTGCTTTATAATAAAGTATAACTTACAATGCTATTTCTCTAGAAGAATTAAATTAATGAAAAAAAACTTTTTAACTTGAAGTTATTTAGAAATCTATATCTTTAGGGTTCATTAACAAAATGCTTACTGATTATGCATAAAGTGCCAAAAAATATACTTTCAATTATATACCCTATAGCCAATAATGTTACATTAGCTTTTATTTCAAGTATTGAGAATTCAGGGGAACAGAGAATTGTTTGAATGGCCATAGAACAGTACTAAAGCTTACTAATAATATGTGTTTTTTATGGTGAAAATTAAAAATTCAAAGTCGATAAACACAAAGAAAGAAGATTGTAAGACGAAAAAGACTGTACAGAAGGAAGAGGGATTTCTGTTTTGGTGGTTTGGTTGAGAGAGTGTGTCATGAAATAAAAATATTGTGTATAATAAAGATGAAATACATGTACAGTACAAATATAGAGTCATATTAATATAATGAACATACTATGGATTAGAAAATTCATGCAGAAAGTGACAAAAAACATAAATGAAAAAGGAGAAACTTTAAGACCAATAAAAGATAAATTAAAAAGGCTGCAAAGGGAGGGAGAATGAAATGATTTACATACACATGGGCGAGGACAAAGGAAGAGTGAAAAGGAAGAAGAAAGGGCTGCTCAGGAGAATCTAAATGGGCTGCATTGTCACTTCTTTCAAGGGCACTGGGATCTTAGCACCTTTTATTCCTCCATTTTAAATGCTAATTAGATTATTAGCCACCAGTCAGGGCTCTCCCTGGGAAGGAGGGCTTTCTCTCTCCAGGTGGGCTTGAAGCCTGAACAAAGAAAAATGCCCCAGCCCTCCAAAGAAACCTCTCCTTTCCAACCGTACCTTCCTCTCCTTGGAGATTTCTCTCTCCAGGTCTGGCAGACTGGTTCATCTGTAGCAGGGGTTTCACCCTAAGCCTTCTCTGCTCAGTCTCAGCTCTGTGGCTAAAGGCATTGTAGAACTTTCCTCAGGACTAATCATCCTTATTCTAGACTTGAAGCTGCGTAAAATCACCAGTAGTAATCAGATCTACAGCTGTGTTCCCAGTCATATGTGTAGCGACTAACACACCGAAGTTGTCTGATACATACTGCAGGCATGAAAGTATAGCAAGGTACCAACGTGAACTAACAGTGTGGGAAGCCCGATAGACACGCCTTCCTAAAAGAAGAGGGCGGGATTGCTGTGACAAAGGAAGTGAAGAAGCGGCAGATTATGAAATCTTTGGCCTCCCTCTGTTTGCTTCAAAGCAAGACACAAACATGACAAGATGCATCGTGCTTTGCCTTCTACCCAGAAACAAAGAGTAAATGCTGAACACAAGTGTTGGCCATAAAGGCCTGAAGATGGTGCCAGAGGAATCATCAGTAGGCTTCACTGACTAGCTTTAGCTACTACTTGTTTGTCTTCCCAGAACCTACTGCCTTTTGCACGTTTCCTAAACATCTCTAAAAGTTATTGTCCTTTGTTGAAGACATCGTATAAACTGGAATCAAAGCCAGCTCTTGTAGAAATGCCCATGGCCTAGATATCGACTTTGTAGCTGAGTGAGAAAAACATGAACTACTTTAGGAGACAAATCTTGAGGTATTCTTTAAGAATCATCAGGAGAAAATTCCTGTATGCTTCCTTGAGGATCTCACTGTAAAGTTGTAGCTGTATTCTTAGTCATCCTAGTCAATATTGTTAGACCCCCGAAAACCTCAAGTAACTGGGGTCTCAGGCCAGGTTCGCGGTCACCCCAATCACCAGGCGGATTCGAGAGCTTGCTGCAAACTGCACGAGGCTTTATTGTAATTTAACGAACTAACCCCATGTTAGCTCGGGTCTTTCACCCACCTGCCATGGCGGACGGCTAGAAAAGACGGCTCCTACGGGCTCCCAAAAGATCTTATAGGGCAGCGTAAGGGGAGTGTCTAGGGGTACGCACAGGCTTACGCACAGGCTCACGATTGGTGTGCTTCCAGGCTTGGAGGGCTTGCCCTGTGTTGATTGGTCAACTGGTTGTTATGGCTCATAGGCCCTCCCAGGGTGGTTGCTATGCTCTTACGTCATTGCTGTGCGCTTGTCTGTAAAGCACACCCAGGGTCATAAAGCATAGCGCCACCAGCTAACTTCCGATTGGCTCCTTGTCACGAGACAGGCCTCTGACTTTCTAGTGACTAACTTCTGATGGGTTCCTTGTCACGAGACAGGCATCTGACCTCTACGTGACCAAGGCAGGTTTATGGCAAGCACGTGTTCGGCTGTTATGGCTGCCAAAAGGGAAGCCGGTTCCTTCAATATAATTTACAAAACTATAATTTTTATAAGCATGTAATGTAATATGATAAACATGCAAATTTAAGTATATATTAGTTGCCTTAAGAGCCTCCACGAGGAAATGAGACCAAGTAACTGGAGTGTGTACTTGTATAGTGATGAGGAAAGAAGTGGACAGCTGTGCAGAAGTGGGATTGGATGCAGGGGCATGATTTAACTGCAAGACAGAGACTTCTGAAGACTTGCGTGTTTATACTCTACATGCCTGCGTCTTCAGAGATGAGGTCATCCCTTCCTTCTAGGTTCATGGCAGGCACCTGTCATATGAGAGTCTATTTGAGGGGAAGGTCAGAAAATCCTTTCTAGGTTGTATGACTTTTTGCTTTAGGAGAGAGAAGGCAGGGGAGTTGCTCTCGCTTTTCCATTCATGTTCATACTGTTTTCTCCATTTGCGCTCTTGAGGAGTGTGCTCTGGACCTTATCAGGGATAAAAGTAGTGCTGTCCTATCCAGTTCAGAAAAATACACAATGTTTAAAAAATAGCACATAAGCAATGGCCCACAGCAAGCTTTCTGCCTTAGGCTGTGCAGGGCATCTAAGAGCACCAGAGAGTATGAAGCCGAGGAGGATTTGGGGCTCATAAGTACTGCCCTTTTCCACACTGACAGATATTTATTAATTTGGGATATGTAAGGTGGCTGTGCAGTATAAAAACGGAGGGGACTGTGGCATACAAAGCATAGAAGAAAAAAATTATACTTAGTAAATGGAGCATAGACAATAGTGGTGTGTGTTGGTGACAATGTCATAAACAATTCTGTACCAGTTCCTTGACACCGGGATCCCCATGTAGACAGTGGTGGAGGTGCAATACGGAAGGCATCTGATATGGTGAGCCCTGAAAGACAGCAACTGAGCCAGGAGCACATGCCTTGGATTGTTGCTTCAGCAAGAATTAGATGGTGATTGGGCTAACATTGCTGAACGATGAGTTTTCAAGATATATTTGCTAGAGTGACTAGCATTATGTTAACAAAAGCCATGATAAAGACTGCTGGTAGGGGCTGGGCATTGGTGGCACATGCCTTTAATCCCAGCACTCGAGAGGCAGAGGCAGGCGTATCTCTGCAAGTTTGAGGCCAGCCTGGTCTCCAGAGCGAGTACCATGATAGGCTCCAAAGCTACGCAGAGAAACCCTGTCTCAAAAAAACCAAAAAAAAAAAAAAAAAAAAAAAAAAAAAAAAAAAAAAGACTTCTGGTAGAAAAATGAGGTTGAAAGCATAGTTAGGTTTCGGAGATAAATGCAACTGGTGAACACTTTACTAAAACATCACAAAGACTGGTGTTTCTGAATGTGGCCCTGTTATTAGCTTACTGGGTCTTCAATACACCATGGTATGATGCCTAATCTTCATTCTTTCAACTGGATGGAGTAAGATACAAGACATTGCTAAGGTACACCTCTGGCTGTAACTACATTTTCCAGAGAAGGTTACCAGTACAGACATAGTTCACTTGTTGGGTTGTTCATTAATTCATTCATTCATGCACACTCTCTTCCCCTCCCAAACCCACTGGGTGAGCAGCTGTGCTCCATTGAAGGTGGGGTTATGTGAGTTCACCAGACTCACGATAAATGATAAATAGGTGCTTATTAGGGAAGCACACAGATAAGAGTAAATAATGGTCTTCCTGCTCCAGACGAATCGGTCTCTGCTCATTCCATGCTCTCTACAACACAAGAGAGCACAAGCCAGCCCCTCCTCTACCTTATTATTTTTTAAATTATTATTAAAAACAATCTTATTTTACATATCAATCCCCTGTTCCCTCTTCCTCCCATCCTCCCATGCCCCTCACTGACCCCCCTCCCAATCTACCCCCACCCACTCCCAAGGATAGAGATGCCTTCCATGGTGGATCATCAAAGTCCATCACATCAATTTGCTCAGGAGTTCTTGTCCCTCTTCCCTTCTTCAGGGGACCATGTATCTGGGCTGAGAGCATCTCTCCATAGGGAATGGGCTCCCAAAATCCATTTGTGCACTAGGGATAAATACTGGTTCCACTGTTAGAGGTCCCATAGATTGCCCAGGCCTCCTAACTGGCACCCATATTCAGAGGGCTTGGTTTGGTCCAATGCTGGTTCCCCAGCTTTATGACTAGTGTCCCTGTGCTCTCACTAGGTCAACTCAGCTGTTTCTGTGGGTTTCTCCAGCAAGGTCTTGACCACTTTGTTCATCCCTTCTCCCTCTACAACTGGATTCCAGGAGTATGGCTCAGTGCTTAGCTGTGGGTGTCTGCTTCTGCTTCCATCAGCTATTGGATGAAGGCTCTAGAATGGCAATTTAGGTAGTCATCAATCTCATTATAGGGGCCTCTCCACTATTGTCTAGATTCTTAGTTGGGGAATGTTTGTGGATCTCTGTACATATTCCTAATGCCAGATTTCTCTTTAAACCTATACTGGCTCCCTCTATCAAGGTATCTCTTTTCTTGCTCTCTTCTATTCCTCCCCTGTCTCAATCTTCCTGATCCCTCTTGTTCTCCCCTGCCTCCTCTTTCTCCCTTCTCTTTTTCCTACCTCCCTCCCCTCTCCCCCATGCTCCCAATTTGCTTAGGAGTTCTTGTCCCTCTCCCCTTCTTCAGGGGACCATGTTTTTGTCTCTTAGGGTCTTCCTTGTTTCCTAGTTTCCCTGGAGGTGTGGGTTGTAGGCTGGTAGTCCTTTCTCTATGTCTAAAATGGGTCATGTCTGCACCTGAAACCACTACCAAAGTTTGTGGCTACAACTACAAGTTCACTGGCAAGGCAATAGGCCACTCCACTCCACACTTTGCCATCTCCATCACCGGGACTGAAACCTCTGGAATCACAAACTATAATAAATACTTCTTCCCTTACACAGTTTACTCCAGGTGGTTTTTGTTTGTTTGTTTGTTTGTTTTATTCCTTGACACAAATCTAGCACATCTAGTTTCACTTAGTTTTCTAGCTGTTTTTGTTTATTTGTTTTTGAGACAAGGTCTTACACAGCCAGGCAGGACTCAAAGTTACTTTGCAGCTAAGGCTAATCCATGTTCTTTCAGTTGCTGGAATTACAGACAAGTGCCTAGCCCAAGCTCTTTGCTTGTCAATGTTTGTGTGATGCTGCTCCTAATTAGTATTTAATTTCCTAGATTTAAAATTCTGATGTTGTCTTATCATAAGCAGGAACTCAAAGAAAATGCCAGGTGCTCTTCAAGTCACTAATTGAGACATATGAGCACAGAAATGAATAGGGTTTATTTATTATTAGCTCACTTTGAAATGGCTTGTTAAAATACTTTATAACAAAATATATTAAAATAAAACTTAGTCTTTAGGGGTAAGCACGCCTTTCTCTATCACTCTATAAAATAAATCAAAACTATTCCCCAAATGCGCTGAAAACACACCTCTGAAAGCCTTCATCCTGAAGAGAGTAAGGAAGGCAAGGCTAGATCGATGGTGAATGCTGGAAGGAACACCTCACATGTCTAAAAGTCCCAGCCTACATCCTGGGGGAAATTGCCCTTGATATGTTTATAACTAGAATTACTAATGCACTGGACAGCACTGAGGCGAGCAATCACACTGGCAGGGAAGAAGGTGACAATAAGCTAAAGGTGAGCTTCATTTCTCTCGTGTATGCTAATTGAGTCCTTATGATGGAGGATTCAGTGGAAGCCAGGTGGAGACAGCTTCACCTTCGGCACTGAGCCCAAATGCTCTTATAGAATAAGTCACATAAGTCCTTTAAACAACAGAGGTCACCAAGCACAGCTTAATGACAGGAAGCTTACTTAATCCAGGTGTGATGGGAAAACAGCAACACAAAAATAATAACAAACAGTCCTTGAACGTCACTGGCCCAGAGGGTGGCGTGGCTTTGAATTCAGTTCTACTCCTGAGAGCAATTTGGCTCCATTGAGAAGTAGTTTTTAATGAGAGCAGGCGTCAATCTTATGACATGGTCATTAAACCAGCAGACTTGGGGAGGAGTCTTCTGTTCATCACTGCTTCCCAGTGAACATTACGAGGTCTTCAAAGCTCTGTGTGTGGCACAGTCTCAGAGCTCGTGGGACACATGGGCAGTGAAGATACACTGCAGTATAGACACAAGGAGTTGCCATTTAGGGTCAGTGGGAGTGATCGCCTAGATGGTCTACTGTTGTGCTGGGTGACAGAAGCAGAAGTTCTGCCCTGAGCTCAGGAGGTGACACAGTGTGCTTATAAAGTACCGGGAATTCTGTTGGTTCAAATCTTGATCTGCCACCATTCAACATTTAACGTTAACAGCATAGCTTTTTAACAGCAAATTACTTAGCCACTCAGTTTCCTTATCTTTAAAACAGATACAATAATGTGTGTTTTGCTGGGTTTTATGAGATTTACATGCTACAGCAGATCTATAGTGGGACAGCTCAGCTAGGAAGAGCCAGATGAACAGGGAAACAGGCCAATCAGGATACTGGGCACAGAAGGTAAAGGAGCTTCCAGAAAAGGAACTTGTGAGGGCGAGCTACTTTGAGCATATGATAGTCTCAAAGCAGTGCAAAGGGATGGCATGCTGTGTGTGCTCATGTATGCCACTCAAATTGATCCCACGTCAAATCCCTGGATTTATGTCTGCAATTTACAAAGACAGAGGAAGCTGTGTGCGACCTGAAAGGAGGCTTTTGCTAAACCCTTGCTGTGCTTTGAGACCCAGATGACTTGTCTTTGGTGCTCTTCCTAAAGTGAGTTATCCAAGCAGGAGAACGGATTTCAGCTCCCAACAAACATACTTTGGTATAAGAAGGTTTCAGTTCAATGGTGATTATACTCATGACAGTGCCCAGAGAACTAGGGAACTTCAGAAAACAGGGCTGGGTGAGATTACTTCTTAGCCTAGTACAACTTCTAGTTTTATGTACCATATACAGGAACACTATCTACGCTGTAGAATATCACTTTTAACATCATTTGGATCTAGAAGTGCAGAAACTCTGAGTATACATATAAGTATACATCTCCTTTATTATGAAATCATGACTGAATGCAATGAATTATGTGGCTGTGGTCAAATTCCTTAGCCTTTTTCAGCTTGTTACCCAATTAACAAAGTGTGACTAACATGACCTGCTTTAGCTGCAGGAGGCTGCACGTATAGAACAGCGCTTCATCACTTGTGCACAGTAAGTATCCGGAGACTTTAGTTTCCCAACTCAGGGCAATTGGAGAATTATGCAGTTAGCATCTCAGAACCAGCATGGAAGGAACTTCGTTGAGCCCAGCCCTGATAACTAGTGAAGCAGGAAAGACCATGGGGTCACATTGGAGGTTCCAGCTTGGAACGTACACAATTCATTTGATCTGCCCAAACAACTACGAATCTAACACTATGATCAACAATGAGTACATAAAAACTTAGGGTATGTTCTAATTATGTATGGCTGACTGAACCAAGGCATGAAATCTATTACTCTCTTTTTCCTGTTGAGCTTCCATTTTTATTCAAAGCATACATGACATAGAGTTTAGTATTTTAACTAGAGAGGTGGAGTTATTGCATACAGATAAACAAGGGGGCGGGATTTATGTTATACAGCTAGATCAAGGAAAGAGGTTTAGATAAACTAGGTAGGCACCATCTCTGTAGAGAATCAGTCTTCAGGCCATAAACATGGGTGGGGGAAGGTATAATGGGGATTTTTTGCATACTATGGCCATGCTTGCACTTGGCTCTCCAAGAAAGGTTTTGACATCCCCCAGAGCCCGCGGGCATAGGATCCTTGACAGGGCCATGCCAATATCTAAAACATGCATTCACTCGGGGACTTCACTCATTCAGGGTTTGCTCTGCTCCCTTTAGCCATGCATGGTTTATTGCATGTTGGAATTCCGTTCCCCTTTGAGACACAATGATATTCCTCTTGGGGATGCATCACCCTTCACATATCCTTACAGCCACTGTTGGCATTTATCTTGCTTTCAACAGTTTGGACTATTGTGAATGACACTGCAGTGATGTCTCTAAACAAATACCTCTTGGAGTACCCACTCTCAATTCTTTGATTTACATATCAAAAAGTAGAATTGCTAGCATGTGTGGAAACTAAGTTTCTTGGGATGCTACCATACTGTTTTCCAAAGTAGATATAGAATGTTTTTATTTTCACCTGGAGTGAATTAAAGATCCACTTTTTCTATGTCCTCACCAAGCTTTGTTATTGTCTGATTTTGTTTGTGTTTGTATCATAGCCATCTTAATGGGTGCTCTGGATTTGAATGTTTAGCATCCCTGAACAGGAGTGGTAGGAAGCTGAAATAGGCATCCTTGAGCACTTATAGCTGATTGTTATTTGGTAACTGCTACTTACATTTGTTAATTCAGTCATCAAATTGCTGTTCATTGAAGAGTGTGGCTTATTTTTTCCCATAAGCTTTAATTACCTGTAGATTTTCAATTAATAGGATCTCTTTCAGTTACTGCTTTTAAAAAAGCATCTGAAATAGATGTAATTTATGGATTCTATTTATAAACAAAATTTTTCAAGTTTATAAAATCCAACTGAGTTTTCAGGTGTCTAGACCCAACCAGTAGATTAACTCCAGCTATTTTCTTTATATGCTAGTGTAATGTACCATTGTTTCCATACATTATATCCAGGTTTCAGCTATAGACACAAACGAACATCTGTTGGTACATTCAAAGACTATTCTCCAAACTTAAAATCAGAGTATGTTACATTCAAAATAATTGTCCCAAAAGATGGAAGGTAGTCATGATTACACAACAACAATGGAAGAAACTGATGCCTAAAAAGGAATAAATGTTAAATGTTATAACTCTCTCTCTCTCTCTCTCTCTCTCTCTCTCTCTCTCTCTCTCTCTCTGAGAGAGAGAGAGAAAGAGAGACAGAGAGACAGAGAGGAAGCTGTGGAAGCAAAAAGAGCCTAACAATTTGTCAGCCCTATGACATCTGGTATAAAGCTCTGGGGTTTATATCACTGGTCTGTAAAAGTATACATTTGTATATGAAATGGCTTTTTATTGTATCTGTTAAAGATGAACAAAACAGAATTAAATCAAACACAAGCTGTGTGTCTTGAGGTCCTCCAGAAAGCATAGGGAAACCTGATAATGCCATAGTCTCTTATTTCAGTATTTATGCACTGTATGAGATTCTAGTGAAGAATCTTTAAAAAAAAATTTACTTTCTGCAAAAAAGTAGGGAATGTAACAGTTATCATCTTCCAATGAAATGAATCCCTGAGCAACAACTGGATTTCCTGGCTCTGGGAATAGATGCTTCAGTGTTAGTTCTTTTACCTCCCCATTGCCGCGACCCGTGGGGCAAGAACTCGAACTCAGCAACAAGGGACCTAGACAAAGAGGCACAAGGAACGGACAGCAATCCAGGCTTTCTAATCAAGCGGATAAATTTTATTTTATTTTTCTCTCAGGCAGTTATATAGTTCTCGGGGCAGAATGTAGGGGGGTGGGTCTGGGAACATAGCATGTTAATCACCAGGAAGCTTGGCAGGGTCAAAAAGTCAAAGCAGGGAGGTTGCTTAGAAGCCTAAAGGCTTGTTGTTCTAGTTTCCCTGGCCCGTGACCGTTATGCTCCAAGCCTTTGCTTTAGAGCTTTACATGCCAAACTGGAACTTAATATTTTGTAACTTTTATGTGGTTTAGGTCCAGAGGCTGCATAAGACCATGGTCTCTGGCACCCCATCCTACACTTTAATTATAATCTTTATTATGCCACAACTATCAAGGGATATTGCATCTCAATTATCATATGTCTTCCCTTTTCAATTTCATTGGCATAGAAAACCTGAATGCTTACTTTAGAATTATGAATTGTTATATATATGTATGGGCTTTTCCCACAAAAGTTTAATTTAATTAATAACTTCAAAATCCCTTGGGTGAAAACTACATGGTTATTGGGAGCCAATGCCTGTGCAGTGGAGGAGGGATCTCCGTGGGAGGTGGAGGTGGAGGATGTATGCACAAGCGGAAGAAAGTTAGAGTCTGTGAGGCTGAAGGGAGCTGAGGTGAGAGCACTGTACTTCCTCCTTCCTGCACAGGTGAAACAGAGATGCAGGTGTGCTGCCTGATGCTGGGGCCATGCAGGTGCTTAGCGGCTCTCTGCCACTGAAATGTGTCTCCAGCTGAAGTTGACTTTGGCCAGCCTCAGTTATATTTCACAATGGACATGGAGTATTTGTTATAATCAAGCATGTTCTAGTTGTCATAGCCTTCTATGTGGCAAACTTTTCATAGCACACTTAAAATGAGAATTGACTTAGACAGAACTGGTTAAAGGGAGAGGCTTCCTGAGGAGCACTCTGGATGCATTCAGTATAAGACCCTGATTTACAAAAAAGATATCAAAGCTAAGAGAGCTGGGAGACTTGAGCATCATCAGGGTGTGAAGAAATAGGAACCCTTGAGAATCCTTAATACGGGCGGGGGGGGGGAGGGTCTTGTACCCAGACCACACCTGTGATTTATTCCTACAGAATTCTCAGGTGTTTTCTCTCAAAAAACGGATTGTTATTGGTTTCTCCAGACTCCTAAGCTACCACACCCGTTCCTTGATCATTTTCAATCTTCTCCAAGATGAGTTGAAGAAGACCCTTAAAAACACACTAAATAAATCTTACTGGAATAACGTTTGGCACTTATATAGTGCTTATCATCTAAATATTTGATGTGAGTTAACTCTCAAGAGCCCCTGAGGAGAAACTGCAACTATCCATGTCTCATTTGGAATGAACTAAGCCCAGATGAGCTGAGCAGCCTGTCCAGAATGCTCACCATTGACAAGTGACTGGTGATCTGGACCTGCTTCTCCAGTCTGTCCACTTCACTCTCATGCTGCATTTCATCTCAAAACGAATACCAAAACTAAAACAAACAACAGCAAACACTTACTCATTACAACTGAAGTGGGACCCCCCCCACCCACCCCCAATGGTCACATGAAAATGTGTTGTTGAATCTAATTTCTTATTTTACTTCCTAGGGAATACTGGGGAGAATGGCAACCTAAAAGTTACCAGGAGTGATCTATACTGCATTGTTAGTGAGTGCTTCATATAGGAAGTCATATTGGCAGAAGTGTGTGTGTCTTCAAAACACTTTAGTATATACATAATTCTTCTATTACTTTAAGTACAGGTCTTCAATATGGAAAGAGCAATGCCACCTAAGTAAAACCGAGCAATTACCTCACATCTCAGGTAAAACAAACAAGCTATTATTTCATAAATGACATTTTAATTACCACCAGGAGGCCATTAAAAATGCATCCTGGCAGTTTTCTTGATTCCGTTTGGAATGATAATATTGACAAACTGCTATGGAATTGCAGCTCGGGAAACAGCATAAATTGAGATCAGTAATAAAACACATTCACTTGTGTACCCTAAAGCAATGATAAGCAATTTGAAGAGAGAAGAAAAAGTTGAAATTATAGTTCTCTTTTTTAGAGAGAGGCAGAAGAGAGGAGATTTGCAGGAAGAATTCTGTGCCTGTAAATTTATCACGTAAGTGAATTACTTGGAGTGTTTAGCATAACAATCTGAAGACTCAGCCATGCAGGAAGTCGTGGAGGAATGGAATGCTCTGGAATTCCAGTTCTGTTTCCTCTGTCAGTGGAGAGGACCTTTGTAAGCCCTGAGATGGAGTTTGGGGAGAGCAGCTCTGTTCTGAAGCCAGTCTCAGAGGTCTCATCAAGGGCATCTGGCATAATGGCAGCTGCTGGAACCATTACAAACCCCACCACTGCTCCCCTTGACGTGCACAAGGCTCTCAAATGGGTGATGATACATAATTGTCACTTAAAACATGTAAGGTCCTTACTACTTGTGATGCTTGACTTCTGGCGATTCCAATCAGGGCAGATGTTTTCAACTGAGGGTATCATCATTCCAAAAACCACAAGCCCACCACGAAGTCATCTACCTTTTCTCTCTTCCCCTTAGGAGATACATTTTGTATTGATCTCCTTGGTATTAAACCAAAGGAGATATAGCATGGTGATGGATTCCACTATCCATTAACCATGGGAAATTCTTCCTGTGTCCTTTAGAAGCAATGCAATTTACTTTTGTTTCCCCAGAGTTTCTGCAAAGGTAGGGATATTAGTGGGATCTTGGGATTGTTTGTTCCTCTGGGGGGAAAGGTGGGGATAAAGAGTATTTAGCTTGCAAAAGTCTAGCCAAATAGCAGATTCTGTCTTTTCTCAAAGAGTATCCTTGCTGCCTGTCTTTCTATTCATTTATTTGTTCTTTCAGCAAGTATTTTAGAGAACATTTCCTATGTCTAGTCTCCAAATAGATGGGGGCTTTGAGAAAAGCTAAAATATATTGTAAAATAAATAGAAAATGACAAAAAAGATGGAAGCACCTAGAAATTATTCGTGGGGAGTTTTTTGGAAGACGGTCTCATAGCCAGTTGAAGGAACCAGCTTCCCTTTCGGCAGCCATAACGGTCGAACATGTGCTTCTATGACTTTGTTCTAGACACTAGAAAGTCAGATGCCTGTCTTGTGACAAGGAACCAATCAGAAGTTAGCTGGTGGCACTATGCTTTACGACCCTGGGTGTGCTTTACAGACAAGCGCACAGCAATGATGTAGAGAGCATAGCAACCACCCTGGGAGGGCCTGTGGGCCATAACAACCAGTTGACCAATCAACACAGGGCCTGGAGGCACACCAATCGTGAGCCTGTGCATACCCCTAGACACTCCCCTTACGCTGCCCTATAAGATCTTTCGGGAGCCCCTAGGAGCCGTCTTTTCTGGCCATCCGCCATGGCGGGTGGGTGAAAGACCCGAGCTAACATGGGGTTAGCTTGTTAAATTACAATAAAGCCTCGTGCAGTTTGCAGCAAGCTCTCGAATCCGCCTGGTGATTGGGGTGACTGCGAACGTGGCCTGGGACCCCCGGATACTTGAGTTTTCGGGGGTCTAACAAGTGAATACTAGTTATGGAGATAGCAACTCCATTCCATAAAGGAATATTGAATACAGCACTTTATCTCTTCTCTCCTTTTCCTACTGAGGTCAGTAGCACACATAACTTTGAGTTTCTGATGCCCCTGCCTCCCATTTCTAGTCCTGAGATTCCAGGACTCTACAGAGCTAAGGATGGAATCCAGGGCAGGGCTTTGTGAATGCAAGGTGAGCACTCTACAAAATGGGATGTGTTGCAACTCTCTGAAAAGGAATTCTAAAGGTATTAACTGACACCAAGGAGAGGACAGTGTGAGTTTACAGAGATGGTTGGGTTAAAGCGCTTGCTGCATAAGCATGAAGTTCTCATTTCAGGTCTCCAGCACCTACACAAAAGTCAGGTATGCGTCACACATCTCTAACCTAAGCTATGGGGGTGGCAGGAACAAGTGAATTCTAGGAACCTGATGACTATGAAGGCTAACCAAAATATCAAGTTCAAGGTTCAGTGGGAGACTCCTATCTAAAAGGAAAAGCAAGGGGGTGGGAGTTGGGGGTGGAAAACAATGGCGGAAGACAGATAATGTTGCCATTAGTTTATAGATGTTATGAATTCATAAGCACACACACACACACACACACACACACACACACACACACGTGCATGTGCACATGAGAGAGGGGAGAGAGAGAGAGAAAGAGAGAGAGAGAGAGAGAGAGAGAGGTATAAGACAAACTAAAATTCTAAAAGGTAAAATGACGTCTAATAGCTGGTGCAGTCACTTTCAGGGCCAGAGGTGGGACCTCCAGATTGGAGCTGGTGGTGTCCTATACTCCACAGAACTTGAGAGAAACTTAAGACTCAGAAGAGACTGAGCAAATGAGGTCAGGAAGATTTATGAAAAGAACACCATAGCCCTGACATCCAAGCAGCCTCCAGGCAAACAAACACATGAACTGGCCTCCCTGGTGAGAATTGGGACAGCAATACAGGCTGGATAAGCTCTTTCTAACTGAAGCATTTGGGGCCTGAAAAACTAAGTCAGGCTCTCCAACCACTTCTCACCAAAGTGTGGACTTAGAGATCATAGCTGGATTCCTTATTGCATCATTCCTGAATGTCAACAAGCCCTAAAGCACTAGGCTTCTTTTCTAGAAAGGCCAAAAACATAAAAGGAAAGAACAAGAAAAAAATGTCACCAGATCAAGGTATCACTGACACTAAAAATAAAGTAAAAGAGAAAAACCTCCAAAGAAATGCTTCTTAGAGAAAAAGAGTGTGACTTGTAAATTTTAAATCCATTTAATTGTTAAGAGTCTGGTGACAGGTAATTGGGGGAAGTGAAGGCGCAAGGGGATAGCAGGAGGAAGAAAGATGAGGGAAAGATGATAAGAAGGATCATTTCTGCAAGACCATATTGAGAAGACGTTTGCAAAGAAATATTCAATGAGGAACTGCAGTTGAAAACCCCTGTGCAGAGAAGGAAAGAAAAAAAAAAAAAGCAGAATGAGTTGATAGCCTATTCAACAGGTGAAAATATTTGCAAATTACATAGGAACTTGTTAGCAAATTATATTAATGATGACATCCTATTTGAAAGAAGACAGACAAGTGGCTAACAGGTGGAGAAAATAGCTACAGTCTGTTGGTGGGATGTATATTAGGACAAACATTGTGGAGAACTAGACACACAGAGACTCCTCGAATCATTAAAGCCAACTATCATATGATCCAGCAATCCAACTAGTAGGTATAAATTCAAAGAAATGAGAGCAGTGTGTGGGACAGACATTGCAACTCTCAGGTTATTGAAAAGGGTTTACATC
The DNA here is from genome assembly GCF_003668045.3 of Cricetulus griseus. Classification (NCBI taxonomy): domain Eukaryota; kingdom Metazoa; phylum Chordata; class Mammalia; order Rodentia; family Cricetidae; genus Cricetulus; species Cricetulus griseus. The sequence goes on from NW_023276806.1 coordinate 174,345,233, forward strand.
CCTCCAATAGAAACTACCCAGATGTCCATCCACTAATGATTATATAAAGAAAATGATTTCCGTATGCACAAAGAATACCATTTGACCATAAAAAGATGGGATCTTGTCACACACAACAACATGAATGGGGTTAGAAATCACTAGACTGGGACAAGTCAGACACAACAAGATGAGTTGTAGATTATGAGAAAAGAGTGCCATAAGAGTTAAGATGATAACAATCTAAGCCATGGTGGAGAGGCTACCTTAGATGCCCTTCTCCCATAAGGAGACTGTTGACTGCCTTATACAACATCCTAGAGCCTTCATCCAGCATCTGGTAGAAGCAGAAGCAGACACCCACAGCTAAACACTGAGTTGAACTCTGGAATCCAGTTGCAGAGAGGGAGGGGTGATGAGCAAAGGGGTCAGAACCAGACTGGAGAAACCCACAGAAACAGCTAACCTGAACAAGGGGGAGCTCATGGGCCCCAGACTGATAGCTGGGAAACCAGCATAGGACTGTTCCAGACCCCCTGAATGAGGATGTCAGTTTGGAGGTCTGGGAAATCTATGGGGTCTCTAGTAGTGGATCAGTATTTATCCCTAGTACACAAATGGGCTTTGGGAGCCCATTCCACATAGAGGGATACTCTCTCAGTCCAGACACACAGGGGGCGGTCTTGACCCTGCTCCAAATGATATAACAGACTTTGAAGATCCACCATGTAAGGCCTCGCCCTCCCTGGGGAGCAGAAAGGGGTTGGGATAGGGGGCAGGAGAAGAGAGCAGGGAGAGAGAACTGGAATTGACATGTAAAAGAAGCTTGTTTCTTTTTTTAATCATTTTTTATTTGAATTAGAAATAAGATTGAATTACATGACAATCCCAGTTCCCTTCTCCCTCCCTTCCTCCCCTACCACCCCTCAACTGAAACCCTACCTATCACATATCCTTTCTTCTTATCTACACCTGACTCAACCTTTCTGCTCCCTCATGACCTCTGCATCCTTCCTCTTCTTCCCTTCTCATTCTCCTAGCCCCCTCCCCCCTTTTCCCATGCTCTCAATTTGCTCAGGGGATTGTGACCTTTTCACCTTCTCTAAGGGACAATGTTTGTCTCTTTTGGGGTCCTCCTTTTTACTAGTAAGAAGCTTGTTTCTTAAAAGAGAAACTAACATGGTCCTCACCAGAGGATGGGAAGAGTACAGGGCAGAGGAGGGGGGAGGGAAGGATCACCACAGTGTAATTAGTTACAGTTAGAGGGAAGTGCTGGTGTCTACATGAGGTGAGAGCATATATGAAGAGCCCTTTGGCAAAGCTAGAAGAAATCATTTCCATGCTTCCAGGATAAATAAATGATAAATATTTGAGAAGACAGATACACGTGATCTGATTCTGACATACAAATAAATACGTATAAAAATTTACACGGCTCTCTATACATGTGTATATTTTTCATGATTTTATTTATTGTTTAACATAAGTTTAAATGTAAATAAAAGAAAATGAATCTTTTTTCTGGAGTTAAAAGTATGTCTCCAAATGGAAAAATCTGCTGTACAGCTAGAATGAAAACAGCTTTTAAAATAGTATAAGCATATCTAAATTTCAGAGGACCAGGACCAAGTATCAGAAAACTTTTGTTTTGCTTTTTGAGACAGGTATATACTATGGTAGCCTCACTATGGCTGTCCTGGAACTTACTCTGCAGACCACTCTGGCCTTGAATTCACAGATATCTGCCTGCCTCAGCATCCCAAATGTCCAGGTTAAAGGCATGTGCTATTATGCCCAGGTAAGAGTCAGTAAATTTTGAGCAAAAGAATACAGAGCAAATAATTCAATTTTGCAAGCTAACAGTGTGTGTTATACTTACTTTATTGTTCTGATGTAACACAATAGCAACAGGATGATGGGCAAATGAATGGGTGTGCCTGAATCTCCGTGAAACTGTGTACAAAGCCTATGGTGGGTTGGGATGTAGAGAACTGTTGTCACCCCTGACGAGAAGAGATGTCACAAGGCCCTACCCAGAAAGACAGTATTTGGAAAAATGAGGAACTTCCCCAATGCAAGATGTGATAATAGCTTTGCAAAGAAAAATGATACAACAAAGAGGAATGGTGACATTGGAAAATAGCAATTAAAAAGAGTAGAAAAAGCACTTAACAACCAGACAGGACAGAAAATATAATCACAGTTCTCTGCATATCTAAGCAGTAGACAGACTAATATTTGCAGACTGTCAGAAAAGGGAATCAGGTCCATAACATGAGGACCCAAGAGATCACACACATTGTGGGAAATGAAATCATTGTGGGATGGCCAGAGCACAAGCTGCACACATGAAAAGAGGCTGGAGCAGAGGCCCCTGTGTGCTTCTTCAGCAACTAGGAGCCCCAGGCAGCTCTAAACACTGAAGTAGTGATACTGGAGCTTCATGTCTGGCATGCCAATTTTGTGGCAGTGGGGGACCAAATACAGATGATACTGAGGCCAAGAAGACCCAACATGGGGCACAGGTGATGGGCAGATGCTGTTGAGCATGTGGTTTAGAACAAGACTATCATAACTGAGAAGAATACTATGGAGTGGCCACCCGAGGGGCTCTTGTTAATGCCCAGTTCCCTTCCAGAATCACTGGATATGATTTAATTCCCAGCTTTCTGACTTAGTCAATGGTTGATTCATGGCTGGTCTCACCATTGGATGGCATTACTGGGAGGTGATGGAAACATCTAGGGGTGAGTGCACTTGGATCACACAGGACAAATGTCTCTCGGTCAGTGGCTCTCCTCTACCATGTTTTCACCACCATGACATTCTGTTTTACCACATACTAAAAGCAACGAAGGCACCTAACCATGGACCCAAACCCCAAAAGCTTTTAGTCAAAATGAATCCTTGCTCCCATAAGCCATTTTTTTCAGGTACTTTGTCACAGTAATGGAAAGTCTAACAAGGGAGGCATCAATATTGTTCACCCCATAGCCCTTTCATGAGTTTTCCATCTCCAGATGAGTGATCTTCATCTTTCACATGACACAGGGTCCAGAAGTCACTTGAGTCTGATGTCTCTGAGCACAAAATGGAAGCAAATAGCACAAACTCAGAGTAAACAAAAGGCATTTCTTTATGTTAATGGACTTTGACATTTTGAAGTTCTTCTTAGCTAGTTCATCAAGTTTTCTACCATGATGTGACCAGTCTGAAAACCTTAGTACTATGCCAGTCATTGCAGCATCAGAATAAAAGTGATAAAACCATGGCTCTTGAAGTTACCACTTTTTAGGACCGTCATTCTTTTTTTTTTTTCCCAAACTTTTTTTATTTGAATTAGAAACAGTATTGTTTTACATGACAATCCCATTTCCCTTCTCCCACCCGTCCTCCCCTACCGGTCCCCCCAACTAAAACCTTATCTGTCACATATCTTTTCTGCTCCCCCTGGATGGTGAGGCCTTCCATAGGGTGTCATCAGAGTCTTTTGTTTCCTTTGGGATAGGGCCTAGGCCCACCCCTGTGTGTCTTGGCTCAGGGAGTATTCCTCTATATGGACTGGGCTCCTAAAGTCCACACCTATGCTAGGGATAAATACTGGGCTTCTACAGGAGGTCCCATAGATTTCTGAGGTTTCCTCACAGAAACCCATGTTCCTTGGGTCTGGATCAGTCCCATGCTGGTATTCCAGCTATCAGACTGGGGAGCAAGAGTTCCTGGATGTTCAGGTCAGCTGTTTCTGTGTGTTTCACCAGTGTGGTCTGGACCTCTGTGCTCTTCACTGGTCCTTCTCTGCATCTGGGTTCCAGTTCAGATTGGTGATTAGTTATGGGTGTCTGCTTCTACTTAGGACCGTCATTCTTGCCAAAGATAGAAATTCTCAATTTTAACTGCAAAAGGCTATATCAGATTCACAGGTTTGGAAGAGTGTGTGATTAACAATGTACTTGTAACATGCTCACAAATGTTTGGAAGCTTGTGACTTTAATGATAGAACAGGACTTTGTAAACCTTGCCCCCACCACTCTATCAATCTCTCATGGCACTCACAACTCCACTCTGTCATCACTCTTCAGGACCAACCACATATCTCTAATACATGTTTATCATTCTTCAGGGTTATGTCCTCAGATTCCACACCATTATTTTCCTCTCTGCTCTCTTGTGCTATTTAATTTGAGTAGAGATTTTAGATAATATTGTTGCAGAATCTTTCTCTATCAATTTAGTACCATACTGCTTGGAGTCAGAGTAAAAGCAAATCATCTTAATGTGAAGCTATATATAACCCGTGGAAAGGCAAATATTTAATTGTACCTGAATTTAAAGTAGTATTTGATTTTGGTATAAAATTAGGTTCGAGAAATTGTACTGTTTTCTGAAATTATCTGTCTTTTTAAACTGTGAAGATTTCTATTTACTCTCTCATTTAACAAGTTTAATTACAGCTTTATAAAAAAAAGTGCAGTGCTTCCTTTGGATTTTGTGCTGAAGCTGCTGAAGAACAAGTTCTGGAGATCTTAATACTGAATGTGTTCTGCCTGGAATGTAAGAAAACCATGTCCACATCTCAGACTTATTTGGTACTATAGGTTATCATAAGAATCATTTTTATCTTTATGTACTGTACAGTACCAAAATTCACCTGGAAGTAAGGAAAGCAAATAAAGAGAACTATGATGAGGTTCTTCAAGTTTAATAGTGAGTCAAAATAAGTCAAATAATTAAAGCCAAAGGATACCCAGATATCCTGAACATGTTGTTTGACTTTTAGATGGAGAAGCAGAAGATTAGACACACTGAGAGCCTTTGAGTAGAGTGACGGATTAGAGATGGTGGCCCTTGAACAGAGGGAATTTAATGTTAGATGCCTTTGTAATTTAGCCTTTGTTTGAAGGATTATAGCTAGAGATCAAGATGGGTGCCCATGAGTGAGAACCAGCAGTAAAACTTGCCCCTGTTAGAAAATACATTTTATAAGGATTACCTGCATAAGGGAGAAAATATGAAAGGAAGGAATGAGGAGAATGGGAGATAAGACTGAGGAAGTTTACAGCACCAGAGAGGTTAAGACAGTAGAGAAATCACTGGTTCCACAGGATGAAGTTCCATTTGGTTTTGTTTAGGTACCAGGTATCAGTGCAGTGGTAGATGCCAAGGACTCTGGACTAGGATGAATGTTAATATCCTGGCCCCAAGATAATGTAAACACTAATTCTATGAGTCCAGAACAAATAGAGCTCTTAGAGTTGGAAACAGACAGGGCTGAGGCTAAAATCCAGGACTTAACTCGTTGAGTTCTGTGCAATGTTCTTTAGGCCCTTGCATAATTAATTTCCACCTACAAACACCTCGAATTTTAAATTCATTCTATAAGCGATATCTATCAAGACCTGTAGAAAGGCATTAGAACATCACAGTGAGGAAGACAGACATTCTCTTTTCTTACTTGCTAGAATTGTCATCCTTGGCATCAGGAGTCCTGCTCTGGACCCACTACCCTACAGTGTAACAATTCTCACTTAAGCCTCACACAGAATCACACACAATAAGGAACTGCCTGAGTAAAGCATAAGCTAGTTGGGGGAATTGCAATATTTATTAACCTAGTTGGGCCAGAAATGTGTGCAAGGAGGCTGCACCTGGGAATAGTACCTCACATGTGTGGGAGTAAGGAACAAGGAGAAAATTAGCCTGTTTTGGGGAAAAGAAAAACTCCATTTAAGGACACAATAGAAGATACAAGGAAAGCCTTTTATACAAAGACTGATTGCCTCTGAGTTATTGGTGGAGCAGAGCTGCCCAGACAATCTGTCAGACAAACTATAAGGAGAGGAATTCATATTTAAGTAGTTAAGTAGTACCTAACAAATTTATTCACCAGCACTGAGTAATTATTAGGCATCATCCAATGTATGACTATTTGCAACACGCTGTATTTTTGTAACAATACAGTGTGTAAAAATAGTAAATTAAGCACATGCTTCAGCATCTCATGAATGATTGTGTTTGGTTTCTGACACCATGGAGTCCCGACTAGCTGAAGATGCAGTCACAGGCTCAACATATTTAACAATTCAACTGCCTGTCTGCAAAGTCAAAAAAGCCTAGGTCTTACAACTCCCAGGGTGTCATCAAAGACACTTGGACAGTGAAACAAATACAAATGATATGGAAGAAGGAAGAGAGGGAAGAAGGAAAGGAGAGGTATGGAGGAAGGAAGGGAGGGAGGTGGGAAGAAAGAAGGGAGGAAGGATGGATGGAAGGAAGGAAGGACAGAAGGACAGAAGAAAAAGAGGCAAAGACAAATGGAGAGGGGGAGTCCATGGACTCATCATGGGATGGCTGGAATTTTGGTAGACTCTAGAGATATGTCAACTCTTCTTACTTCTGACTTTTATCTAATTGTGCATACAACTGGTCCAGGGTAACTTGATCTCTTGATGTCAAATTGGCATTTATTGAGGTTAGAGATTTGAGAACAATAATGCTAAGGCATCAGAATATTTTGATATTACCTGAATAATATCTTCATAAGGTTTCCTCTAGAATCTGCACTCCAATTATTCTAGAATCTTCTCGCATTTAGCATATTATTGTTACTGAGTCATTCTTGGGTAAATATGAATACATCTATTTAAAGAAAACTAGTTATATGGTATCCTTCATTTTGTAGCTAATGTTATTCCACAACATCAATTCAATGTAAAAACAACTTTAAATATTGAATAATTTTGCACTTAGCAGTCTTCCTGAGATTGCCTTTAAAGAACATGTGTCAATATTAAAGATGTGTTAGCACATGATTTCAAACTTAATTTAAAACATGTTAATTTAATGAGTTTTGTGAATAAGGCATAACATTAGAGAGATACACTGATAGAAATAGCATTAAGAGCAGCCTCTCACAGCCTGTGTAGTCTAGTGTCCACGGAAGTTGGTTAAGATTTCAGTAAGGTGTGGTGACTGACTGAGAGGATGGGGAGTTCTGAGAGGACAGTAGGCAGTTGGGGACAGGAGTTAGACTGTGAAAGGGGGTGCTTTTTTTGTGTGAGCAGTCATATTAGATGGAAAACTCAGAGTTATGAATGGTCATGGCCTATTCACTTATATGTGGAAGATTAAACTTGTATTCTAAAGGAAAGAAGCAGAGGGCAGGACACCACATTGCAAGGACAATCAGCTAAATAAGCCTTATTAAGGAATTTGAACTTCATTCTTTTTCTTTTTTCTTTTTCTTTTTTCTTTTTTTTTTTTTTTTTTGGTTTTTCGAGACAGGGTTTCTCTGTGTAGCTTTGGAGCCTATCCTGGCACTCACTCTAGAGACCAGGCTGGCCTCGAACTCACAGAGCTCCACCTGCCTCTGCCTCCTGAGTGCTGGGATTAAAGGCATGCACCACCAATGCCCGGCTTTGAACTTCATTCTTAAGGTTGGGAAGTGCCTTGAGGAACTTTTAAGCAAGGATGTGAAATGTTGGTTATTAATACAGAATGATCACTGGGTTACTGTGTAAAGAAAGAACCTAGAAAACCTGTTAGGAAGCACTGTTTTGAATTTGGGCAAAGGCCCTAATCTCCACCAGGAGGTAAATTGTTGGGAATAAAATTAGAAACAGCAGACATGTTTGAGGACTATTCTACAAAGCAGAAATTCCAGAATATAACATGTGGTTTTCACTGGAATGATAGCCAATTTATCTTTAGTTCCCATCTTCAAAATCTACTTCAAATAGTCAGATTTTAGAGCTATAAAGTAAAAGTTCAGAATGAGTGAAATAGACAAGCACACTTTAACAAAATAATTTTAGCGTGGGTGAGTGTGAACACCGTAGTGAGTGTGAGTGCATCATCTGTATGGCATGCCCGAGCCCATGGAGGAATTGGGAGGGCAGCGGGACTCCCACCTGCTCCTGAGTGGAGGACTCCAACTCTACAGCAGGTGATCAAAGACACCAGGGTCCCATGAGCAGATGCTTTCTTACCCAGCACTCCACCGTCCTTCACTTCCCTTCTAGGGAAGCCATCATTTAGAATGCTCATTTTCTCTTTTCACTTGTAAAAGGCTGGTGAGAATTTTGTTTCTTTTTGTAAATGTCTCAGTAGCTCCTTCAGGAAATGTTATTATCTTAATCATTTACATCTCCTAAGATAAGGCATGGTGAACTAAGCACATTTTTATTCCCATTCTTGTCTCCAAAGCCCTGTTGACATGGTAACAAAGGGTTTAAAAAATAAATAAGTAAATAATGAGAAAAAAAAAGATAAAAGAATAGTGGACCAAGGATGAAAAAAGTTTTACAATTGGGAGAGAGTTAACTAAACTCACCAGATAACAAGAAGCAGAAATCTAGGGCCTACATAGTTCTTGAAATAATTTAAAGTGTAGAGACAAAATAAAAACAAACTGATATAAGATAATGGTTGTCAGATTTAAGCAAGAAAGGGAAAGGAGTTTCACACAAATTACACTGCATTTGTGAAGCTATTACCTGCTAACATTTTACAAAATTGGTGCAGGTGATAAATTAATATATAATATATAATTTAAAAATTAAGCAGATAGGAAAGAATGAGGCAACTATTAAACCTTGAGATAAAAAGACACATAGGTCATATTATGTTACTTTTGGCAGGACTAATATTTATATAATCATAATATGGTGAATCACATATGAACCAAATAAAATTATAATTACTCACAAGGTGAGATACTTGTGTACTTGAAAGGAAACTGAGTATTTCCTCGTTTAAAGGTTAGGCTAGGAATCAAGTGTGATGTCTATAATTGATGTGTCAATAATGAATGAGGACTTACTTTTACACACATAGTAATGTCTCAGGATGAATTGCTACAGAATGATTAATTCAAACTAGAAAGTGTGCTGGTCTAGTGGCACACTGTTGTCACTAGTTATAGGTCTTCTATGTGCTACTTGACTTTTAAAACAAGATTAACATATTATCTTGTCAAAATGAAAATAAAGTGTTATATATGTATACATACATACACACAGACACACATCTATCTTTGCAAGTTCATCATTCTCAGCATTTAAAAGTAGAGTGACCGTCTATTTCAACAAAGTAAACATTCTTTCTAATCATTGAAGTCATTTGAAAACATGGGTCATTTGGCAATCATCCTTATTACTTGTTTTTCTTCCCCAAATATTCTTAGCCAACTTCGGAGGAGACACACGCTGTATGTTCCGATGGAGAGTATAGGTTGGAGAAGCCCTGCCTAGTTCATCGCAGAATGCCATGTTTACTTTGACAAGTTACAAAACTTCCCTTCCCATTCTTTCAGTGTTTGGGAACATCTTCAAAGGGCACTGAATGCCCGAGCAATCCAATCGGAGAACTTTGGAATATTTCAGTAGTTGAGTGTTTTGGCCAACGATGTAAAAATAAGACAGTATTATTCACACATAGCAAAGAAGTTTAACCTTTGCAAAGTAACATATAAGACATAGTAACACAATTTGAAGTGTTTGCTTTAAGGAAAACAAGGTGAAATAATTTTTTTTTCCCGATAATGTGGAGTGCAGATGATGTGTGTGTGTGTGTTTCATTGAAATGGTTTCCATCTGCAAGTAGTATACTGGGCACATAGTCTAAACAGCTTCTGTGTGTAAAAGATGTGGCAGCAGATAAATGCTTATCATCTGAATGCTTTCAAATCTGCACATGAAGAGTCACCAGCAGAATCAACTCTCCCATCCCAAACTGTCTGCAGACAGTTCTGCCGCCCAAGTGTCTTAAGGAGCCACTTCTATTATTTCAATTTTCTCACCCATATCTGGAAGAATACTGTGTGCTTTCTTCTTGACTCCTGTCCATATATTTACATTCTCAGGTGATTAAATACTTTTTTTCTACTCTTAGAAGGTATCTAATCCTGAATGCTTTGAACATAATACTTTTATTTCTTTTGTTAAACATTTTAAATTTATTTTAGAGGCACTCTTATTTACATATCCATCTTCCCATTCCCTCACCCTCCCATCCTCCCATGCTTCCCAACCCATGCACTACCCACTCCCCAGGGATAGTGAGGCCTTCAATGGGAGATCATAAAAGTCCATCCCATCATTTGGGGAGGGCCTAGGCCCTCCTCCATGTATCTGGGCAGCAATAGTATCCCTCCATAGGTAATGGGCTTCCAAAGTCCGTTTGTGCTCTAGGCATAAACATTGGCTTCACTGTTAGAGGTCCCAGAGACTGCCTTGGCCTCCTAGCTGGGACCTACATTCAGAGGACTTGGTTTGGTCTCATGCTGGTTCCCCAGCTTTATGACTACAATCTCTGTGCTTTCACTAGGTCAGGCCAACTCTTTCTGAGGGTTTCTTCAGCATGGTCTTAGCTCCTTTGCTCGTCCCTCCTCCCTCTCCGCAACTGGATTCTGGGAGTATGGCTCAGTGTTCAGCTGTGGGTGCCTGTTTCTGCTTCAATCAGCTCTAGGAATGGTAACCAAAGTAGTCATTAGTCTCATTATAGGGGAAGGGCATGAAGGGCAGCCTCTCCACCACTGCTTGGATTCTTAGTTGGGGTCATCCCTGTGGATCCCATAACATTTCTGCTGTGCCATACCTCTCTCCAAACCTGTACTGGTTCCCTCTATCAAGGCCTCTCCTTTCTTGTCTTCCTCTATCCTCCCCTGTCTCAGTCCTCATGTTCTCCTCACCCCTCCCCACTCTCCCTCTCCCATTTGCACCTCCCTCCTCTCTCCCCAGTGCTCCCAATTTGCTCAGGGGTTCTTGTCCCCCTCCCCTTCTTCGGGGGAACCATGTGTTCTTCTCTTGGGTTCCTCTTTGTTTCCTAGCTACTCTGGCAGTGTGGATATAGGCTGGTAATCCTTTGCTCTATGTCTAAAATCCATTTATGAGTGAGTACATACCATGTTTGTCATTTTGTGACTGGGTTACCTTGCTCAGGATGGTTTCTTCCAGTTCCATCCACTTGCCTGCAAATTTCAAGATTCCATTGTTGTTGTTGTTGTTGTTGTTGTTTTCTTCCCTGAGTAGTACTCCATTGTGTAAATGTACCAACCACATCTTCTCCATCCATTCTTCAGTTGAGGGGCATCTAGGTTCCCTCCGGGTTCTGGCTATTACATGCAACACTGCTATGAATATAGTTGAACATTTGTCCTTGTTGTATGAATGTGCATTCTTTGGGTATATGCTCAAGAGAGGAATTGCTAGATCTTGAGGTAGACTGATTCCCATTTCCTGAGCAACTGCCACACTGATTTCCAAAGTAGTCTTACAAGCTTGCACTCCCACCAGCAATGGAGGGGTGTTCCTTTTTCTCCACATCCACTCCAGCATAGAGTATCATTGGTGTTTTTGATTTTAGCCATTCTGACAGGAGTAAGATGGTATCTCAGAGTTGTATTTCCCTGATGGCTAAGGATTTTGAGCACTTTCTTAAGTGTCTTTCAGCCATTTCAGATTCCTCTGTTGAGAATTCTCTATTTAGTTCCACACCCCACTTTTTAATTGGATTGTTTGGTGTTTTGGCGGCTAGCTTCTTGTGTTCATTGTATATTTTGGAAATCAGCTCTCTGTCAGATGTGGTGTTGGTGAATATCTTTTCCCATTCTGTGGGCTGCCACTTTGTCTTGTTGACTATGTCCTTTTCCTTACAGAAGCTTCTCAGTTCCAGGAGGTCCCATTTATTAATTGTTGGTCTCAATGTCTGTGCTACTGGTGTTATGTTCAGGAAGCTGTCTCCTGTACTGATCGGTTCAAGGGTACCACCTACTTTCTCTTTTAAGAGGCTAGGTGTGGCTGGATTTATGTTGAGGTCTTTGATACATCTGGACTTAAGTTTTGTGCATGGTGATAGATATCAATCTATCTGCAATCTTCTACATGCCAGCATCCAGTTATGCCAGCACCATTTGTTGAAGATGCTTTCTTTTTTTTCCATTGTATAACTTTAGCTTCTTTATTAGAAATCAGGTATGTGGGTTAATATCAGGGTTTTCAATTCAATTCCATTGGACTACCTGTCTATTTTTGGGCCAATACCAATCTGTTTTCAGGACTATGGCCTGAGCAGAGCCCACACTACCCTCAAGCCGAGTAGGGAGGGTGGGGGAAAACTAAACATAATTCTTGATGAACATTTGATTTCATCTTTATTCAAGGCTACTGTGTTCTTCCTATTAAGGGCAGTCTTTTTTTCCACTCTAAAAGTATTTTAATGGAAATAAAACAAAAGGAAGAGACAGGAAATCCAGCCAAAGTGACATATGGTTGCCTTAGCAAAAAGCCATGTATATAATTATGTGAAAGAGGAAAATACCGGCCCATGGATAACTTTTTTGTTCTTGTTATGAATGTTTAAGTAGAAAACCCCTTTTCTATCAAATGATTATTAGAAAAAGTAAGCCTACATTAGATATAGATTAGAATATCAGTTTAAAAGGAAGCTGTGTTATTATTACATAGACCTTACTGAATTTCCTTCATTCTTGGCTTGAAGCTGTAGGAAAGGTATTGTAATTAACTGATCATACAAGAATTACAACAACGCAGGAAGTTAATGGTGATTTAAAGAGAAATATGATCAAAGCTAGCTACTTGACTTTGAAAATCGGTTCTCAACACAATCAGCAATCTCTGGCACAGGTTCATGGGTGTGGGTGCTCATTCCTTTACTCATCAAATTCTTTCTGTATTTTTTTCCAAGTAAGTGACAGAAGTGCTGAGATATCCAAGGAAACAGATAATGAAAAGTACTAAATGCTTTGTAAACATCTGAGCAGAACAAGGCACAAGGCTTGCCTATAGCTAAAGGAAGTACTGGTTTTCTAGTTTATAATTAAGTTTATTTCTCTAAAGCAGCAAACACTGAGAAACTCTCTGACTCAAGCTTTCCTTTAGCCAAGGCCATTTTTACTTCCTGGCTGTATTAGATGGCTGCCATGTGCAAGTTTGAGCTAGGCCCATGACTTTAGTGTCAGCTATAAGAAGAAAAAGAACTCTAAATGAAGACCATTGGAAGAAGGATGACCTTGAAGTGTAACACAGAATTCTAAGAGTGATTTAGGGGTCAGTAGTATTTCTTAAAGGCTACAAATGGCTAAAAGTACTCATTCAAGTGGTTCATTTTTTATTGAATATCAATTACGTGATAGGTATCTTATCAGATACAAGAAATATCATAAAAGCAAAGGTCCCTGACCTTACAGAGCTACTAGACTGGTAGTGAAAGATGACAAAGGAAATCAGATCAAATGCACAATGATTAATGTAGACCTGTGGCATCCTGAAAGGAGTTACAGGCTTCCAGGGAGTCAGCATAGATGACAGGAGTCTTAGAGAAATCGTGAAGAAGTAGCCCTCATGACTTTTAAAGGACTACAGGGGAGGAGATAGCAGCAGCAAAAGAAATTCTTCCAAAGAGAGAACAGGACTCATTTGATGGGGAATGTCCTTCTGTGTATGCTTATCTTATTGGTTATTGAATAAAGTACTGTTGGCCAATGAAGAAGCAAGTTAGGCAGGACTAGGAGTCAAGGAAGATTCTGGGAAATGTAGTAAAGAAGTGTTGTGATCCAGAAAGGAAGTGACATAGCAGGCAGACTCATATATAAGCAGGAACAAACAAGAAGTTGTCCCTCTTTCTCTTTCTCTTCCTCCTGCTCTCTGCTCTGCAGTCGCCAAGTAACCACCAGGAAGACAGGATGCATTCTACCTGCATCCTCCATATGATTGTGGCTGATAATCAAGATTGAGGTAGCAGATAGAAATCCTAGTCTTTGGCCAAGCAGCATTTGCACCTAAAATAAGTCTCTGTGTGATACTTGGGATCCTACCTTGGCAGCAGGCAGAACTCAGGTGGTCTGGTGGAAAGTGCCCACGTGGCAGTGGGGATCGGGTGGATGGAGTAAAGACTTACTGTTACACCCACTCTGGTCTTGGGCAGAGAATATGATGCATGCCATGGGCATGAGGTGGTAATATTTGAGTAGATATGGGTGTTGGAAATTTTTTTTCCCCCGAAGCTAGGTATGAACTAGAACTGCAGTGATTTGAGGGCAATCTGGGAAACATTTTAGTATTCCTTTCATTGTTGATTTTTATGAAATATTGGTATTGATTATCTTTTATATCCATACTGTATTTAGTTATGTACCTGATAAATGAAAGGAAACTCATCAATTAAGCAAATATCTATTAAGCACTTCTTTCTCTTTGTGTTTTTTAACCGGGTTTCTCTGTGGGCCATCCTGGAACTCACTTGGTAGACCAGGCTGGCCTTGAACTCAGAGATTCGTCTGTCTCTGCCTGCTGGGTGCTGAGATTAAAGGTATGGTCCACCACGGCATAGCTTATTTAGCACTTTCTATGTACTACATACTGCTCGAGGAACTGGGAGATAGCTATGAAGAAAATGGCTATAAATCCACTATGCAACAGACATCTACAATGAACACAGAGAATGGCATAAAGCATAAGTTGATTAGATGTGGAATATAAGGTGAAAATGAAGTAGGGAACAAGAAAACAAGAAACGAAAAATAACAAAAACTATATATATATTTTTTTTTTTTTGGTTTTTCGAGACAGGGTTTCTCTGTGTAGCTTTGGAGCCTATCCTGGCACTTACTCTGGCCAGGCTGGCCTCAAACTCACAGAGCTCCACCTGCCTCTGCCTCCCAAGTGCTGGGATTAAAGGCGTGCACCACCAACCCCCAGCACAAAACATATCTTTATCAGTTTGCATGCTTTGTATGTAAATTAATATAGAGTATATTGTTCTATAATCTTTTTTAGGTTTTATTTTTCTGTCTCTTGTGTTCTTGAGGTAAATTCATGTTTCTTTTTTTCTGGAGTACATGCAGTATGCTGCTCCTGTCTATGGCATAATACAATGTATCCCCATTATATTTATGATGGAAATCCAGATTGCTCATTGTTTTTCTCCCAAAAGTAAAATCAAGCCATACACTGTAGTTCCTTGCTCTATTGCTTGCTCACTCTCTCTCTCTCCATCTCTCTTTTCTCGTGTGTGTGTGTGTGTGTGTGTGTGTGTGTGTGTGTGTGTGTATGTGTGTGTGTGTATGTGTGTGTGTCTGTGTGTGTTGTATAGGTGATAAGTGGCAAAGGAAGAGATGAAAATGGCTTTAAATTCAGCAAAGAATAGTTGGATTTAATTTGAAACTTGGAGTGGAGAGACCTGGGCTACAGTGAAGGCATTTAGGATACTATTGCACCCATGTAGATAAAAATAATGCATCAAAACTAAGCTGATGATTTCCAAAACTAAGAAATGGCAGAGTCAAATATTTTAATATAAGTTTGATTGTCCTTGATGATGAAATGAGAATTAGTTGAGAGAAAAAGGTATTTCAATGCTGCCTCTTGGCATTCTAATTAAGGCAGCTAGCTGGAAAGGAGTCAGTCACTGAAATTAATGAACACCAGAGTACCATGTTTCTTCATGACACGGTCTTACTATGCTGCCTAGGTTGATCATCAATTCATGATTTTCTTGCCCCAACCCACTAAATGATGGGATTACAAGCATGCATCTCTTGTCTCAATTAGAGTATAATCTTTTAAAGAGAAATATTCACTTAAACATGGCTCTGCATTACATGTAAATTTCCACAATAAAATGTTTTTTTTTGTGACTATGCAGCCAAGGCTCACCAAATACCCTCTAGTCACAACTAACTGTACTAAGATTTAAAAAATTCAAAATAAGACAAATTAGAATATTATAATTATATAATTACAGTGGAGCAGACTATACGACACAGAATGCAAAGTACAGTAAAGTTTGGAGATGAACAGAGAGTGTTTCATTGAGGAAACTCTAGAATGATGGTTGAGAGCCCGGCACAAAGACATTGGACACAGAGATATATGAGAACTTTGAGGTGTCTGTATTCCTCAGGGAGGAGATGGTGTGGTGGATTCCAGTGGGGTTGGAGCTGTGTGATTCTCTGGCCTCTGACAAATGTTATAGAGCAATTGGCATAGAAAGTCAGAATACCTGAAGGATTACTCTACAACAAACAGAGGCAGGAAGGACACTGCTGTGCTCTGCATGACGACCAGATGAGACACAGTATAGACAACAGACCAGAGGTGAAACCTAAGGATGCGTTTAGGAGCTTTAACTAAAAGGATCTGAAGGTGACTTGGATTGTGTCAGGAGTCAAGGACACACTAGGGTTCTGACATGACAACTATGCCAATGGCTACAATATTGAGAGGGAAACAGAAGCAATGGGATTATTTTAGAGATGGTGTGCTCTGGAAAATTTCAGTTTATGCATTGGGCAAAGCAAACCAAGAGAGAGGTGGTTGAATAAGGTTCCTATCGGGGATGCTATCTAGGTTGGGATTATGATTTGGGAACACTGGGTGAATAAACTATGGGCAGAAAAGAATTAAGAGTTTATTTGGACTTTGCAATGAGTGAGTACAAACAAAAGAGAGTCAGACCTAATAGACAAAGACAATGCAAGGTGAGAAACAGGAAGAGAGAGGACAAAGTGACAAGTGGAGAGAACCTATGTATCCCCAAGTCCTTTTGCTTTCTCTAAAACAGTATAACTTTTAAAATCGTGTTGCGTATTTATCATTGTATGCTAATTATGAGAAATTTTCTAAAATGCTCTGTGTAACTATCCTTTAGAATTTCAACTGGTTTGCAACTGCGTTCTTTTTCACATATAGGTCCATATTTTTTTCTCTGCATGTGATGGCCTACTTTTGACAAAGAATTCAGGTTTATAGTGTCTGAATTTTATGGCATCAATAAATTCTTAAGATATATCCAAAGTGACTGCTCTATAAAATTTCCTCTTGGCTTGCACTTTACCTGACCTTGTGTTGTGCTTAACACAACACTCTTGACTTTCATCTTCCTTCCTGCCTACTCTGTTACTGCTTGTTTTTTTTTTTTTTTTGTTTTGTTTTGTTTTGTTTTGTTTTTAATGTGGACTGTTGCCTCCATTAAATAAAAAAAGACTTTACGAGTTTTAATTTTAAACTTACTCTCCTTTCTCAATTCCTTTTATATGTTTTATAAATGTAGCATAAAAATTTCAAGTCCTTGCAAGCTCCCTGAATACTAATGGCATTAGGTTAACAAAAACAATCTTTGTCTTTCAGGAACTTCTGGCTGGGATACTGCAGGTGGGCCAGACAGTTTGTTGTTTTCAAGTACATTAGACTTTTTCCTTGTTCAGAAAGGAAATGTGTTAATACTATTTAAAAAGTGGTCACACCTTCCACTCTATAAGAAATCCTTTTAACATGAACTCTAAACTAGGGTCACTTCATCTCAGCCAATCAAATACTCCTGCCAAACAGTTTGCATCCGGGATGACTGGACCAAAGAGGCAGAGAGGGCTTGGCATATCATTGACAGCTCAAAGTTGTGATTCATGGGTCGAAACTCAGCTCTGTGATCCCTGAGTAAGTTTCAGTTTCCAAGGTTGGCTTTGTGAGTGCTTGCCAGAAGTCAGATACTTAACATTCTTCCTTTTTAGACAATTAGAAGAGAAAGAAACAAGGAATATCCAGGTTCTTTTGTAAAAACAAACAGCAAACAAACAAAAATCAAAACAAAGCAAACATTTCATTGGAGGAAGCTGTTCTAGATCAAGAGAAAATGTCCATTCTACCCTGAGACTTTAGTATATATTTTAGTATTTGGCTTTCCTAAAGTAGTATTTGAAACATGGTTCTCTAGGTTTCTTTTTGGTTGTGTGATGTACAAAACATCGGTTCAGTGTCTTTCTGTTCAGATATTGAAAGGTGAGGCGCCTTTGGTGCCATGTCCATGCCCACATTGGCACACAGCAGTTTCAGTTGCTGATGTATGCATAGTACATGGCTGCATGGAAGTTCTAACCCTGGTGCTGGTAGTTCCCCACCTCGAGTGCATCTAAATCAGCACATTTGAGTCATTCCTCTGGCTCAGCTTGAGTCTCTTCAGCTCTTCATGGTACAATAACTTTGGCTTTTGGATAGAAACTCACGTAGATGATTTAAACCAGCTGTATACTGCCTTTTTTTTTAATGCATTTCCTATGTGGACCATGGGACACACAGCATTAGGTCAGCAGTCTCAGAGAAGCAATTCCTTTTGTTCAGCTGTTATAGGCCATTGAAAACATTCCGTAGGATCTGATCTCATACTCAATACAGGCAGTAGTTTACTGGGATATATACTGGGTAGGTATACACTAAGGGTCTGCCTTTTACTCACTTGTCCCTTTTATTTTGGTGGGGATAGAGTCAAATCATTTATTTAAAAAGAAACTTTTCTCCTGTTATACATTCCTGCTCCTCTGTGTCATCTCTTTGCCTGTCAGCTTGCTTGAGATGCGGTAATTTCCCTACCTAGATGACAGTGTTGTTATATATCTATATCAATATCTATACCTAATATCTATATCTAATATCTATCTATTGTATCTCTGTTTAATGAATTCAAAATTCCAAGGGTTTGTGAAGACTAAGTGAGCACATGTCTCACCCTTCTCACACAGTCCTTATAAAAGGACCTGGGCCGGGCGGTGGTGGTACATGCCTTTAATCCCAGGAGGGATTAAAGGGAGGCAGAAGCAGGCGGATCTCTGTGAGTTCGAGACCAGCCTAGTCTACAAGAGCTAGTTCCAGGACAGCCTCCAAAGCCACAGGGAAACCCTGTCTCGAAAAACCAAGGGAAAAATAAAGGACCAGGAGTATCATAAACTCTACAAGGGATTTATTAACTGTTATTTCCATCATTAATTTTTGTCTGCACTTAGTATCTTAATAATTTCCATTGGACTTTATATTTTAATATATGCCAGTCTCTGGTATACTTACTTATATGGATTTATATAATACAAGACTGCTTGTTGGGAGTGAGAGACAAAACGCATTACACTTTATAATATGCAATGTTAAATTTGTGTACCATCTTTAGAAAAGCACAGCAGCTGACGGTAATGAACTTAGTGGCATCAACCATTGGGGTACTTGGGACCATGCCTGATCTCTCACTTCTAGCTGACTGGCCTTTGGAAAGGTGGGGATATGGAGTGATTTCTAGATTGAGAGCAAGTGACTGCTAAAGTCAGATTGGGCTGGGTGGATAGAAAGTCATTACTACAGTGTGATGCTGTTAGAACTTTAAAGGGCATCTAGTCCAGTCACTTTGAAATGGACACAATAGAGTCTTGTGCTCTCTTTTTCTAAGCTACAGAATACAGGATATAGGATGCTATCAATTTGTGCTGGCAAGATGAATTCAGATGGTTTTATTTATTGCAGAGTTTTGATACAGGTTTTTTTGTGGATATTTAAAGAAAGATACAGTAGACCGTTCTTTATATTTTCCAAACGTGTTCAACCACTAAGAGTGTCCTCCCTCTAGGAGGGTAGAATTTCATGTGTCTTATATCCTACTAGGCACATTTTAAGGAACATAGGTTTAAAATGATGGGAGGTTGGAGTTGGAAGGAAATCACTGACCACAGCAGCACTGCTAGAAGAGCAGAGACTTAATGGTCAGCAGCCATACACAGAAAGGGAAAAAAAGGTAAGCTAGGCTTGACATTGGCTGGAAATATCAAGAGTAAGTGTTTCTTTTTGCTTTGGACTTAGCATCCATGAACACCGGAAAAAATTACAACTTGGTCAACTTACTGCTTGAGAGACTTCCTTCAAGTTTTTAAGTAATTTTGAATTTCAGGTTAATCCTCTATGAAAATATTTGACACTATACTATCATTATAAAAGCAAGGTGAAAATTGGAGAAAGTGCATGTCAAGTAGCTTCCAGGATTGTTTTGATGGTATCATTAATATCAGCCTGACTTTTAGAGCAACTCTGCCAAAAGAGCTCTTAGTGCACACATTGCAACCTTAGCAACTACTTAGCATGGCACTGTTTATTATTTCAACAGCCATGGCTACTGGGAATCATGTCATTGTTTCATGTCACAACATTTTCTCTCTGTGTTTATTGCTTGTCCTTATTACAATCCTCAAGGTCATTCAGAATAGATCTCATTCTACCTTGTCGTATTCATCAGTTGTTTAAATTGAGGGCATACAATATGGGTACAATTATGGCATGCTGGTTGTGTGGATAACCAACCACTCTATGATTGGATAAGAAGCCTGCTCCACAGGAGAGACTGCATGCCTGGGGAATGAAAACCTGGTCGAAAGACCAAGACTGAGATAGATCATAGGCCCTAGAGAAAACCTAGTATTTTTGTATAGATAAATGATAATGCTATCAAAGTGCCTCCTAAATATTAATGTTCATACCTATAGATTTTCCTCCCACCACTCTCTCTCTCTCTCTCTCTCTCTCTCTCTCTCTCTCTCTCTCTCTCTCCCTCTCTCTCTCTCCCTCCCTCTTTCAACTTTGGCCACAGAAACCTCTTGTGAAGTGAGTAGTGGTTCATGCAGAGACTCTGAGTTGGTCTCCTTCTGTATTTATTGCACATATTAGCAGCAATAATTGGATGCCAGGGTTATTAATAACCATGAAGAAGAGGACATAATGCTGGGGGGGATGTGGGGTCAGGTACAATTCAAAGGAGTGGAAGGAGATACTGGCAGATGGCTATGATTCAATTATATTATATGGATACAAGGAGCTGCAAGTGTTCAGCTGTGGATGAATCACCTAGAGAACCTCCTGCCATGCAAAGTTGAGGGAACACCGTGGAAGGGGAGGAGGAGATGATGCAATAGCTGGAGGATGAGGAGGGGAGTTGTGAAATGCTGACTTCTAGAAATAGCATGGGTGTTGTGTCTGTCAACTCACAGCAGCTGTGGAGACCTGCATGACACTGGCACAGACCTGACATGTCAAAATTGCAGAACAGATGTGGGCGGCGTCACTGCTGGTCTGTACCTTCTGCACCCTTTGGTGAAGGAGCTCTTGCCAGTTGGTAGCTGCTGAGAGAAAGTCACTTTCCTTTAGGGATATGGCCACTGCCAGGTAGATTGCCCAGGGGGGGACCTCGTTCTCATTCGCTGAATATATTGACTGTATTAATTGGATTTATGGGTTATTAATAACAATAATATAAAAAGGCCATAAAGCTTGGAGGGAAATGGAATGGAGGATAAAATGGGAGGTACTGGTGGAGAGATATGTCAAAATAGATTATATGAACACATGAAATTTTCAAAGAATGAATACAAGTATTATTAGAAATACACATATATTCTGTGACGTTCTCTTCCTGTTGCACCAAGCTCACGACAAGTCTAATACTAGCATATTTGAACTTACAATTCGTAGGTCTATATTACATACTTGAACAAGCATCTGTGGCTTCCTCTAAGCTTCATGCTTCCTTGATTCACTAAAACCCCCAAACCACTCAGTGCCTGTCTTCTGCATTTAGGGTATTACTATAACCTTTTAAAGGTGCTGTTGCCAATCAGGACAGAACTGTTTGTCAGGAAATGTGATGGACACTAGACTAGCTTTAATTGACATCAAATGGATCAGAAAGTTCTCAGACTCCTCCACTAGACAGCCACCTTCCTCTGGACGAGGAGTTCGGGTTGCTTTTGCTCCTTCAAGTGCCAGCAGCTCATAGACTTGGAAGGCAACAGACAGTACAAAAAGAGTAGCAAAAAGCAGTTGTGCAGACTGAGTCTGTGCTTTCTCAGGCAAAGACTGGCACTATCCACCATCTCTCAGGAAATCCAACTGCCCAGCTGCCCACAAACGTTTTCTCTCCATAATCCTAACTTCAGCTTCTCACCTAGTGTTTTCATGTTCATATTTAACTTATTGCTGCTTTGACAGAGTCTTGACATATTCTGGTATTTTGAGACAGTCATGACTTTTTTTCCTTCATTCACTGTTGGAAATGCTAGTACTTGCCTAAATGATTTATATGTTAAT
This sequence comes from Cricetulus griseus, assembly GCF_003668045.3. NCBI lineage: Eukaryota > Metazoa > Chordata > Mammalia > Rodentia > Cricetidae > Cricetulus > Cricetulus griseus. The sequence goes on from NW_023276806.1 coordinate 174,367,117, forward strand.
CATTTTTTTCAGAAAAATATGGCATTGCAATGCATTTTTCCTTAATACACTTATAAAAACTTAAGCAAAATGTAAAATGCAAAGTTATTGAGTAAGAAATATAAAGAATATATTCAAAAACCAATAGTTCTTGAATTCATTAATATACGAACTTAGAGAATATGCCAAAACATAAGGGGGGGTCTTAAACTGTATATGATATAATTAAACCAGTAATAATTTTAAGCATATCCAAGGCATACAAAACAAGAAACAACAATAATAGCAAGAATGTAGCCAGTTGAATGAGTGTATCCACTAAGTGGGGGTAATTCAGAAATGAATGAGCTTTAAATTGGAGAATAAAACAGGGGACAAAAGAATGAAAAAGAAGTACACCATTCTCACTCTGTTAGTGTAAAACATTCATACTCACATATGACTTTTATTAATCACACCAGCCTCCTAGTTACTACTAAAAATACCTGCCGAGTAGAGGAAGATTAATTTCAATGTTTTTGAACTACTATGGCTACAATATACTTTATTAGCTGGTAACAAAATTAGATAAACTACTCATTGAGAAGACTAATTCAATTTATACAAACTTCAGGCAGAGAAGGTCACTATTAGGATCATTTGATGTTGGAAAAGTTTCCAGAAGGAGCTGTTGGATTTAATAAGTGATGGAGAAGCTACACTAGATTATATTCCTGAGCATGAAACACACCAACAATGTAACTTCTGGTAGAGGAAAGTATTGATATATATAGATATGCCTGTTCCATGATGGCACCTTCTCCCTTCAAAGCAGAGAAATCATTTTAGCTACATTTTCTCACTCCTGCCTCATGGGTACATTTGAAAGTGTTTCTACTGTTTTCACTATCATTTCCCATAACCTCATGAGAAAAATATTGAAATGTAAGATCCATAAGAAGAAATAAGACTATTTCTTGGGTATTAACTACAGTATAATGTAACATGGTAAGCTCTGTCTGATGTGAAGTAATTAATCACAAGGCACCGATTCACACAGGGCTTTCCATGCTTAGAGGAAAGCAAAGAATAATAAAAACAAGAACAAAGAAACATGAAGTCAATGAACCTTTGATAGACACAAAACATTTGGAAAGTTCAGTAAAAAAGGAAAGTTCCTAAATGGTGAGAATAAAAATATTAGAGGTCTAAATAATTTTGAAGACCTGCACCTCTCATACTCACGAACCCCAGGGGAGAGTGAGGATTATGAATAGTGAAAATGAAAGTCAAGAAACTATTGTGATGAGACTGAAAATAGAGTGAGTGAACTGGTGAATTTTTCCTTTATCAATGTATTATTTATTTTTAACAATTCGGTAATGCACCAGTAGTTTGATGGATCTACTTTAAATCTAGCACATTAATCAGTGGTTTTTCAGATATTTTACACAGAATTTGTGACTAAAAATATGACAGACATCAGCAGGATAAACACACATGCAATTTTCAGTTCATTATAATTGGTGACTAGTAATTTTCCTTTAATATGCTGTATATTCCGAGAACTGTGGTTCTTAACCTGTGGGCTGTGATTCCTTTGAAAGGTTGACTGACCCTTTCACAAGAGTTGCCTAAGACTATCTATAGCATTACAATTATCAAGTGGCAACAGAAATAATCTTATGGTTGGGGGTCACCACATAATGAGGAACTGTATTAAAGGATCATAGCATTAGGAAGGCTGAGAACCACTGGCTTAGAGCATTGAGAACATATAAGAACACTGGGTTTATTTGCATTTATAGGTTAATTTCTTAGATAATTTGATAAAATAGTAATTTGAATATAAGTTTGAATATATAGCATAAATCATTTATAGACAAAAGATAGTTAAGATAATTTGTACAGAGAAAGGCTTCCCATTAGCCTGGTCCTCTTGGGAGATGGAGTCATCTTTTTGGGTGGTGAGTCTTGCTCTTACTCTTCCCAAGTTAACACTTGTACATTTTAATCTTTGAAGCACACTGTTCTCATGTATTACCTTTCTACATATGACCTAGCCTTCTCTAGATGACTGACAGCTGTGCTAGCAGAATCAGCAGCTGTGCTGCCCTGCATCTGTCTATTGGTTTCTGACAGGTGGCTCTGGAGGACATACACTTTGCCTTCTTCCTACGAATTTTGTGTTTCCACCCTTCTTCTTGTTGTCAGGCTGACAGTGTGCCTGCAAACTAGATCATGGGGCACCTTCTCCTCACACATGCACAAAATCAAAAACTCTCATCTAGAACTGAAACCTTCCAGAAATTGAGAAGGAATGTGAGAGAACTTAAAACAACCTCATTCATAAATATCATTTGTCAAGTAGGATGATGCTCTAGAAAACAGGAATGCCAACAACTGCCCTGCTGCAATCTGATACACTTAACCCTTGGTAGAATAACATTTTCTCGTCCAGCAAAACCAAACATTTGTATTGGAAATTTTTCTATTACAAATTTTAGTGAGAAGGGTAGTGTCGTATTCAGAATAGAGCAGAAATAGGAATTGTTGAATCCACTCAGCAGTGATCCTGAGGAACCTGACAGAGAAACCTGTTGATCCTGTGAAACAGTGCAGAAGAAACTGACCCAATACCAGAGCACAGTGCCCAAAGGCAGGTTGCTCTAGTCCAAGACACCCCTCCTTCTGTGGCATAGAGAGGACATGTAGGCACAGAAGACAAAGAAGGAAAAGCCACCGCAACACTCAAGCTCAAGTCTGTCCTTCTGTTTTCTGAACACCCTCAGGCTCATACCATATTGAGCTTCCTGAATACTGTTCCAAGAACCCTTGATTACTGACTCCACAATGTATCTGGGTTACCATTCATTCAAATCTAAGTATGTATTTTTCACCCACTAACTGCTGCATCAAAGGAATAAAACTTTCCAGTAAGATTTAAAGACACTCAATGCAAAGGAGAAAATAGACACCTGGTGTAGTAGCAGTAAATTTTTTGCACCAATTAAACATTAGATAAGAACTTATTCCCTTTCACCATTTTCCTAGCAATGGTGGAATGCGATACTAAACAAATTCACAATTCCTTCCAGTTCATGAAAAGCGATCAATTGTTAGATTTCTAAGTACACGTGCACACAAGTAACAAAGCTTCCATCTTTCTTTAGGCAGAGAGGACATGTGTAGCTTCTCTGTTTTAAAATAAGGTGTGACTAGTCCACTTTCTTCTATGCTTCTTTCTTTTTCTCCCTCATGACTTCTGTCATCCACCTCTCCATTTACTTTCTGGAGGCAAAAGACAATGAAGTCTTTGAAAAACTTATGGAAAGAAAAAGGAAAAAAAATCTTATAGAAAAAAAAAAAACAGAGATGAGTAAAGATAGGTAGATTAGTCTAGAAAGGATGAGGCTGTGGTGAGATTGGGGTGTTGAGATTGTTGTGGTGAGGTTGGGGTGTTGAGGTTGTTTGTGGTGGTAAGGAATGGGTGTTGGGGTTGTGGTGGTCAGGTTGTGGTAGTGAGATTGGGCTGTTGAGGTTGTGGTGAGGATGTGGTGGCCAGGTTGTGGTGGTGAGATTGGGGTGGCGAGCTTGTAGTGGAAATGTGGTAGTGGTGAGAATGGGATGATGAGGTTGGCGCTGTTGGGGTGGCTGGGTTTTGCTGGCCCAGATTATCAGCATTGAGTTTTAAGTGTTTTGGTATGCTATGAACTAGTGTAGGGAAAACCAGATGGTTTAGAATAGCTATAGGAAGATAAGAACTAAATTCTATATACAGCATTTTATTTTTAAGTTATTAAGAGAGAAATATGAGCAACATATCAAAACAGGAATCATTAGTGATGCTGAAGTACTAGGAAATTAATGAGTTCTGTTGCTTTAATCTAGGTCAAAATCTATGAGAGGGTGTGAGTACAAGACAGAATCAAGGCAATAATTTATTCATGTAATCCACATGTACTGAGTCTTCTTAGTCTCAGAGACCATTCAGATATGAGAGTTAGCAGTAATCCCTAAAACTTACCTGAATTTTGCAATTTATATTCTAGTTAGGGATACTGACAACAAGTATACTAGTGAATATAGAATATATTAATAAATATAATAAAAGAAAATAAGTCACAAGAAAGAGGTGCACTTTTAGACTAGTCAGTTATTGGGAGTTTCATGGGCTTGTTTCTTGGATTGGTGTCTGAAAATGGGAAAAGGTTTCATGTGACTGAAATAGCAAGTTAAAGATTCTAAGTGGGAAGAAACACGCTTGTTGTATTCAAGAAACAGGAAGAAAGCCCTGAAGCCAAGGAATGGGGACACAGTATAAAACAAGCTTCCTATTTGTAGTAACTAGCCATGGGTAGAGTTTGTGCTTTTCATTGACTCATGGAAACTCACATTTGTAGAGAATGAACAATTATCTTTCATGGAAACAAATTTCTCTCCATTTTCTATATATTTATGTTTATGTGTGCCTGCTTGTCTGATGTGTTCTGTGTGTGTTCCTGAGGGACAGGCAGTTGTGAGCCTGCTGATGTAGGTGCTACGAATGAACCTGGCACGTGCTCTTAACCACCTAGCTGTTTGTTCATCTCCAGACAGACACAATTTGTTGATTTAATTGATCTTATTTACACCTGGTTGCTATGTATATGCATAATATATATTGTAATGTATAAACAACTACAAACATAAAATAAAGCTATGACATATTTATTATGAATGCTCTTATTCATTTTTGTCCACTTAGGGAATCAATTTAGAGGGCTTGAAAATAGTGATCCAGTCAACAGATGCAAATCAATTCTGCTCGTGAACACAGTCAACAGAACAGTTGTAACACAAATGAGCTATTATTTGGTGAATAATAGTCAGGTTCATTATATATTTTTAAATTTAAGTTAGAAACCATCTTATTTTACATATCAATCCCAGTTCCCTTTCCCTCCCATCCTCCCATGCCACCCAATGATCCCCCCATCCCACCCCATATCTACTCCCCAAGGGTGAGGCTTCCCATGGGGGATCATCAAAGTCTATCACATCTTTTGTTTCGGGACCTAGGCCCTCCCCTGTGTATCTAGGCTGAGAGAGTATCCCTCCATGGGAATTGGGCTCCAAATGTCCATTTGTGCACTAGAGATAAATATTGGTTCCACTGCCAGAGGATCCATTGACTGCCCAGGCTTCCTAACTGACACCCATATTCAGGGGGCCTGGTTTGGTTTAACATATCTTACGCAGTTTCATTGATGACAATGCATTGCCAAATAGCCAAATGATTCAAAAATTCAGCAAGGAAAAGCTTTCCTGTGTTGTCAGTCTTCTATAATGACCTGTTTTCAACATAGGCACTCTGTCTGTCTGTGTGTCTGTGTGTCTGTGTGTCTGTATATCTGTTTTGTAGTATAATCAGCTGAGACCTCAAAGTTTCAGACTGTGGTTTTGTGCACAGTCCGAATAAAAGTTTCCTTTAACAAAACACTTTATAAAAACAACTCTGTCTGTTACAACTTTGCTGGAAATTGAGATGAATGGTCTCTTCGAATAATGTATTTGCTTAGGCAGTGAAAAACAGTAGGCTGTCTTTTCCCTTACTTTTGAAGATATTTACCTCCCCGGAAGAAACAGATTGGAGGTCAACCAATTTCTAGTCTCCTCTGTTCCTGTGAGGAGGATAAAGATATAAAGAAAGAATGTCCTAGGAGCTTCTTTTCTTTTCCAGATTTAAAATTCAGTTGCAAAAAATTTACTTTTGCAGATTTGGAAGCTTAACACTGTCAAATGACTGGTTGTGTGGACACGCCTCTGAAAATAATGTGCACAGAAAAGGGATAGTAGGCCCACTGAGAATGACTAAATAAAAGATTTGCATTGGGGATATCTGTGTCACACCCAAGAGGTATAGAGCATTGCTGTAAAGAGGTCATTTCAGAGAAACATGTTCTTATGTAAAAGATTACTGTCATCAATTTGATCAAGGTGCTTGGGAGCTACTTCTTGTAGAATGAGGGAAATCAGTCTCTCTGAAAGTCAGATCCAGAGAAAATATTGAAATATATATTCATAGCTACAAATATATAAATTAAAACTATGGCATACTTAACTTATTATGAAAGCTTTTTATCATTTTTGTCCACTTAAGGAAATAATTTAGAGGGCTTGAAAATAGTGATCCAGTCAGCAGAGGCAAATAGATTCTGTTTGTCACCACAGTGGAGAGAAATGAATTTTAAACTCAAATATATGATAACAACCATCCATGTACTTCTCAAATTGTTTCAGATAAAACTGAGGATGGGTATATATAAGAGGTGAAAATAGTCATGACTGAAAATATGCCCTTAAAGGAAAATAATGAAACTGTGCACATCATGGTTTCTAAACCCTAGGCTTCACCTAATGTTATTATAGACTGTGAGACAGTTAAAGAAGTTAGTTCCATGTTGAAACATCTTGGGACTGTTAACAAAATGTTCCCCAAAGGTGGTTTCTGTTTATTTCTGTTACAGCTAAATGAAAGCCAGGAGGGCCATTAGTACTCCTGACTGATGTGAGCCTTTAGGTGACATAAAAAGACTAATTTCATTTCCCTCTATCTTAATCGTTCAGTTAAATATAAAGTTAATATGATTATAATGAATGAGACAATTATTTCTTGAATCATTTCTTTCAGTTAATTTTGGTGATACACATGATTAGAAATTTTAGAAATTCACATTGCATATTTTGAGAACTCCAGGCTTACAAGCGCCAAAAATTAAAGGGGAATTTTGTTCCTTTTTTCTGCACAATACCTGTAGCTTTATTATTTAGGAGGAAAGCAGCATGTAAAACTATGGCATCTCCTTCAATACCATGGAAGACAATTCAATCACTTGCCCCCTCCCAAAAGCAAACAGTAACAACAACAATAAAGTAAACAATCTAAACAAACACCTGGCATTGTAAGAACACAAAGGGAGACAGAGTTCACTAAGTGTTTCACCCCTACTACTTAAAATAAGAGAGCTCTGTGGGTAGATGTTCAGTTTTCCTTAATGTATGTTCAAATCTGTGTCATAGAATCATTTACAAAAGGTATGTTGTCCAAAAATTAAAAATTAACAAAACAACAATAATCCTGTTAGAATTGAACATGTAAGAAGAGCTAACCCACTTTGTCAGCAAGCTCCAAGCATCTACTTCTATGATCAAGGTTATTACCAATATTATAAAGATTTTTACTTGTAACAGGTCATGGGAGAAAAAGGAAATGTAATATTTAACTTCTTTTTAGTCTCTGCAATGACAAAATCCTCACACTCGTTTAAGTATTGAGAAGGAATTATTGTTTGCTATTCTGTAGACTAAAAGTCTGACAGAGGAAATGGTTTTCGTCCATTATCTCTGGCTTTTGTGATGGCTTTCCTTGACTGTCTCTATCCCAGTGCTATCTGAACTGTGATTAGAGGCTCGGGGTTTCAAGAGCAACTCTTAGGTTGGGTTAAAAACAAAAATCAGATCTTGACTTTAGATAGCAGAATAAAACATATTTGTATTAAGTTTAGTCACTTTTCTCTCGTTGTATTTGGATATTTTTCTAAAAAAATACATTCTATTTAATACTTACATTTTTATAGTATTCAGAAAGTATAGCTCTTATAAATGTAAATATGTTGGAAATTTGAAATCCAAAGTTTTATTAGTAAATTACTTAAGATATTATATGTTTACAATAAACTGAAATTTGCGGATGTACTCCATTTGGACCAATTATCCAATAATCTGCCATACTCTATTTGATCATCTTAAAAATTCAGATAGTGTATTTGTTAATTTCCTATTGCATTAATAAAATACCATGACCAAAAGCAACTTAAGAAAGAAAGGTTTCATGTTAGCTTAAGGTTCCAACAGGATAGAATCCTTATGTAGAGAAGACATGGCATATGACAGGACCAGGAAGCCGGCTGATGACATTTCCTTCCAGACACAGGAGGGAGAGAGAAAGAGACACACACACACACACACACACACACACACACACACACACACACACACACACACACACACAGATACACAAGAGAGAGAGAGAGAGAGAGAGAGAGAGAGAGAGAGAGAGAGAGAGAGTCAAAACCCTCCTCTCAGGGTCATGCCTCCTCCAACAAGGCTTTACCTATCAAAGGTCCCATAACTGCCCAGTGTGACCAAAGTGGGCAGCAAGTGTTCAGCTATACGAACCTATGGGTGACACTGTTAATTCAAACCACTTCAGGTAGTTTTGTAAATGGAGTAATGTACATTTCTTAGAAACATTTAGTTTTATCATCAGCAATCTCTTCTATAGATTTAAAATTGCTTTGTTGTACTTGAAAATCAAAAAAAAAAAAAGAAAGAAAAATAGAATAGTGGGTGATACAATGGAAAGGTTGTGGTGGAAAGGACGAGACCATCTCAGGGTATGAATTAAGTGAAACCAGTCTAGCAAAGCTCGGTAGACTAAGGGCTTTTTGGTGTGCCTTCAAAACACTAGTTTAGGCAGATAAGTGATATGACCGCTGAGTGAGACTATTGATATAGCATCCCAGAGAAGTGTAAGAAGAGGAAGGAGCAAGAGTCACTACTCAGAGTTCTGGGTGGTTCAGCACTTGAAGCGTTAACAAAGGCTGGACTTCTTTCCATGAATGGATGGAACTAGAACGTGGTATAATGAGTGAGGTGATGCAGACCCAGGAAAACAAATGTCATATGCTTTCTTTTATCTGTGGATTCTAGCTCCAAATCTTTAGATTGGAATGTACAATCTGGAGTAAGCAGGACAAAGGTGACTGTGGGGTAAGAGGGAGATTAGGAACTCTGGATAGTGGACAGCAGGACACAGAGAGGAGGGAACTGACAAAGGAGGGAGGGATATATAGAGCGGGATGGGGAGGAATAAATAGTACTAGGATGACTGAAAAAACCGTTAGGAAACATTATCATATATCATGTGTTTTTAGGTAAATGCTATCACTCCAAGAGGGTGATATTGTTTCCCCATTAACTATAGAACACCTAACAAAAATCCCACCATAGGTATGAGAAGCCTCCTTTCAGGTTGTTGGTGGGAGACTCAGAAAGTTCCCAAAATATAAGCTATTGCTGTAACCTTCGGCTGTCTCCTAAAACTTAGAGTCCTTCTTTAGAGTATCATTACAGATTTAGACTGCCCAATAAAGTCACACTTACTTGTAAGTGAATTTAATTCCAAGAAAGTGCTCCGTTCTCATCTAAAATGTTCTGTGCCTTGAATTTCATAGGAAGCCTGCACCTTCAGTTATAGCTTTCCTAGCATTCTTCATGACATGGCAGGTCTCATGGCTGGGCTGTCTTTCATTAATCAGCATTGTATTATTAACCATCTATTGGTACAATAAATCAAACTAATCACCAACCCGATTGACTATGAAAAGCAAGAAGCATGCCTTCCAAGCCTCGGAAAAGGCACCTTCACTAACATTCCATAGCTCTTGTCATTCAAGTCTCCCTGGGCCATTCTCCTACGGGGCCAGTCAGCAGCTCTCTGTGGTTAACTGAAAATGAGCCGTTCAGACAGGCATAGAAGGAAGGCTTTAAGAATCAATCGTACTTCTGCTGGGGCATTCGGCATGGCTGAGGATGACCACAGTACACTGAGCCCTTCTTTCTCAGCTTCATGCAGTAGCAGAGCTGTTCTTTGGAGCACGGCCTGACCAAGTTCTCCAGAGGCAGAACTATAAATTAGGAGAGTCTTTTTGATGTCTGATCAACAAAATAACCGACAAATTCCCTTTTGGTCATATATATCTACCAGAATTAAACTAGAATTAACAATGAAACATGAAACTTGCTTAAATGACTGTATCTCTTTTGTCACCATTGTTTTACAGGTGGGCATTTCCTATTATAAGACAAAGTGGCAGGAGTAAAGAAGCCCAGAAACAATAGAAATTGCTCTTGTTGGTGATGGGTAGCTAAAGCAGGCCATATGTAGGGTATCTCTTTGATCTTTGCCAATAAAAGGAAGGCAGCCCCTATTCTCAGGACAAGGACTGCAGCATATTTCGTAAGCTAATGGGAGAACCCATTCTTCTTCCAGCTTGTAAGTGGATAGACTGTGAATAAGCAGGGTGCATTTTGGGAGCATCTTTCATTGTTAAGGATCCCACATAGGTAAGAGAAAGTCCATGGCCTTAATGCTGACTCTGCATTTTCTTTGGCATATTCACAGAAGACTGAACATGGCTTTTCCACTCTGACCAAGGGCTCCGCAGAACTGAGAAGACAGGAGAAAGCACAGCCAGGTGGAAGGGTCACAGGCACAGCGAAGGAGAAGCATAGGATCTAGAGACACGGCACTTTTAGTAAAGAACCCTTGAATCTGTAGGAAAGACTGCTATTGCAGGAGTTTAAAACAGAAACACTCGGGGATCTTTCCTGTCTAGCTGAGTAATACAGGGATTCTCCTGTGTACTCTGAGAGTACCAGTGGCTTCAAGGGCTTCCCCATGCCCTCCTTCACAAGGATCCCTGAGTAGAGGCTCTAGATTCGACCAGCACCAAAGGAATGCAACCGAAGGTAAATTTTACTTTCTCCTTAGCTGGAGTTCTATGACAAACTAAAAAAACCCCAAGGTTTGAGAATGTTCTCTAGATTTCTATCCAGGTAGTTAGTTATGTTATCTAGGAAAAGAGATTTACATTTATTTATCCAAGTACACAATTTATCCAAGTACACCTATGACAAAATCCTCTATGAAAAAACCTGATTTATTGTTCAGTAATCAGTTCTGCATACATTGGAGTCTCTGAAGAGATTAACGAGCTATATGAAACCTTCAAACTACACCCAGGTATGAAAAAAACAAAACAAAACAAAAAACACCTAACAAAAGGCAGGAGCAATCACCTTTTCACAAAGCTTTGTTATATTGGAACAGATTTTTCTTTTTCAAGATTTACTTGTGACCTAAAAAGAAAATCTAAAGTAGATTTTTTTTTTGAGACAGGATTTCTGTAGCTTTGGAGCCTATCCTGGCACTCACTCTGGAGACCAGGCCAGCCTCGAACTCATAGAGATCTGCCTGCCTCTGCCTCCCGATTGCTGGGATTAAAGGCATGCACCATCAATGCCCAGCCTAAAGTAGATTTTAAGTTACTAGTAAGTTTTTGTAAAAGTTTACAGCATCTATTTTACCACAAGAGCAACAGAGATTTAACAGGAATATACGGTCTTCTAAAAGCTTCTATCCAACCTGGCTAAATAGTCTGTTTCATTGACAAAAAGTCATATCATTCATCACACTCTTGGAAGGATCTTGTATGATCCTGGTTCTTCAATATGTGAATGTGATATGCAAATAAGGTTATTAAATGTAATACATTACTATTAGAATGCATACAAACTAATCAATGTTATTATCACACAGCCCAAAGGAAAATATTCCATAAAATGCACTGTTCATTTCTTCTGAGTTATTTGATATAATTGTTTTCTGATTTATAGAGAATGCTCTTTACATCAGTGCCTTGAAGCAACTTTAATATATTATTAAAATTTCTTTATTTAAAATGCTTTAAATCAATCTTTATTATCTGTTTATTATGACTAATGCATGCAATCATTTTCTAGATATTCTTAGCTAGTTCCTGTGAGTGTAGCATAAGTAACAGTCTCTTCTGTCATTTAGGCAAAATTTTCAGCCTAAATTGTCTTAAGAATACTTAATAATGGAAGAGATTTTAATGCCTCAAACAACCTCACAACACCAAGGGGTTTTTCTCTTTTTTATTTATTAATGAAATCTTTTCACTTATTTTACATCCCCATGGCAGTTCCCTTTCCTCCTGCCCTTCTCTTCTCTCCTTTGACCTCCTCTCTGACCCCACTTGCACTCCCACCCCAGCACCCACTTCCCCTCAGTATCCTTTCAGAAAGGGGCAGGCCTCCCATGAACAGAGCATGACATCAAATTGAGGCACGACCAAGGTCCTCCCCCTGCAACAAGCCTGGGCAAGGAAATTCAGCTTGGGGAACAGGTTCCCAAAACCCAGCTCAAGCACCAGGGACAGGTCCTGATCCCACAGCTAGGAGCCCCACAAACAGACCAAGCTACACAACTTGCAGAGGGCTTAGGTCAGTCCTATGCAGGCTCCCTAGCCTTCAGAGCCCAGTTCAGCTGTCTCTGTGGGTTCTCCAGTCATGATTTTGACACCACCACCCTTCCTCTGCTCCCCGTTCCTACAATCCCTACTCCCATTCTTCAACATAGAGCCTGGCTCAGTGCTTGCCTGGGAATATCTCCATCTGCTACCAGCAGTTGCTGGATGAAAGTTCTCTGAACCATAACCCAAAGAAAGTAAAGGAGGAAGTAGATAGCCACTGGTTACATGGCAACCTGGCTTTTCTAGTGGTGATTGGTGGAACTTGGGTGTTGGATGGACTGGCTAAGCAGTCATGCATCTAATATGAGTTCTGCTACTATTATTGAGCAATAAATATTAGCTGAAGCACTGTAAAACTGGTTTCATTTCCAAACTGAATAACAATGCACTTTAAACATGTAACAAAGAAAAAGGAAATATGTTTCTGCTTTTATATTAGCTTAAAATATTATTGTACTATGCCTAACATAAAGTTTCATCAAACTGAAACTAGATGCATGTAAACATGCATGTACAATATGACCATATCAACATACTATTTACTGGTGTTTCTCAAAGCTATCACTATTTTTTTTAATTTATTATCACTATCTTTTTAAAAAATAAAAAAATTAAGTTTCACCAATATGACTTATTTAAAGAGGGAGGGTAAATAAGTTTGGGTTTGGAACTGAGCCACATTCTGACTTGTGTTTCAGGGTCCTTTGTAGTGAGACATCCTTGTTGACTTCTCTTTGGGTCTCAGTCTTTGTTCTTATTTGACTCAAGCATACAAGGAAACTTATTTCTGCAGTAGGATTTGGAATTTGCCTATAGATCATATTTTCCCATCTCATGATTTTGCATGGAAGGTAAGTGAAGACCTGTGATGCACAGCCACGTGAGAAAGCAAAATGAACAGTGACAGACTGCAACTCTACCCTGGCCTCTTTTGGATACCACCAAACACATTTTCTCTGAATAATAGTAGCTGAGTTTGAGGAAGCAATCACAGAGTTATGTGCTAGCAGGTAGACACCTATTTCTCTTCAATTTAATAATAGAATTAATGGTCCAGATATGTCTTAATTAACATGCTTCTGAAATTATTTGATTAAAGCTCTCTGGCACAAATCAGCAGTGTATTTGTTACATGTTTTCCAATGCTCTTCAGTCACACAATACAATAGGCACAAAATTTTACCAAGATACTGTACTTACCTTCATAGGTCCCACTTTCGAGGAGAGCACCACTTTTCTCCAATTCCATAAAATCTTCAACGGTTATGAAAATGTAGTCCACTCCAGGGACCTCCCCCTCCTTATGTGGCCTTGTGGTGCCTGGATAAGAAGAATTAAAACAAAAGAAACAGTCTAAGCCCCATGTTACTGAACTTTAGACATACCACTATACTTTTGAATATTCAATAACACTTGTTTGTTCATCCTGTGGGGTTGGCAGTTTGCATGTGTCCTTCTGTTTGTTTGGCTATGGCAAAAGAAGGGGGGAAAGATTAAAATAAATGGACAAAGAATTTTTTTCCGTTAAGCTTACATGGAGTTCATTGCCATGGAATGTGGCTGAATAGATTTTGTTCAGTGAAGACTGCAGCCCATTGTGTCTGTTTTGAAGAGGTGGGTTGAATAGTGGGCCAAGAGTCTACATGCTCAGGAATTTACATGCTTCACTCCCCTGAATGGCCTTGTGTTGTTCTACAGGCTGTGGTCTTTTGACACACAAATAAAATGGAAAGTACAAGTTTAAGCAAACATCACTTTTTTTTTGTGCTCTTCTGACTTGCCTCCTATGGGGAGGGGGTGGATGCTTCAGATGGTGTTTGCTATTTTGCACCAAAATAATACACATTTACATATTAAATCTAAAGGGTCGCAACATATGTAGGAGTACTTCAAATTTAATAATAAAGGGAACTGACTGGCAATTAAAGTTTCATTAATAATTGTGATGGCTGTAATATTACATGTAAGTTAATAGAAGAACATTCTTTTTAACATTTCCCTATGTGGCCCTCATTTTTTCTTTCGTTCCTGAACTACTTCTGACTGGGGAGGGAGGTAGCATTTTCCCCACGGTTACCATAGTGGACAGCAGTCTTGCTCACTGTATCCCTGACAGAGGGAATGGAGCTACAGAGGACCAAGTGGATAAGACCACCGGATGCTCTCTGGAGAACACACAGTATTCCAGGCTTGCTGTGCGGATTTTAAAGGGGGACACATATAGAGTGACAGTGAAGGCCAGCAATGCCCCCTCTCTTTCTTTATTATATGTGTACAGTATTTTTGCATGGTCAGATTTTGAAGTTCACAAACTGTACACATACAAATAGATAAACATTTGTAGAGAAAAATGCAGAAACAAAGTGATACACTGACAGGCATCTTTAAATATTCCCTATATGCTCTACATTATAGAAAAAAACACCTTAAATACATTTTATTTTGATTCTTTGAATTTTAAATCTTTATTAGCTTTGTCATGAAAGTAGCCAGTTACTTGTATTTTGGGGCTATTAGGATCAAATCTGAACTGCAAGTGAGTGTTATAAACTAAGGTTAAGAATGCATTAAGCATATGCTATGGAAATTGATGAAGTACAAATTTTTATTTTTTTAAAGTTGAAATACATTTTTTCCTAGAGTTAAGATTTATAAACCTTTTTTGGGGGTTGCAAAACATTTTTTTTTAAATCATGCGTTAATGACTTGCCCCCGACTTTGTTATTTTACATAATTTAATTAAGTTACCTTGTGCAGTATTTCCTGTAGCTTTTATGCTATAAAATATAAACCTCCCACACCTAATATGCATAATTTGTTGTCAAATTAATGTTTCTATGAGAACTTTAACTTTTAATATCCTGACTTTTATGTGTTTAACCCTTATGAATTAAAAAGGCATTAAAAGAGTTTTTGGCAATCAATTTGTTGTTCTGTTTATTTAGAGCACACTCTAATCATTAAGCAAAATTGCCTAACAAAAACTCAATTTTCCTAACTAATTTATCTCCGTGTTTCAGAAGTCACGTGTTTTGATTAATTCATGCCTGCTGCACAGTAATACATTCACAGCACAATGGAAGCTCAGGAGCGCATGCCTCAGGCCACATCCAGAATGACATATTCTAGTGAAGATGCTCTGTGGCTGCCCTTCTTGCTTCACTGCATGTTTTACCATCTGTGATGTATCTGGACCACCTGTCATGCACTCGGCCCCATTGCTGCGTGCAGACAATCCCCGGGCGCTGCACAGACTTACTGTCTCTAAGGAGTTTCTCCAACGTCAGTGCTGCACTTTGACTGGGACATTGATCTAATGGCCCCCCGACTCTTTTTCTTTTTTATGAATTAATTTTTATTTAAATTAGAAAAAATCTTATTTTACATACCAATCCCAGTTCCCTTTCCCTCCCATCCTCCTATTCCCACCACCCAGCTCCCACCATCCACTCCCCAGGGAGGGTGAGGGCTCCCATGTGGGATCACCAAAGTCTGTTGCATCATTTGGGGCAGGACCTAGGCCCTCCCTGTGTATCTGGGCTGAGCGAGCATCGCTCCTTGGGGAATGGGCTCCCAAAGCCCATCCATGCACTAGGGATAAATCCTGGTTCCACTGGACTCTTCTTCCTTGACTTCTCTTTTCTCCTACAGCTTCCACACATCTGCTGCGTTTGCCATCCAGGCACTAAGATACGGGAAGAACCTACGATCTCTTCCATCATTTAGTGTACCTTCATTTCCCCCTCGTAGTAGACCCCAAGTCTGTCCGTAGACTGAGGCTTCCTAAAGTTGTGCCACGTTCCCTTCATTTTCCAAGACTTAACTGTTTGGCTTTCTGCAGAGGACACGAGCTCCTTTCTTGATAAAACTGGTGATTATTTAAGCCAAAATCCTCTTTGCTAGCTCAACTTTCTTTGCCTGCATTGTGATTCGTACTTCGTATTTTCCTTCAAAATTAACACTTGATTGCAATTATGTTTGAATCTTAGATGAGGCCCTTCTCTTGCTTAGTTTCAAGTTTTAATGTCTTTTAATACTAGAGGTTATTTGTATCTTTTTCAATTTCAAACAATTTAATAAGTTTTCCTTTAATGTTGTAGATATTTATTACACCACACACATATATGCACACGAACACGGCATACAACACACACACACACACACACCTTTTTTGCTCAGGGTCAAGTAGGCTTCTATTTTGCTTTGTTTCCAAATCTCTCAGTGATTTAGCCTATTGGTTTTCTGCCTCGGTTGCCACTTCTTGGTTTGCAGCCAATGAAAATGAGCATCTCCTGACTTTGCCCCTACTCACAAAGACCATGTCCTAGTTTTCTCTCCCTCCTTTACTTTTCATAGAAACATTTGCATTTGGATGACTGCCTGATGGGTGCATTTGATATTATGCAAATCCATTCCCATCTGAACCTTGACTACTTTTTCTTTTCTCAAGTAATTTTTGGTTACTCTAGATGTAATGTTTTTTTTTTTTTAAAGTTTACATAGCTGAGTCAACTCAATTGACAAGTTCTCTCTATGTTAGATAAATCCCTTCTCAAAATGTAAAACTATATTTAGTTTTCATCAAGTTTCTCTGCTGAAGAAATCCCTCCTGAAGCCTTTGAACCTGCTCCAATCTGGCCTTTATCAGCCCTCCCAGAGCTGTCAGGAGCCTGAGGATTCACATTGCCTCTGCCATGTGCAGTGGCTCTTCTTCCCCAGATCTCACCAATATCTTTGTGGTTCCCACCCTCATGATCTTCAGAAGCTTCCTTCTGTCAAGGGTAGCATGGGAGCACACTGCTGTGAGATTTTACATCGGGAATTGTCTTTATTCCACCTGCACAGGAGGGACACCTGACAGCGTTTCAGGAATGTCACATGGTAAAAACACACTTCTCCAGCTTGCTCTGCTTAGATTCTCAACATCATTCTTCCTGGAAACTTTCCCCAGCAGCCTCTCTCTTTCATCCTACCTGCAGCTTGTTGGTAAGGTCTATGTCCTACCATTTCTCGGTGTCACCCTGCCCATCTACCCTCTCTCTGATGCAGGCACTGCCCTCCTGGATCAGGCAATGGCCTTCTCCAGACAGTCTACTCCTCTCTCTTTTAGGTGTTACTCTTCTTCCCAACTTCCTATTTACAGGTTCTCTGGCCAAGAGAGGTGGCTGAAAACACAGAGTGAGAAAACACTGAAAGCTTCTTCATGAGAGGATACTCAAGCATAGCCTCCCAAGGTGATGCTCAGGGTATACATAGAGGACTGTAGTGTTTGTCAGTTAGTTAGTTTGTTTTTCACAGGAACTTGACTTCATTGGGCATGTAAGAGGATTTAATTTAAGAATTTTCAGGTCAGGAATGCTGGAAGATAACTTTAACCACAGCACTCAGGAGACAGAGGTAGATGGATATCGAGAAGTCCCAGGTCAGCAGTCAGGTCCATTAGTGAGACCCCACTTACAAATAATAATAGTGAAAGAATGAAGAAGGAAAGAAAGAAGCTATTTTCTTCAGTTAAATGAATATGATTTGCTTTCTCTTTAATCTATACCATCAGAACTACTCTTTTGCTAGTTGGAAAAAATATCTTTAAGTTGTATGTTATTGTAGATGAGAGTGTAAGCTGTGGAATCAACCTGATGGTCCTGTTATTTTGTGTCAGTATTACTTGACATATGGTCCTTTGTCTTTTGAAGTTTAGCATCTTATGCATGCAATGGGACTAATATAAGCAGGATCTTTGCAATCTAATATGTGGAGCAAACGAAGCAATTCCTATAAGGTAGTTATGATAGTGTTTGACACATAGTAAGCACTGGACAAGAACTGTATTGTTAGCATTGATGTGTTAAGTGGAGTTGGCATTATAGATTGCTTTTGCTCCTATGAATTTATGCTGTAATATTGAGCACTTACAATGTACTGAGCAATGTTGTGATATAATTCGGAAGACCACAGAATACCACCGCTCTTGTAGATCTTATATTTTAATAAATAGAAGGAAAGCAAAAATTAATTGAAAAGTAAGTTATATGTAGCATTTTATAATGAGGTGGAAGTTCTGTAGTTGGTCATAAACCCAGTCTTAGCACCTATGAACAACTTAACGGTCGACTGCTGAGATTTCTAAATATTAGAAAATATTGGGAAAAGATTGAAGACAGAAAATATGAGAAAAAGGCCTCAAGGAAAGTAGACACCTACAATGCTGTAGGCTTCAGGCTGCAATGCTGTGGGCTTTCGGCTCCTCCTAGAGACTATAGACCTAGGGGAGGCAACAGAAGAGCCATGAAAAGCTTTTTTGTTGTCATTGCTTTTGTGCTTGTTTTTTGACAAGAACACTAAACTTTTAAAAATAACTCTATCTGTCTGTCTGTCTGTCTGTCTGTCTGTCTGTCTGTCTGTCTGTCTGTCTGTCTAATCTTGCTTTAGTATATTACTTTGTTTTGTTTAGATCATCTGATTGGACACATTAATGCCCAGCATAGATTTTTTTCCTGAACTTTCTAAGTTAGTTTCCACAGACTGGCATTTAGAACACATGAGGGGTTCTGATACCTGATCCAGAAGGACACAGAGCACACAGGCATTCACACATTCTGGCAGGGGAGATGGCTCAGTAGGTAATGCATGCTTTCCAGCAAGTCTGACAGCCTGAGTTCAATCGCCAGGACCCACACAGAGGAAGAAGACAACTGACTCTTACAAGCTGTCTTCTGATTCTCAGTTGTGCAACATGGAATACACACACACACGCACACACATGCATACACACACACACACACACACACACACACACACACACCTATACACACACCTACAGAAGTAAATATAATTTAAAAGGTAAAAAATGCAAGCATTCACGTAGAAACCCTCAATTTTAAAAGAAGAGATGGAAACACAGTGCAATGTAAGTATTTTACCATTAGAGTTAGGACCATCTACATCTGTTTCTGTTTTAGTATTTTCTGTATGTGGCCCTAGATGGAAGCATCATTTACTTGATAATCATGTTCTTACTATGCACACAAATAAACAATAGCAATGCAAGGCATTATAAAACATGAATGTCATGGCAACAACACTCTCATCCCCCTCGGTAGCAGGAGTAACACAGACAAATGTACTAGAAGTTTCCAAATGTCACTAGTGCAATCTTAGTTTTAGAGTCTATTAGATCTAAAATATAAGCCAACTAGCTTTATTCAGGTTACTTGCAAATAAGAGCTTCTCTTGACTAACAATACAAGCTGACTTTACAAAATTATCTGAGCATGAAGAAACTAAAAAAATAAATCCATTTTCTTTAAGGATGCACTGCAATGTGGCTTATGATGTCTTGGTCATTGTTTCCTTTTGAATGGCACCGAAGAACAAATAGATCTTATGGCCTGGATTGTAGAAATCCCTCACTGTTTGCTGACTCATTTGAAAAAGTACAAAAATGCTTACAAAGCCTCATCAGTGGGTCATTTAACTTTACCTGCAGGCATAATACCTTGAACAATGAAGGTAAAAAGCATTATTCTGTATTTTTGAGTGCAGGAAGAAGGGTACTAGTTACTGTTATACCTGTGAGGCAGAGACTGGAAAAGAGAGAGCAGCTAGAGATCTACGAATGCTTGTTTGGGGAGTGATGCGATCCCAACAGTAGAGCCAGTCCATGTGAAGTGGAATGTGAAATGAAGTGAAGCAATGTCCAATGGTAATTTGCAGGTAAAGGTAGCTAATACCTTGACTGGAAAAACAGTTATGCTGAATTTCCTGAAATGGCTAGTTACCTTATTTTTATGCTGAAATAATTATATTGCTTTCCCAACCCAAAAGATTGTGAATAGAGAGTTGACAGGGAAGTATGACTCAGCCCTAATATCAAGTCATCCCCCAGCATCAGAAGAAGGGTGGCAGAAGGATCAAAGAGAGATCCTTTGATCCTCTTCATCACAGAGTTGAAGTTGAAACACTTTCTTAGATTGCCTTCCTATTTTCTGTTGGTTGTAATTTTTCTACATAGTGTATAGAAAACTCCAAAATAAATTTTATTATCTAAATTATGGCTTATTTCAGTATTATTTCTTCTAGACCACTGCTCAAAGGGAAAAATGAATAGACATGGGGAAGAAATTGCACTAATTAAATTTATGCTTTCTGTCCCACTGCTTCACTTCTTAAGAGAAAACCATTTATTGATAACTGACCAGTTAAATACTGTATGAATAACAACTCGATCAGAAGGAAATGAAGGCATCCAGTGCTGAAATTCAAGGTGCAAGTCTGCAGAGAACGAGTTTTATCCCAAATGGTTAGTTTGCTGATGCACAATGAAAGCATATGAAGGCTGCTTGTCATTTGGTAACCATGGCAACTGGGAAATGCCAATTGAATTTTAAAAAATTCTGCTTTTAGATGAAAGTGCATTGCCCCTTTCACCTCTGGAAGAAAACAAGAATAACGTTTGTGTTGAATATAAATCTAAGCACATTTTCCCTCAGCTTTTTGCTCTTTCTTAATTCTATAAAATACTTTTAAAATATCACTGTCTTAAAGAAAAATGTATCAGGATAATGGTTCAGCTCAGTAATTTACTAGGATCCATTTTGATGTGCTGGCACGTTCTACAATATCTGCTGTGTAGTGTGTCAAGAAACGAGGCTGGAGCTGATCATCAGTTGCCAATGTGTTTTAAGCAGATGGGTCACTGTGAGACAATCTGAGAAACTTCAGCATGTTTTTACCATGTTCTTTTTCTTGCTGGTGTTTCTCAGCTTCAAGCTAGAGAAAATAAATCGTGACAGCGAGGGCAATTTCCTTTGGATCTGACCTTTAGTTAACTAGTTCTTACATTCCTAAAGACACTCCTTAATTTTTCAAGTCTGAACATCACACCAGATTTGTGTGTGTTCCAATAAAAACATTGATGAGCTTCCTTTGGCCAAATGCCTTCAATCAGTTTTTACAGAACCAGTCTAGGTTGATTTTTATTATACTTAGTTTTAATGATATAATATCTAAAACCATATCTAAAATATGGTTGTGTTCAGTTCATCTGAACTTAGTGTGAACATCCATAGTCATATTACAATGTAGTCCAGAACTCCTTGACTCAAACAGTCCTCCTGCCTCAGCCTTCTGAGTAGCTGGGAATACAGTTACATGCTACCCCACGAAAAACACTATCTATTGGAACAAATCCTTCAGACAAACACATCTAGTCATCAACTGCATGTTTCACATATACAGTTATATCTCTATCATAAACACTAGCAAACAGAGGACTAAGGTGAGAAATACTGCTTAAAAGTTAAGGCTTGGGCTAGGATACAGTTCAGTAGTAAGTGCTTTCTTAGCATGAATGAAACTCTGGTTTCAGTCCCCCCCACACACTTGCATACAAATCTTTGTAGTCCTTCATAACTTGAGTTCAGAACCCCCAGCATATAGTAAGAAAGATAAACAGTTTTCAAGGGTGAAGATTTTGAGTATATATATATACACACATTTTCTATCTTAAGATATATATTGAATGATCATATGTAGTTACTGACAGTACCAGCATGTCATTCATCACTGATAACAATCACATTGCACTAAGAAAAACTAGGGCAAAGTGAATCTATTCATTCATTCATTCATTCATTCATTCACTTACTCATTCATTTAATAATTAACCCATATGAATTATCATCTCTCTGGTTGCAATTAATCTATATTCTAAATCTTGGTGTGCGTGTATATGTGAGAAATGCACATGCTCATGTGTGTATGCAAGCATGCTTAATGGGTGCTGATGCATGTGTGTGTACATGTGCATAGAGGCTAGAAGTCAATGCTAGGTGTATTCACTGATTATTCTCTACCTCACTTCTTTTTTGAGACAGGGCTCTCACTAAACCTGGAGTTCCTTTATTTGGCTAAAGACTAGCTAGTGAGCTCCAAGGATATGCCTGTCTCCGCTCCTCCAGCCCAGGAGTTACAGATACAGGCTATGGGTGAAACACTTCCCCTACAAAACCATCTCTCCATCTCTGTGTACTCCTAAATTCTTTTATACTAAGCTCCTTTCCTTTACCCACCCAACAGCAGGGGAATCTTTAGTTCTAAAAGTAAGGGTCTTCAAAAACTTCTCTTTGCTTTTCTTGTATTCACAGCACAGCACCTGGGTGCAAGACTACATAGAACGGCTCACCACAGTTAAAGGAGACCCCAGGGGTTTATATACTGGAGACTTTGATCTACTCTGAAGATGTTAAGGAAAAGCATGGCTAAGTTCAGGTTAAATGAACACTGCACAGTAGCCATTGAAACAGGGCAGCACACCATGATCTCAAGATGCTTGATGAGACTAGACAATAAACAGCCCACTTTGTTTCCAATTCATTTACTTTGGAACTTTTGATTTTAATCCCTCAATATTTAATTTAGATATTCTCTCTATATGGCCTTCTATAGAATTCATAAAAAATAGGTTTTGTCTCCTTAATTTATTATTTAGCAGGTAATACTTCAAGATTATATACCGAGCTTAAAGAAAGACCAGTAACTTTTTATAGAAACAATATATATTTAGTTTGACGCTTTTATACTGTCCTTATGTAAAATTAATCTGGGCCAGAATGAGACTGCACAGGCAGCCATAGCCTTTTGAACAATGCAGACATGACCACGACCTTCACTGCAAGGTTTAGGGGATCATAATTCTATAATTTTATCACTATTAGAATCTTGCAATGGCATTAACTTTTAGTGTCACCCTATGTCTCTATGGCATCTGTATTCTGAAATACCCAAGGTAGATCCTAGAACACAGATACCACAGAATATCAGAAAATACACATGAAAATAAAAAGGCAGGTAGCTACCCAGAGATTTCAAAGCATTAGAGGAATTGCGAGATTATCAAGCATACATTGTGTAATTAAGTCATCAAATATTGTTTTTGCTCTCTGAGATTCTAAAATACACAGCTCAGCCATCAAACTATCATGGAGACTATGAAAAAAAAAGAGAGAAGTAATAAGTATGAAGAGAAACAGGCCAGGTATCCCGGGCAAGGCTCTTTCATTATAGCTAAAAATACTGAGTTCAAGAGTTCGCTGCACATTCAGTAGAGCTATGTCCACAGTACTAGCTATTGTATCTATTCTGACTTATCACAAAACTTAGTTCACACTTGATGGAACATAGAATGGAAACACACATGTTCTCCTTCTCTCTCTCTCTCTCTCTCTCTCTCTCTCTCTCTCTCTCTCTCTCTCTCTCTCATTTCGTAAATAAAATGCTTCAGAATTATGGGATATTCTAACAAACATATACTTAGAAGCCCTTAACACCAAGTGTCCTTGAACACTCATGTTGACAAAATATCGACTCATATTTTAAGGGACAGCAGATAGTTATTCCTTTTCAGGTTAAGTGTGATGGTGGGGCAGCCATCAAAGATTGCTTTCTGTTACCCTGCTTGTCTGCAACCAGCTTAGTGGAAAAGAGAAGTGTTCAGCATTCTGCTAGGGAGAAACATATGAGGCTTGTGCTGTGGGAGACTGCTTCTGCCTTTCTGAGACTCAGACATTAGGCACAGCTGGCAGCCCCTCATCAACAGGACCCCTTAGGCTTCAGGGGCAGCAGGACCTGCTGTCCAATTATCATCCCCTGCAGGACTCTGCCATCTTAACTTCAGGGAACTCTATTCCCTTCCTGATTGGACAGCAAGAGAAAGGGGATAGAGAGAAAGCAATGGGCCTAGTGAGTGGTCAGATACTCATTTACAGCCTTTGCTAGAAATTTTTACACCGATATATTAGCATAAAACACCACCACAATGCATAAAAACTGGTGTCTCCAAAGACTCTTAAATCCTTTTCCCCAAGACTTGCAATTATCATGAAAGATTAAGAGAAGTCTTATGAATTAGAAACACAAAAGAAAACCTGTAAAGAATTTTAAAGGACAGTTAATTAAGACACTCTGGCAGCAAAGCCACTGAATTAATATAGGGTTATCAAAATAAATATTGGATGGTTTTAGAGAAAATGTTTATAATTTTGGAAAAATCCTTACCTCCCTTATAGAAGAAGAGAAAACAGGCTCACCTGCCAGAATTGAGACACAGTACAAAATAATACTTTGAACACCATTAATCCAAAGCTGACTAAGAAACAGCCCCCAGTAGAACCTGAGAGATCCTTCCTAAGATAGTGACAGCCCTCTGGCTCTCAGGCACTGGCATTCAATACCATGCCCTATAAAAAGTCCTGGAGAGTCTGGCAGTAGGAAGTCGGAAAGGCTTGGACTAGCTAAATTGGTCTGTACGGAATGCTTGAATCCCTATCATACCAACAATACATGTATAAAACTCTAAAGCTAAATTAGGTATCTCCTAATTTCCTGGTTAGACTCCAAGTGCTCTGGCCTAGGGATAACCTGCTTCTAAAAGGACCAGAGAGATCATCTCAGATTTACCTGCAAACCCATCACTGGGACCTCTTAAAACTCTGCTGTGATAGCTAGCTGTGTGCCCTCACATGGAACACACTTTAAAAAGGAGCAAGGCTCCAGTCCCATAAACTCGCATTATAAGTCAGGATGCGGATGTGGCCTCCAGGCACATGTCTACCCTTACATCTGGGTTCTGATGGTCGGTGTCTTGATGTTCTTGCTTCCTTGACTTGTACTGATAAACAAATATGCAACCTAACCAATGCACTTGAGTGCATTACTTCAATACAGAGACAAATGTGGCCATCCCTGAAGGTGGCTCTCAGTATTTAAGTATTTCACAAACACATCATTTTCCCTTCTAAAATTTCTGATGGATAGTGAGCCTGGAGGTTTCATAATATACAAAAACAAAAATGGTGATCCCTGAGAAACAGAGACTCATCTACCTAGAGCAATAGAAAACTGTTCCCAGGGCTCATCTTCCTAATTGGAAGAAACAGTTGTCAGGGGTATCGTGTTTGGTGACTGCACAGAGAGCAGAGACCCATATGCCACTTTATGAAGAGAAGTGAGACTCTTTGCAGTGCCTGACACAGTGGATCGAAGGAGTTGTTCATGTTGAGGTGAAAGACATCTCTCTGTCCTTGCCTTCATTTTAGGATACAATTCTATAGGCAGTGCTTGAGTGGCGATTGGAATTCAGTGGGTATTTAATACAGATGGAGCATGGATCCTCTTAGTTTTCTATGAGACACATGATATTGAGGAAAAATTTTCACTATTAATACCAAGATATATATATATATAAATATAAATATATAATTATTTATATATATAAGATATATATAATATGTATATTATGTATATTATAAAGATATATATATATATATTTAAGTATACAAAATTATATATACATAATTTTGTAGAGAAAGTAGTATTCACAAATAATTTTGTATTAATAAGAAAGAAATGTGTTGATACTTAGGGCCACTGACATAGTTCAGTGGGTAAAAGTGATTGCCACTCTCCTTTCAAACTGAGTTCCCTCCCTACAAACCACATGATGGAAGGAGAGAACTAATTCATATTTTCCTATGACTTCCATACACTAGACATGGCACAGATGCATCTCTACACAAACACAGGTGCGCGCGCAGACACACACACACACACACACACACACACACACACACACACACACAGAGAGAGAGAGAGAGAGAGAGAGAGAGAGAGAGAGCACAAGAGAATGCAATGAGAAAAAATGTTTTTACTTGAAATAAATGTGAGCAATAACAGATAAATTATATAAACAATGCACATAAGCTTTAGATTTAAAGCTATGGTTTAGTAAGATCAGCGTAATATATATAAATAAGTCAAACCAGTAGAGAATATCTTGTCTTGGCAATCCAAGATATTTGCTTCTGCACCATGCAATAGCAAATTATTTAAAGTAATTTTGCTATAGAGCTTTCTCCATCAGGAACAGTTTGAGAATATTTAATATATTTAGTGACTATTATAGATATGTATATACTTATATGGGGCATAAACTTTCATTTTATTTTATTTTTTTTACAATCTCTTCAGTGTCATAGGTAAACATGGCTGTTTAGACTGAATTTTTAAGTGCTGAAGAGTGATAGGATCATTGAACTTGGGCAAAGAAATGACACGTGAAATTTCCTATTGTAAATCTTGTTAATAGATGGTAACATTTATTGGGCTCTAGTCTTGGGTGAGACACTATCCACTTTGCACAATCCATCGCATATACTTCTCTTCCTAACTCCTTAAGCAGGTGATACACTAGTGTTACAGTTTGTGTAGCGTGTTTGGGCCACGGGAATGTAAGTGCCAAGATTCACACCCAGACAGCTGGGCTGCAGAGGCCCTGCTGGGAAGGAACAGAATACTTCATCCTCACCCATAGATATTGTGTAGGATAGACAGGCAGGAGGCCAGCTGATGCCCTGAGGGGTAACCACAACCCACAGCCCTCCAAACAAATGTTCTGTCAGCAAAGAATAATAAAAGCAGGAATCAATATCCCGTGGAGAAGCCGGAGAAAGAAAAGTGTTAAACTGCTGCTGAGTTATGGTCGGGGCCTGCAGAAAGATAACTGGCAGCTCAGAAAGTACCTGGGGACTACAAACAAGAGAGACCTTTAGAAAGAAGAGCCTGGAGCTGCTGGCTCTTGAGGCAGTAAACATCTTAAGAGGGGTGACTGTGAGCATAAGAAATACAAAGTCATAAAACACAAGAAATGGTGTGATGGATTTTGTTATATGAGGTGTATTTTCCTCTTTAGTTCATGCTATAGTCTTGTAAAAATGTGAATTTCATAAATTTCAATAAATATTTGCTGCCTACATAGCTGTTAAGGAAAACAAAGTTTATAACATGTTAGTGACTCATCCTATGACGCACCAGTTACTAAGATAGAGACAACTGCTGTCACCTGTGCCAAAGTATTTCCCAGTTAAGGAAAAAGTGTACATGTGAAGGACAATATGGAGTTCATGCTATGGATCTCTTATCTTGTGAAAATATGTAACGGAATAAGGCAAAGAATCGAACAATACTGTGACTAGAAACATATAACCACAGCAGTGAAAAGGCTGGAGTTGAAGGGACAGAGACACAGTTGTTAGCTTTGGGCTGCTTGTTTTCCTTTCTGTCTTCCTGCATTGCTGGGGATTGAGCCCAAGTCCTCCCTGGCTCTAAGTTTTATATTCTATATGGGAAGTGTTTTGAGAAGTTAAATACATACAGTATCAAGCCTAAAGCTGGATACCTAAAGCCTAAACATACACATGTGCACATATCCACATAGAAAAAGTGCTTATATACTTGCTTAAAAAGAACAAGACCCAGCTATATGCTGACTATAACTGAACATAATGGAAAAGCCAGAAAATGAAGGGAAATTTTCATTGATGACTAGTGCATCTCATTTAAAACAAATGATAATTAAAAATAAAGGAGAATAGATGTGATATTTTACACTGATCTCACTGATTCTTGCTTTTGTTAATACCACAATAGTCAAACTTTTAATTCATCTAATTAACAAAAAAAATTATGCTATCACCAAACAAAAGCCACAATAACATCAGGAAAGTAAATTTGAGAAAAATGGTATCAACAAATAATAAAGTAGGCAATTATAAATTGAGATAAATGCCTAAGTGTATGCATGTTGAATAATGGAGTTTCAAAGTTCATGCAATAAAATCTTAGATTTTCAAAGAGAAACTGACAGTTCCACAATATCAGGGGGTGGGGGAAACCAAACCTGACAGTAAGTAAACAGAAAAATCAGTAAAGATAGGGACATGAACAGAACTTAATTGACATTCAAATAACAATCTGTTGTGTGGGAGCATAATGTGCATTATTTTTCAATTTATTTAATTTTATTTTGATACCTTCTTATGAGTAATATATGATGGGGAATGTACTTTTGTGTATATGTTCGTCTTATTGGTTGTTGAATAAAGTACTGTTGGCCAATGAAGAAGCAAGTTAGGCTGGACTAGGAGTCAAGGAGGATTTTGGGAAGTGTAGTAAAGATAAGTCCTGTGATCCAGGCAGGAAGTGACATAGAAGGAAGACTCAGAATATAAGCATGAAATCACTCTCTTGCTCGTTCTCTTCTTCCTGCTCTCTTCTTTACAGAGCCGACATATGATCCCAGGAAGAGAATGCCAGCAGAAGGCATCCTCCATAAGTCTCATAATAGTATAATTAAGATGGAGCTAGCATATAAGAAATCCTAGTCAATTGGCTAGCAGCATTGTAATTAATATAAGACTGTGTGTTATTCAGGGCACCCACGTGGCAGCAGGGCTCGGGCGGCATTGGCGTAAAGACTTATCGTTACAAATGTATTTTTATTTTAATTTACTTTATGTAAATTTTATTTAATTTATGTATATGAGAGGTTAAATATGTAGCACTTGCATGTTTGGTGCCAAAAGAAGCCAGAGAAGGTGTTGAATACATAACTGGAGTTACAAATGTGAGCCCGCATGTGGGTGCTGGGAATTGAATGCCAGGTTCTCTTCAAGAGCAGTAAGTGTCCTAACCCCTGAGTCAGCTCTCCAACCCAAAAGAGTTTCTCATTGTAAGTTCACATGGAAAATTTACTGAAGCCATTCTATACAATAAAACATGTTTTAACAATTGTTAAAAATGCAAATAATTAAAAGTATGCTTTGCAGGCAAGATGAAATCATCAGAATCCAAGTAACAAATAGAGCTGTAAAAATCTCTTGATAGTTGGCATTAAATAATAGACTTCAAATGGACTGTTGGGTCAGGGAAGACTTTTTTTCCATCGTTAAATTAGGGAAAAACAAAAATAGTGTAGAATGTTTCTAAAGCAAGAAATTGAGAGATGTTTGTAAACTCAAATTGACATGACCTTGAATCAATTATTTTAGAGACTGAAAAAATAAAACCAAATTAGCCCCTAAGCGAGAAGAGGAAAAGAAATAACATAGCCCAAGATGGAAATAAAGAATTAAATTAATAGTTAGTCCTGTGAGAAGATTAATAAAGTTAATAAAACTTTAAACCAGCCTGATTCCAAAAGGAAGAGGACAAAAAGTAGTCTTCCTGTGGTGTCCCCAGAGGATTTATTCCAGTGTCATTTATGGACATGTGTTCACCCAAATCCCAGAGACTCTCAGTCTGTCTTAGGTTGACTCTGTGCTTGCGCATACACTGTACAGGCTATGGCATACTTTACCCTATTTCTATGTTATTTATAATGTTGAATATATTATTAATACTGTGTAAATAATTGTTACATTGTATGGTTCCAGGAATAATAACAATCCAGGAATTGTCTGAGTAGTTTTAAAAGTACACCAATGAGACACAAGGTGAACAGTGGCCACTTAGTGAGTGCTACTTGGAGAGGACATCAAACTGTGAGGGGGGAGGTGCCACATCTATGCACACATCATTTCATTCCCATGGATTCAGCATCTGTGCACACATCACTTCATCCGTGTGGATTCAGATTCAGCACAGCACTTGCTAGGTGGCAAATTCAAGTACTTACTTTTGGAAAGTTTGGGACTTCTGGGCATTTTTTTCTCCTTGAGAGTACACAGGCTAATTGGACTTGTATATACAGAACTAGTAGATATGGTGGGCCAAATTTATCAATAGGGCCAAATATATCAAAAATGGTAATCTCACTTATGTTGTGATATCTTTCTTGTAAAATTAAAGCCTGTCTGAAGGTCAGAGAATGGAGCTTGCCACTAGCCAACCACTAGCTCCATTTTCTGACCTTTAGACAGGCTTTATTTGTACAAGCATGATATCACCACACAATTCTATAGATTTGACAGATATTAAAAGTTTCATACATGATATTATAATTAAACATATACCACAAAGTTTGATAATTTATATAAAATTGACAAATAACTTGAAATTAATTAAAAGAGGGAAGAAATTCTTAAGAACAGACAGTTAGACTTTTACACACACACACACACACACACACACACACACACACACACACACTAAACCTATCTATAAATAAAATTCTGTGACCAGATAGCTACTTGTAGATTCTACCAAACACTGACAAAAGAAATAATACTAATGATATAAAAACTCTTTGTGGAAACCAAAGCAAAAATTGTAATATTTAATTCATTCTCTAAGGTCAATATTCCATGATACCAAGACTAGATAAAATTACAACAAAAGAAAATTATACATTAATTTTTCTCATAAACACATTAAAATAAATATAAAATTTTAGCAAACAGAAAGGAACAATATGTCATTTTTTAAGCAGAAGAGCTGGGATTTAGCATGACAGTAGATCACTTGCCTACCATGCTTGAGGCCCTGGGCTAAACCTATCATAAGCTCTATTTAGCATTTTATACCAGCCAGTAAAATTCACCAAAATAATGAGAAAAAAAAAGAAAGAAAGAAAGAAAAAAATGTCTCTATTGTATCAGTAGAAAGCTTAACAAAATCCAATATGCAGTCCTTATGGTAATTCCCAGAGACCTAGATGTGGATAAGGATTGTAGAGGTGTCATTTAAACAGAAGTTTTTAAATGGGCATAACTCTTCAGTATTCTATAGGTAGTTGGGTAAACTATGAGAAAAGATGTGTGGCTATGAATACCAAGTCTAATACAGTGGCCATTTCTGGAAGGTGACACAGGAAATTAGGAACAGAGGAGGGGTTCCAGGGATATAATGGAGAAGATTCCACTGTATTTTTAATACTGTTACTAAAATTTAAAAGATGAGTAGACATACAGAAAAACTTTAAAAGTATTGAATTGTGACATGGACTCAGGTGTTTATAAAATTCTCCCTCCTCTGTCTTTGGAGACTAAAAACAGATGATGAAACATATGTGTGCTGGAATATCAAGCAGCCATTGAAGTAACATTTGTAACTAGACAGAGAGTGAAAAATGTATTTTAAGTAGGTGAAAGCACAATGCAATGACGCATAAGAACATAGCAGTTTTCTGAATGCTAGCATGTGCCTGGCATTACGATATGCAAGTTTCTCTTGATAGTTTTATTTACTCCCTTATTTGGCTTCAAATTTTCACTTTTGTGAGTAGAACTGATTCTTGTATATTTCCCTGTTGTGCATGGGTTTGCACATGGGCTACATGTATAAATACAACCATCACTATAGCAATAGTTTATAAACAGGCCTTATAAAACTATGAAGAAATATAATGGAAGTCCCAGATAATGTCTAAAAGAGATCCTTTTTGACACAAAGCAGTCAAGTGTTACTTGAAAGGACATTTGGAAATATATGATGGCAAGTTTCAAGCCATTTAGAATTTCCCAAAATAACACTTTGTCAATTCCCTTCCCCTTAGCCTCACCATTAAAAAAAATGATTTCTGTTTTCAGTATTTCTTTCTTAAAACTGTATAGTATAGCCTTGGATATTAACTTTTTTCTTTTGCTCTTTTAAACTACTTTTACAACTAAACATAAGTTGAAATAGATACGACTTACATAAAAATCAATTATGATCTCTCTAATAGGCATGCGATAATAGATGCAAATGTACACAAAGTATATAAACATTTTGAGCAAACAGTTCTATTTCTAGCAATTTATCCTAAGGACAGTCTCACAGGCTCTGTCCTATAGTTAAGAATGTTTCTGAGCTTCCTCCCCACCTCCAGTTTCTGATTAGAAATGTTCAGCAAACAGAGAAGCCTCCATATAGCACATGTCTGCCCTAGGTCCTTGGTCATTCCAAACTCACCAAAGCGCTGACCTGAAATGCTATTGTTCCCAGGCTGCTTCTTCAGCACCACTGCAGACATTTTGGAAAAGTTTATCTTTTTGCATTGTTTCAGATAGGAATTCTCAAGTGATTACTGAATTTCCGGAGATGATTCTGAAACCAGCAGCCACACCTTAAATGGGCTCAGTGTTGGAAGGTTTATCTGTGTTATAACCCCTCCCAGATATTAACGGCCCTAGCATCAAGGGCTTCTGATCTTCGACCATCAACAATTTGCTGCCAATTAGGAAAATAAATTCTTTTTTTAAAAAAATAATTGTTAGCTTTAATTTTTCAGAAGTTCTACATACCATGTAATGTATAAATCTGGTTAAGCAGAACTATATCCTTTGATATTTACTGCTTCTTTAAAAAACGTATTTAACATGCATTTTTGATACTTTCCTACATTTGCATAACGGAAGTTAGTTCTTTCACTGAATTTCCTATTTCCCTGTTTCATGTTCCTTCCTCCTTGTGAAACCCTTCTTCCCAGCACAGGCCCTTCCAATTATCATGCCTTTTTTATACATGTGATCCACTTACTGAGTTTACAAAGGTGGACTCCTTGAGTATAGGTGGGGGCTATTGACTGGAGCATTGACAATGCAGCAGTGCTTGCTCTGCTGCAGCACTGAAGAAAGTGATAGTGCTTGTCCCAGAGACTTGGGGAAGGGTTGACCACCATTAGCCTTTTCCCTTTAGGAGGAAATGAATCTATGTGTCCATCCATTCTGTAACATCAAAAGACATGGATTCCCAGCAGTCCGCCTCAATCTTTGGCTCTTAGGGTATTCCAAGCTCTCCTGGGATGTTCCCTGAGCTTGTATGTGTGTGTGTGTGTGTGTGTGTGTGTGTGTGTGTGTGTGTGTGTGTGTGTGTGTGTGTGTGTGATCCAGATGTTATATGGAGATATAGGGTGGGCTCTCTATAGCCACTAATTGTTGGCATTTTTATCTTTTGACTAACTATGAGTCTCTGTTTCACTACCATCCACTGAAAAGAGAACCTTCTACAATGAAGTCTGAGAGCTATGAGTACAAAGGTTAAGTGTTTAGAAAGCAGGGTGATGGGCACATCTAGAAAAAATAATAGTAGGTTCTCCCCTGACCTATTATTACATCACCAGTTATGAGTTCTTGACCAATTTACAGTACCTGTCATGCATTCCCTGAC
Organism: Cricetulus griseus; assembly: GCF_003668045.3. Classification (NCBI taxonomy): domain Eukaryota; kingdom Metazoa; phylum Chordata; class Mammalia; order Rodentia; family Cricetidae; genus Cricetulus; species Cricetulus griseus. Next base: position 174,400,158 of record NW_023276806.1, read on the forward strand.
ATGTAGAAGATCTTACAATCAGTCAGAAGACCATTGGTTACCCTAACACATTCAAACCATTATTGCACCAGTTTATCTATCTAGCCAGGCTACTTGTTATTATAGGTGACAAGGCTGAATAAAACTACGGATGATTTTTCTCTCCCAACAACTGTGTAACACATTTGAAAACTTGCCAGCATGGAGGAAGCTTCTAGGTCAGTGCCAGATTCAGCTACAGCAGTGGTTCTCAACCTTCGCAATGCTGTGACCCTTTGATGCAACTCCTCATACTGTGGTGACTCTCATAAAAATATTTTTGTTGCTACTTCATAACTGTAATTTTGCTACTGTTATGAATCATAATGTAAATCTCTATGTTTTCCAATGACTTTAGGCAACCGCTTTGGAAGGGGTCATTACCCATAGCTTGAGAACCACTGAGTTCTGGTGGGAAGCAAAGAACAACAGCAAAGGCCTGTATTGTATTAAAGGGCTCTGAGATCCTCCTGAGTTGAAGGGAAGTATCCCATGTCTGACACTGGAGCTTTTGTTTAATATCTTACAGCATCTTCAAAGAGCATACTCCCCACTCCCCATGTAGCGTACATGTATTCTTTATTTAATAAGACTAATAGTAACAAGTCTTCACATGGCTGACACAAAATCCTTTGTGTTATCACTTCATCTACCTCCTCCTCTACCCTCCCATTCTCTTTCTCAATAAAAAATGAACTCTCCAGTCAACTTCAAATTAGTTTTTATCTATTCCAAAATTTTAGGAGGCTGGCAAAATTGACTTTGGTGAGAGGAATCCACATATTTGCCTTTCCTTCATGAGTAGATTCAAGTTATTTTAAAGATGTCTCCCCATGTGGAAAGCTGCTGCAATGTATTTTATACAATAATTTCTATTCTGGGTGAGCAGTCTTGTAGCACCAAGAGTTGCACAAGCTCACACTCAGTCATTTTGACTTTCCTACACAAAAGCTGTCAAGCTGGGCCAGTGCGGTGATTAATTTCCTTTAACTGGCACATTTGGCCAGGTTGCCAAGCTTTGGTTTTTAAGTGCCTTGTTAAAGTACTCGTCTGTTGACTAGTGGCACTTGTTTTACATTCCCCAAGGATTTGTTGATGGAAACATTAATCTCTACTATTTCATGCTTGGTCATTTTTTGAAGGTATATGAGGTATGATCATAAAACAATCTACTTTTAAGAAATCTGTGCTTTTATAAAAAATTTTAAACTAAGAAATTAAATGTGAAAATGAGTATTTACATTTTAAGAGACTATAATTCCAAATTGCTGTTTGTGTTAATTATATTTTCATTTCCACTAGTGGACTTGTTTTTGGACTCAGTGACACTTTTGAGTGTCATTTAACATCATGGCAGAATTTCAACACTGAGGCTGAATTTCACAAAGGTTGTTAACATTTAAATCATGTGAATATTTTGGGTTGCAAATCAAGGAAGTTAATAGCACTTGGTTCAAAATAGAGGTGTGACTAAATATAATGACACCATTTTCTTTCTGGCTTCACCTGGCTATGTGAGTAACAGATAAAACTGCCTTTTCAAGCAGTTGGTAGCCACCAAGCTGTGAGAACATCCCTAGGTTAACTGAGTCCAATGTTTGAGGCTGTCACCGATGCTGATGTATGTATTACACACATGGGAACAGCAATACACAGGAAAGGGACTGATCTCTGGGTTGAAGTAAATCATCTTTCTAAGATGCTAAGAGTCATCACTTCTGAAAGTGAATAATAAAGTCAGCCATGTGAAAAGTGCTGTGAGAATTAAATCAGGAAAAGAAATTAGAAGATTTAATGCAAATGTTTCATGCATATGCAATACTGGAGATGAGAACCAGCACCATGATCATGCTAAGCAAGGGCTCCACCACTGAGCTACGTCCCTAGCTCCCTTTCCACTTATCCAGTTAGGGTCTGGCCAAGTCATTCTGAACTCACACTCACTTTGTATCCTGAGTAGTCTGTGGGTTTGGAATTTTCATGACTTTAGTCTCCTGTTAACTGAGATTACAGTTTGCATGGTGAGGCCCGTCCATCTTCTCACATTCTGAAGTGTGTGGGAATTCCTCAGGAGATCATATTCAGATGGACTTTCTGGTTATTAGGCCTGAGAATGACCTACTATAATGGATGTGTCACAAGCTCTTAGGAGATGGGCCACATGTTGCTGCTGGTCCACATGTTGAGCAATTAGGCTTCAGCTTGGCCTGTAATGGGAGACTTGGGTGTGTGTGCTGTTCTGGTTCCTTACATTCTCCATTTGAACTTCTATCTTTTTTTTTTGCTCTAGAGCTTGGGTCTTAGCCAACAACTGCAACTATTTGTACTCCTGTAATAGAGATGATTGGATCGGTACATCTGAATTACATAACTCATATTGTCTGAACTCTTAGTCCCACGAAGGGGAAGAAAGGAGTTCATGTTTATGAATTGTCTAGGTGAGAAAGTAGAAACCAATCTCATGTGGGAACTGTATTTTTTAAAAAAGGTAACTATCCCTTGTTTGATAGACAAAGGAGTGGGCAAACCAAACATAAAAGAACTGAATCCCCAGTCCCCTCAAAGTAGGACTTTTTTCTATTTTTAAAATTTAAATTAGAAAGAAGCTTGTTTTACATGTCAATCCCAGTTCCCTCTCCTTCCCCTCCTCCCCTGTCCACCACTAATCCCCATCCAATCCCCTTTCTGCTCCCCAGGGAAAGTGAGGCCTTCCATGGGGATCTTCAAAGTCTGTCATATCTTTTGGTGCAGGGCCTAGGCCCTCCCCCGTGTGTCTGGACTGAGAGAATATCCCTCTGTGTGGAATGGGCTCCCAAAGTCCATTCATATACTAGGGATAAATACTGATCTGCTATCAGAGGCCCCATAGATTGCCCAGGCCTCTTCGCTGTCATCCTCATTTAGGGGGTCTGGAACAGTCCTATGCTGGTTTCCCAGCTATCAGTCTGGGGCCCATGAGCTCCTCCTTGTTCAGGTCAGCTGTTTCTGTGGGTTTCACCAGCCTGGGCTTGACCCCTTTGCGCATCACTCCTCCCTTTCTATAATTAGATTCCAATATTTCAGTTCAGTGTTTAGCTGTGGGTGTCTGCTTCTTCTTCCATCAGCTACTGGATGAAGGCTCTAGGATGGCAGATAACGTAGTCATCAGTGTCATTATTCGGGAAGGGCATTTAAGGTGGCCTCTCTATTACAATCCACACCACCAGAGAAGCTAGAAAAACAAGGAGATTCAAAGTAGGATTTTGGGGCCAGAAGATCTAACATGGAAATCTCACTTGAGTCAATAAGAGAATAATGAGACATTAAATGAAGTAGTTACACAGGAATGTATAGACACAGACAAAATTGTTTTGTCTGGGAAATTTATTTTACTGGCAGCAGCAATGAGACTATATTGTTGCCATTCCAAGTCAATAATGATATTCAGCAGTTGTCACTGCCATCCTTTCACTAAGCTTTGCTGCTGGCTATTAATCACTTCAAACACAATGAAGAGATATAGCCAATCTAGGTATATTGAAATAAAATTAAATCCCACTCAGCCCTCAGTAATATTCTGCTTGAAGTGACATGATGATGTCTGGCTAACAAGTACACACACAATAATCACTTTGTTTCTTTGTATATAAACAAATAGTGTCACGTCCTGTTGCCAAACAGCTACTCAAAAAACAATTGAAAGATGTATTCCTGACACACAGAGTTCCTGTGTGCTGGCTCTTAGCCATCCTTGACAGGGGACTTCATCATAATTCACATTGCTTCAAAAACACTCTGTCATTTCTAAGAATCTTAGTGGTATCTTTCTCATCATGTTATTTCAAATCAATCACTACATGTCCTAGAAACAGCTCCTCCACAAAGCTTTGAAGTAGTTTTGATCCAGCCATAGTATTGCTCCCTTTAGGGCCAGTGACAAGGCAGAGCTTCCTTGTTACACCCCTTAAGTGGCTTTTAGATAATCCTGGCTAGAACACACAGAAGATGAAAGGCGGGAGATCCACCTACAAGCTGCATCAATGCTCTGCCTTTGCATTCCGTTTACTTGGATAACAGAGGCAAAGCTGAGCACTTTCTGCAAAGTGAATCCAGCATCTATAGTCATCCCTGTGGACTAGTCTTCACGCCTCTACTTCAGCTTAGTCCACTGTAGAACCTCTATGTGCTTCGCGTTGTCTTTCTGTTTAACACATATTCTGGGTTTATAGGCTGTTTTCCCTGTTTATTTTTATGAAGGGAGAAACACACAAAGATTTTATTGGCAACCCAGCCATGAAAAGTAATTCTCAGCAATGTTATTCTTTCAATAACTATAGAAATTGAAGAGTTGGGTAGCACTAGCCTAAAAAACAGGTGGGTTGTGTTTATTTGATACAGACTCTTACTGTAAGTGGCTAGGATAAAATGATGGTCTCAGGTCCTGAGAAACCCTCATACACTGCAACTCAAGACAATGCTACAGTTCAGGGAAATTGACTGATATTTTGCTTTCAAGGTCAAATATATTTTGCATATGAAGGTTCCATTGTACAGAGTAACCTGTGAAACATGTGCAAGCTTTCTGGTAACCCCTGCTCACTCTAGGATATGGGAGAAGAGGAAAACACAAAGAGCTCGGTAACCACAAAATGTAAAGAAGAAAAGAAAGACACAGCTAAGGCTGGAGCAGACATGAACACTACAGAGTAAGAGTTACCTGAACAACCATATGTGGTTTGCAGGTTGTTTGTGGATAAACTGTTTATATAAAAACATTTACAGATGCTATCTTCGATTTCATAGTGACCACAGGTTTTAACTTGAATTTTGGGTTGTTGTTATAAAATCTTATTTGCCAGCTGTGGTGGGGCCTTTATCCCAGCATGTGAGAAGCAGAGGAAAATGGATCTTTGGGTTCAAAGCCATCTTAGTCTACTGAGCAAAGTCCAGGGCACCCAGAGCCATGTGGTAAGATTGTCTCAAAAGAAAACTTTTTTTTCTATTTGATAAAACAACTCTGAACACTGTTTTATGAGCAAGGAATTCTCTTAAGAAATGGGAAATCTGACACTCAGCAGTGGGAGAAACAGGTAAACAGACAAGTTGACTTTCAAGACACAGAACTTGTAAAATTCCCACATAGACCTCTGGTCTCAACAGCTTCTTTGCTTAGGTCTGTTACAAGAGTGTAACGGCAAACAACTTGGTTGGTATTGGCTTTGATGGCAAACAGTGAACAGTAAACACCTTGTCACCAAAGGGTCTTCCGGAATGCAGATGGCAAAGAGAGATTTTCTGCTTCCTCCCTCAACTGCACTCCATCAGACTTTCAGCTCTTTGAGGTTCAATGTTCCTTTTTCTTTCTCTTAGTACTCCCTATATCTTACATGCCTAAGACAAAGTTACAGGATGAATAAAAGTAGCTAGTGATCAGTGTTATTCCTGAAAGTGACTCCCTTAGATAGAGAAAGCATTTGGCTGGAAAGACAATGATGTTTTAGTACTAGCAACCAAAGCTAGAATTGGCTAATCAGAAAATTTAAGTCTCCAAAATTCCCTGAATCTGTAGCATTAGGGTTAGTAGAAAGGATTTTGCATGTCACTATGGAGGAGAAGAGCATGGATTATTATGCCAGACTGCCTGGCAGAAAACCTGGCTTTTGTTTCTAGGTGGGTGATGAACAATTTAATCTTCATATGCTTGTTACAATCTTTGTATATCTGGGACAGCAAAGTACCTTTCTCCTAATGTTTTGACTATTAAATCGGATGATGCTGACAAATTGCCTAAAGTATTATCTGGTACAAAGTAAACACTATGTAAATACTGTTAATTAGAGAGATAATGCCGGCACCTTCTAATCTAACAGTTGACTAAGCCTGATCCCACAAACTGTACTTTGTATTGCTTATCAGGCAGATCTTAGCAATGCTGCACAATTTTATTTATTTATTTATTTATTTATTTATTTATTTATTTTGGAGAGTTGTAAGACAAATTTTTAAAGTTAGGTGTTTTATAACCACACACTCTCATTTAAAGGTGCCTTCACTGATGGATCTGAAATCTGTTGGGGAATCTTTTTTCACTGATCTCAGAGCTGGAGCTCCAGTTAGCAAGCTTGTAGAGTGCCTGTTGTACATTTGCTGCTTCTCTGCTTTATAACTAATTATAGGAAGATTTACACATATATTCCAAGTCACATCATGTTGTGGGTCTGGATTTCAGACTAATTCCCTTCACAGTTATCTTCTACTTAGTCCGTACTGGCATGCTACAAATCCTCCCCAGGGTTCTACATAAATGGCAAACATGTCAGTTTAAATATGATGTTAAATCATATACTAAACACTGAATGACGTACTTGTGTTTGAAAGTGGTTTAATAACTCCAAAATGAGACACACCCTTAAAAGTACTTCTCAAGCACAAAAGTCACAAAACATCATATTACCAAATCCCAGTAGGGATAGAAACCCCATCCTCAAAGTCTGGAAGGAGCTCTTGTTCAAACAGATTGACCTGGTGACCTCCAGTGTGATTTATCTGCAGGGATAGAAGCTATGTCTGAAGGGAAGGGACATAAGTCCCTTATTTCCCGAATCTTAGCCACTGCCCAGGTTTGTCTTAAAAACGGTAGGCTCAAATCAGATTGCAGTTCTGAAGATAATTCTCTATTCCAAGTGAAAGATGGCATCACTACAGCTATCCTGCCCAAATTCCCACACACACATTCCAATATAGATGGGGGCCCAAACTACAGGTGAGAGTTCAAAGAGGAAGCAGCAATGGGAAGTTGCTAAGGGTCCCCATGTTAAACTAGAGAGCAGGAGGTATCACCAAAATTCAAATAAGAGTCTCTTCCTCACCAACTAGAAACAGGCAAAAGCTTTCATACTTGCAACACTGGGGATTAATAATACTACCTATCATCTTTGCCGAAACAATAACCTTCCTCCAGAAGCCCCAAATGATGTGACAGACTTTGATGATGCCCCATGGGAGGCCTCACCCTCCCTGAGGAGTGGATGGGAGTGGGATTGGTGGGGGGGATTGGTGGGGAGAATGAGGATACGGGAGGGAAAAAGAAATGGGATTGGTATATAAAATAAGATTGCTATTAATTTAAATAAAATTAATTTTAAAAAAAGAGTTGCTGTGTTGACTCTTCACAGCAATAAAACAGGGAGACAAAGATGAGTATAAATGTTGTATACATTTCAAAGATCCAGAAAAAAAGCCCTTAAAAAAGAATCTGGTAGATTCCCTGTGGTTTTCTACATATATGAATGTATCATTTGACAACACAGACAGTTTTATAGCTTGTGGACCTGTAATATGTCAGTTTCTTTTCTTGACTTAAAAATACTTCGGTTAGAAATTCTAGTCATGTGACAATAAAAAAATAGTAAGAATAATGATTCTCTTGTTGTTCTGACTTTAGTAGGGACATTTCTAGTGGCCTCTTTACTTGTTTTTACTGAATGATTTTCATCTTACAACTAAGTATAGTGCTACTTGAACTTTATATACCTGGATTTTTAATCAAACTAACAGTGATTCCTTTTATCATGTCAATCTTGTTTTTTTATTCACACTCAACAAGTGTTGAAGTTTGTCAAATATTTTTGCTGCACTAATTCATTTTATTTTATAATAAAAAATAAAAGAAAGAAAAAGTCCAATAAAAATGAATTAGAGATTTGCATGCAAGGCCTGAAGCCAAAACAGCCTTAGAAGAGACAGAGAAGCATCCCATTGCTTTTGGCAATGATTTGTGGGCAGGATATGATATCCAATGAAAGAAATAATCATGTGGAGCTATATTATACATTTCTGTACAACAACAAACAAATAAATAAGTAAAAGGAAAGCCATGCAGTTGGAGAGAATATCTAGAACACATAAGGAATGAGAAACTCACACAACTTTTGTGTCAAGTAGAAACAAAAAACCCCCAAAGATTTGATGAACATTCTTCCAAAGAACATAAACAAATGACCAATAAACATGTAGAAAATATTTAAAGTCATCTCTCATAAATCAAAATGAACTATGAGCTTGTGCATGATGACAGTTTCTGAAAGAGGACCAAAGTGCTGGCAAGGATGTCGAGATAAAGCACCCGTAGAAACTGCTGGTGGGATCACAAACTGTTTTATGTTATTGGAAACAGTCCAAATATTACTAAAATAATTGAACTTCCATATAATCCAGCTACCCTTCCTGGAACAAAGTTCTCACAGGAAATTAAATCAGCACTCAGAGAAGGATCTGCATTCATCGGCAGTATCATAACATTATAATATGCAATAGCCAAATTGTGGGACAACGTAAGTGTCAATCAATGGACATAAGATAAAGAAGAAGTGATATGTAAGCATATATGCTTTAGCCTGGAAAAAGAAGTGGTAGTCTCATTGGAGGGCATCACCTGAAGTAAAAGAGAGGGAGACCTGGCCTACCCCATGCATGGACTTGGAAAACCATTAAAAAGACACAGGAGATCACTTCTTAATGTCACTTACATATGGAATTTTAAAATGTCCAATATATAAAAGCAGAGAGTAGAACAGTGACTACAGGAGAGGGCAAAATCTGGATGTGTTGTGCAAAAAGAAAACAGTCACAGTTTTGTAGGATTAAGTCTAGAAAGGTACAGCATTATGACTCTGTATTAGTATACTGGATATGCTGGCAATGAGAGACTCTCAAAAGAAAAAAAGATAGTTATGGGAGATAGATATATTAATTTGATTAATTATAATCATAATCATATTATTATGCAAAAGCCATGCATTAGTTAATGGTGAAGATATGTTCTGAGAACTGTATTGTTAAGCAATTTTGTCACTGTGTGAACATCACAGAGTATACTTATGCAGATTAAGGAGACTGAACCATTAGGCAATGTGGGAACATCATTAAGTTTATAGTCAGTCATTGACTGAATCATTGTACCGAGGCCATGGCCGCATGTCTATAGAGAGTTCAAGTGCATACTTTAAATATATGTAATAAATTGCCACATTTTACATTGTAATTATATACAATTTTGTCAAGTATATTTCAATAAGCCAGAGGGAAATTTTGAATTTCTGTTCTGCAAAAGATACTGTAAATAAGATGAAAATAAAAGCTATAGACAGAGAGACAAATCTTTTAAGCACAGACACACGTAATATAAACAAACAAAAGGTTCTCTCAAACATACTGAAATTTCTTAATAAGCAACTGCTAGTGCTCAGTCATTAAGATGAGATATAAAGGATGTGAAGGAAAAAAGGCATTTCTATGGGAAGAGTGCTGTCTCCCCAAAAGGACTTGACTGTTAACACTCATGAACTCACAGTGGCTGCATAACAACACATTGAAAATTCCAGTTTGGATAGAGGAGGGTTCTTTGAGGCCCCATTCTTAGCTGAGCAACTATTGGCAGTTGAAGGCTGCTGGGTAAGGGAGAGTTCCATTGCTTTAGGAGGGTAGCTTTGTAATGTCCTCCATGCCCCAGTGGATAACCCTTTTATTCATGCACATATGGGCAGCACTAAAAAGATTCAGAATGTTGAGTAAGAAAATGAATGCTGTGTGCTGAATGAGAATAGCCCCACAGGTGCAGAGATTTGAACATAGGTCTCCAGTTTGTAGAGCTGTTTGGGAAGAATTAGGAGGTATGGCCCATGCCATTCCCAGTCAGTATTATCTCTGCTGTGTGCTTGTCGATCAAGATGTAGTAGGCTCTCAGCTACTACAGTGCCTGCCTGCCTGCCTGCCTGCCTGCTGCCATGCTCCCTGCCTGCCTGCCTGCCTGCCTACCAGCTGCCATGCTCCCTGCCGTGATGGTCTTGGACTCATCCTCTGAAACTGTAAGCCCCAAATAACCCCCCCCATTAGTTAGCTTGGTCATGATGTCATATCATAGCAATAGAAAAGTAAGTAAGACAACAAACTAACAAATAAATAAAGATAAATAAATAATAAATGCATAGATTTGGAAATTTTGCCTATTCAAAGGAAAAAATTATTTAACAGTCTCTCAAATTTCATATAAACTACGGAAGTGAAGTCAAAGTGATAGACAATGTGGGCAGCACGACAAATGTCTCACTCTAAATGATAAATTAATAGTATGGGGAAAGCATAACCGGGACATCTCTCAGTCTTTTCTCCATCTTGCTGTGAACTCAGAATTTCTCTAAAACAAAGCTCTAAAGAACAATAGCAGCAACGTCACCTGAGAATTGTTCACTCTCTTTTCTAGAAGAGGTTTGATAGATTCAGTATGAGTTTTTCTTTGTTAACTTGATAGAATTCTCCAGAAAATTATCTTGGCATGGAGACATCATCTGGGCACTTTAAAACCAGGATTTCAATTGTATGATTAGAGAACCAGGAGCAGATCCACTGACCTGTGACCATTTGTCTACAATACAAGTGTACATGCAAGTAAGAGGAGAACACAATTAAGAGGAAGAAAAGGAGTTTTCAACAAGTGTTGCTCTAGAAACTGGACATCAATGAACAAGAAGGAAGACAAAGAAATACAACCTACATTTCACACATTTTACAAACATTTAGACTTAAAGGTAAGTGGACAGTGTCTTGGGGAAAAACAAAAGGAACTCTTTCTTGGTGAGCATGAGATCAAGTGAGCATCCAGACCTACAGAACTGGAATTACATAGTACATAGTAGAAGAATCGTATTTGCAAATCATACACCTGCTAGAAAACTAATAACTGAAATAGGAGAGAACTCAAAATTCAACTACATTTTAATGATTTAATTATTACAGGGGGCAAATTTCAGAGAAAATATTTTATTATAGAAGATATTCAGATATCCATCACTAACTTTTACAGAAATGCAAATTAACACTTCAGTGATATGCCTTTATACCACCATTAAAACAGCTAACAAGCAAAATTATAGAGAGCAAGTGAAGGAGCTGGATTCCTCATACATTGGCGGTGGGATGTATAATAGTTTAGTTACTATGCACACACATATGTACATATGTATGCATATAACCTATCACACAACCCAACAATCATACTGCTAGCATGTAGCCCAGAGAAATGTCATTATGGCCACATCATAATCTTTATATGAATGTAGCAAGCACTTTTTCATAGGCCCATGCTAGAGATAACACACATATCTATCCTTCAACATTTAATGGTTAAGCAAACTAAAGTATGTGTTTACCATGAAATACAAACAAGGAATAAAAATAAAAATCCAGCTATTAGGCAGGAAATACCCAAATGAATCACTGTATGGTTAAGCTGAATGAAAAAAGTCCAGTCCCCAAGGGCTGCATATTGCATGTTTTCATCTGTATAGGATCCTTAAAATAAGACAATCATGGAAAAGTTGAAGGCTTCCTTGTTCCCAGGAGACAAGCAAAGGAATGAAAGGATAGCATGGGGATCCATGTGATCAAGAAGGACTGTGTACCTTGCAAATATCAGTATCTTTATGAGGAACTGGATAAAGATAAGCAGAATCTCTGCATTATTCCATAACTGAACTTGAATCTAATATTCTCTTAAATATAATGTTTAATTAAAAAGTTAACTAAATGGTTATACATATACAACAACCAGCCCTCTCTTTCTATTCAAATTATACCTCTTCAATATGCTAATGTTAACATATTAAAACTACATCATTTTTACAAAATACGCATTATCCCTGAACTCATTGAAACTCATAATCTCATAAAAATATTAACTCGATTTGAATAAGGTTTTAAAAGGAAAATGACAATATCAGAGGAAATGGGTCTTTATAATTAAATATTAAATAACATGTTCAAAATACAGGTTCAAAAGAAAGCAATCATAGTAAACAGAAAAAGGTGGGAGTGTTTGAGGTTTATGGAAAGGTATTGTCCACAAAGGACAATGTTGTTGGTATTTCTTAATCCTGTCTCAGTGCAATGGGTGGACTTCATTTCCAGATGTGGGAGTGGCTCAGACACTGGCCTGGTTAAAACATGCCCTCCATGTTAACCATATTTGTTACAATGCAATGCCATCATTTTCATTTCTAACCACAATTCTACACTGAGTTACTGAAGAACTATATTATTCAAATATCTATTTCTGTTTTCCAAAGCTCTGTCCTCACAACTCAATGAAGCTGAAAGAACACTTTGAAAGAGACCAACAGTCTGCCAATCTCACCAGGCTGCTGGCCTCTTACATTTTGGCTTCTCTTTTTTTTGGTGTTCGTAACAGTGGCCATGTTTCTCTGTGCCACTAACTGAAGTTTTTTACTTTAAAAGCAATAATAATTTGTCATATGATTTGATACCTACCTTTTTATCTGTGCATAGGTTTTCATGATTTTTAAGCACAGTGGGAAACACAGAATCATACTCACAGTGAAGTCATGTTCTAATGTCTTTTCTTGCTATTCCTATTACTCTATTAATTTCATACACTTCTGTCACTTAAGGAGATTTTTGTTTGCTTAATTGATACTGGTTTTGAGACAGGGTCTTGCCAGTCACTCCGGCTGGCCTTGACCACTTCCACCTTGACCACTTGAGTACTTGAAGTATAGACTACTTCACTCTACCCAAATTATGGAGATATTGATAACTTGTATTGGTGACTCATAGCTGTTTTCCAAGTCTCATTTTTATAACTTCTGGCTAGATGGGTTGGCAGAAATATCTGTGACACTTATGAAACTTACCAAGTCTCTAAGCAGCCCTTCCCACCAAGGGCTGTAATTGTTCGTAATTTCTCTACTTTTACTGACATCATCATTTTCCCATCCTCTAGACACAAAGCTGGGGTGTGGAGCATTTCTCATTCCATAGACTGGTTCTTGTTAAGTCTCACCTATCTCGGAACTTTGAGTCTTCCTAATCCATTCTGTCTTCCAAGAGGCAACTCCCTCAGACCACCATGGTGGTCCTTAGCTGGACTGCAGATTTCCAGACACTTCCAAATTACAACCTATCCTTCTACTGCTGTCACATTAAATATTCCCCAGCTGTAACTTTCTGTTTAAGATACCTCCAGCTGATGCTTCTGCTGTCAGTGTTTTCTGCCAACTCAAAACGTGCTTGATCCCCAAAGTCAAAAGAGGCTTCATCATGAATTAAAGTGTTTTGAAAAGTTGGCACAGTGGTGGATGCTGTTGGTTTCAGCATTTAAGACCTAGAAGAAGAGACGCTGCAAGCGTGAACCCAGCCTGATCTACACAGCAAATTCCAGGCAAGCGGGGTCTACGAATTCTAAGAGACACATGCTGCTTCACTAAAGATCCAAAAAAAAAAAAAAACAAGAAGAAACAAAGCTAACCCTAAGCATGTTCACATGGGTTGACTTCACTGGACACTAACCCTCAGAATAAGTATGTTTCCAGAATAAAAGAGGCTGATGTTGTTGAAAGAAAGGTAACAATATTTGCATGGGGTGGGCAATCTACATGGTTAATCATCTTGCGGAAGTCACCACAAATTTCCAGACAAGAATATCACCAACAGTCTCAGAAAGGTTATTCATTCATTCATTCATTCATTCATTCATTCATTCATTCATTTTTAATTAGTAACTTGATGAAGGATAAAAACTGTAGAAAGTGCCTTCCATGATTTTGTTCAATTTAGTCTATAACATGTCATTTTTCTGAAAGATATTTACTTAAAACTTAGTGAAACTGAATAATGTTTTATTTAGTAAAACAAAGTAGTCTCTACCACTCCAAAGAACCTTGTATTTCTTGTTCTACATTGATACTCCTATTAACTAATGAATAACTAACTACCAGTTGAAATCTGGCAGTTCTTTAAGATTCATATGCTTAACATTATCAAGACTTTTTAAAAGTTCTTTCTTTTTAAAAACCAGTATTCTTTATTTCTCTTTTATAGCACACACAAATAGTTTTTCAATCACTTCTCAACAACTGTATTTTATCTTGCAACGTAATATGTGTAACCCTACTTCAAATACATCAAATGTACTGTATCTATGTCCGTGAAGCTTGCGATTACACTAAGAATGTTTGATAAAGGCTTACATTAGTGGTGTTACACGCCGATGCTTACTTAGTGGCATCTTGTAATAATGCAACAAGCAAGTTCATTCTCAGGATACTCTACACATTCTGAGTCTAAAACAGTGGTTGCTAATGGGTCAGAGTTATAGAGATTATATGTGGCAGAGACAGCATTGGAAACTTCCAGTTTGGGTCTAAAAATTGATTAATAAACAACACTACAAACATAAACAGAGCTCAATAAGGGCAAATTCTAAAAATGTAAGCATATGAGCATTTAGTCTTCTGTTTTCATTCTCAACTGTGGTTGCTGCCATTTGGTTATCATGGTGACCCCCTATTTTTAAATAAAGTCAAGGTTTTAATTTTCACTAAGTTTTTCTAGGTTTGTGTAGTATCAGAGTCTTTGCCAAATAGTTGAAATATGGTTTTAAGACAAAATCGAGATTGTTATAAAGTATCTCCTAATGAAATTATACTCACTTCATTAAGTTTCACTATTGCATATACAGCTAGTGACAGATTTTGACTACCATGGGGGTTAACTGACTCAGTGGAAAAGAAAGAGTTAATGCTACTATTAACTTATAATCAATGGCTTCAATAAAGACACAACCCAACTGTATAAAATGGTATTACCGAGAGTTATATAAATGGGAGTGAACCATATACTTGGTTTAAATCATCCTAGATGTCATGGCTAATTTCCCTTTTAATGGTTATTACACTATTCTCCAGGTTCTTTTCAAAATGGCTACAAAAATATATTACACCACAGCTCTGCACAGGTCACAGCATAGACACATCTCAGCATCACTCTGACATTTTCACGGGTCCCTATATAACAATAATCTCTGGGTCTACATAAGGTGAGCAGAACATTCACAGGGTAACATTTCATAGTTCTTCAGTTTGTAGCACATGGGTAGAAAGCAAAATATACAAGAAAGTTGCTAGGATAATCTATGCCATTTAGCTGGCCAGTCTTTTGGTCTGGCAGTCCGCAAATCCAGATCACAAATACTGATGTCTTACTAAGAATCAAATGTATTTACTCATTATATATATATACACATGTTAATACACACATATGTACACACTAAATAGATGTCCATTTTTAAAAAGTTACTCTTTTCTTTTTGGCATATCTACTTATACAATATATAACAGAATTAATAGAATATAAAAATATATCAAAGTGTAAAAATGTTTCTGTATGTATATCATAGAATCAATATTTTCATCTACTGCTTTGGCTATTTATTAGGTTTAGGAATTTTTATTCCTTAGGAAAGAAATTAGTCTAATGCTGGAATCAAATGGTCAAATTTTATTAACAGGAAACTTTTCTGAATTCTATTTTCACACGTTCTAAAATACATAATCACAGAAATGTTCCAAACCCTCTATGATTTCTTTTTATGCATTTTAGGTTTTTAACAATATATACAGAGGGAGGGACATAATGATATTTATAGGCTACTTCTCAGAACAACTATGTCTAAAAAAATCTGTATCTTTTTAAAACATTTAAGTGTTTCTAGCTTTCCTGTGTTGATACCTTGCTTGTACAAATAAAGCCTGTTTGAAGATCAGAGAATGGAACTTGCCACTAGCTAACCATAGAGGTCTGGAGGTCTGTACAGACAGACAGGAAGTGACATGGCTGGGCACAGACAGGAAAGAAGATGACTGGGCAGAGAGAGGATGTAAATGGGAAGAAACAGGAACTCCCTCTCTTGTCTGCTGAGATGTTCCTTCTTCTCTCTGATCTCTTAGCATTTTCCTCTATATCTGAATGGTGATTTTTATTGTTTGGACCAATTAAGAACTCATTTTTACATTTCCTGATCAAGTTCTTTCAAGAATTAAAACTAGGCTGTAACTTCCATCAGTATATACCAATGACAACAATTTCACTTTATTCAGACACATTATACCTACAGTGCTAATATGGAAACAGAAATAGACTGCATGTTGTTTCTTGTCATAAAATATAGTTTCTTGAGTACGACTCTTCTCTGATAGTCATTTGTAAATGACATAACAGTTGCAGCTAATTTTGTGACAAACATTTTAGACTGTTTCTACTTTTAAGGAACTCCTTGGAAGGAATCTAGATACTAGACTATCAATGTTTTACTCATGTTGACATGGTGTACACAATACTTGAAACACAAACTTTCACTTCACATTAGTAGTGTAAGTTCTGTGGTTTTTATATATTTTATATATATGATTATATATAATAAAATACAGATAAGCATTTGCAGTTTTATTCCAACTTCTAATCATTATCAATAAATGGCTAGTGAGGGTAATGACAATGTAATAGCAGTAAGTTACAAAGAAAGGGAAGTTATAATGAATTAATCTGTGACTGAAACTGGAGGTATTTTTATTTAAACCAATATCCAAGACTTCAAATATATCAAATCTTCAAAGTAGAAAAATACCAAAGAAAAAATGGTCACCAAAGAGTCATTCTTACCAATTTAATTCTGTGCATATAACCTTGATATTTAGATTGCTAAAACAGTATGAGAAATCTGTGAGGCATAAATTTCATCATTAGTATAATTTTGTTACTGCATGTTATTAGTCTGATTTTACTTAATTATTTGTCCTTTGTATATATGTTAATAATTTTGACTCATAAGTAAATATTGCAATAAAAATGGGGTCATCTCTCTACCCATATTTCAAATTACTTCCTTAAACTTGAAAAATGAAGTTAACAGTTAAGCAATTAGGATTCTTGAGAGATAGGTATCATATTGCTTTTCTAAAAATGTGCACAAAAAATGCTTGGATGAAAGTTAGTTTTAAAAATGTGACATAAAAGCCTTATGGGAAATGTGTCACAGATAGTTACACAACTTTTATATCTGTTTGTTTTATATATAGATTTGTCTCATTTTAATAGTATTATAATGAATGTCCTAAAATGAGAACAATGTCAAATTGAGCAGAGGTCGACAGAGGCTGGAGAATCCATAACCTCTGTGGTGAGATATGCCATGTTTGCGTACATGTCCATGAAGTGTGCAGTCCATAACCTCTGTGGTTAGATATGCCATGTTTGCTTACATGGAAGTGTGCAGCACTATCATGGTAAGAACTGAGGCAGACAGCAGGGACACAAGTTTAAGTCTACGATGTGCTTTGTGACATTTGTGAGCATTTAATACCAAGTGGTTTTGCAAGTTGAGTGTTCTTGACAACTAAGCTGCTTGTGTTTCATGGAGAACATAGTTAACTCATAAAACTAGAAAAAAATAGCTCAAGAATTTCAGTCTCAGGCAATTCTATTAGCAAATTAATAGAAAGCAATGGAGAAGGCAGTTGATGTGAACATACATGGTCACAATAATCACAATTTCTTAAACTAATTCATATAGTTATTCATTTGTGAAGTTCATAGTTATGATAAACTATGATATGTGAGTGATTTTCTAAATATTGGGGATGTGGGAATGAATCATGGAGTTTAAGGTTTAGATTTTTTTGTAAACAAATTCTCATGTGGTTATAGGCATAGGAAGCATGACAAGCCAGTAGCATAGGGTAAACATGGACAGGGATACTCACTTCTGCTGTGGATTTAGAGAACTTATTTATCATCAGTTTCCAGCTGAAAACTGAAGGGTCACCAATAGAACAAAATTAATTGAACAGCAAATGTACTGGATGAATAATGTCAACTGTCTATCATACTGTAGACATAATGACTTACATCTGCTTAGAAATTTCATGCCTCCAAAATGTGTTCTGGAGGAGGGAGCTAGAGGAATTTTAAACTACTTGAGGCTATTGTGGCCAAGGACTAACTGATGTCAGCCACAGTTTAGCAATCCTGAAATAAAGACTTTTTTAATTCAAAAAGATAAATTCCTTAATGAAGAGTAATACTTAAATCATATCAGACCTGTGTATTGTGCTTTTTGTTCAATTACAAATGTGCCTAAATTAATTGTATAGTTACAGTTATTATTGTTCCCAATATTTTTTGAGCCTTGATAGCATTTCTGAGACCTGACAAAGTGGGCCTTCAAGAATTACACAGAATAAGTCTCCGATGGGTGGATCCAACTAAACATCCAGCCACCACAGTTTGAAACAAACTAGGTATGCTCTGACAGCCTGGGGAACATTGTCAGGAACCATTCATCGACATCTATATAGAAGTTCTACTGAATGATGTCTGCAAGTCTTACAAAGATCTTCCAAAATCTTAGGATTTTATAAAATATTAACTTGGTTCCACATGCTGTGACTAGGAAAGTACAGCTACCTCTACTTTTCAATGAAAGATACAAATTCAGAGGAAAGGAATGCATCTTAGTCACTTACTTGGTAACTAGAAGTGAGAACTTCAGTCTTTGTAGGCTGTCTCTGTTCACACCCACTGCTTTGACACCTATGGATTGCCCTTTCCCCTTCAGTGGTAAAGAACCTAGGTCCTTGCCCATATAGGCAGGTATTCCATCGCTGAGCTCTAAGCTTGGATTGCCCTTCTTGTATATGAATTATCAGACAGACATTAAATGCCCACTTAAAACAATAGGCTCCAATTATGTACTGAGCCAATTTAAACCGTTGAGAATTATGAAGCCAAAGATGATGCAAAAATGCTTCCAAGAACTAAAACAAACAAACAAAAAAACCCCGGAGAAGCTAGCTTTTTCTAATAAATTTTCAACCTGATCAACTAATCCGAATTCTATTTAAGGAACACTACAAGGGGAGAAATGACACATAGTTTAGAGAAAGGTTATCAAATGTAACTTTAACATTTTTAAAATATTTTTTTTTGAAATTGAAATTCCTAACATCATCCTAAGGTGTGTGAATGCTTTTTGGTGTAGTGGGTTCTGAGTTTGCTCTCTGCTGCCTGAGAGTCACTCAGTGCCTTTCTATCCATCCTGTGCTGCCCATTGTCATGCACATTGTTTACATCTCTTTTCTCTGCAAATAGCCAATAACTTGGCTTCCTCCAACCACTCTCTAAGGAGACACTGTATGCCTTAGAGCAACTAGGAAAAAACTTTAAATATAGACTGTGCAGAATAATTACAATAAACTCTTAATTTTCTGCGGTGGGGGAAAACAGAGATAACATCCAACTGAAGTCCACAGTCATGCCCTGAATTTCATTTTAGAAAGCAATTTCAACTTCTCATTTAAACAAACCTGTTATTTGCAGCAAAATTGGCTGATGTGAGCTTTGCTTCTTATTTTTAGCCAGCCAGAGGGTAAAGCTAGGAACGTACAAACTAAAAGTGCTTTCAAACTCAATCAATTCTCAAGGAAATGAAAATTAACGTGATCATTTGACATTGTGGAAGAAGAATTCCACAGGAAATGTAAACACAGTTAAAAGCATCAGATTTTTTACTGTCTATAGAATCTAAATGATGTCTTTAATGTCCTTATGTAGGAGGAAACCCATTTCTTTCTTTATCTAGCCTGTGATTCTTTAAAACTAGAATATTATAGTTAGATGTGTATCTTGGACCTATATAAAAGAAGATATCAGGCTCACCTTTTATGTTCCCATGCAATCACATTAAGGACAGCCTCTCAACCTTCACATTTCTAATTGTTTTTAAGTGCAAAGCTACCAAAGAACAAGTTTACTATGGTAATTCCCAAATACAGTAGGAATATGCAAATATGAGCATCCACTATTCCTTCAGACCTTTGCATGTTTGAAAGACAAGTAACAGGTTCAAGAAGACAGCTAGCATGCTTTCTGCTGATAGCCAGTTAATCAAGGAACATTTTCCAAATTAGTTTGTTTCAACTGTCCAAATAAAACTGTAAAGATCCAAGTGAATGTCTTAGGTAGAATAGGAATCCTCCCAGTGGGTTTGGTTCACATTGGCCAGAAGCATGAATTTTGCCTGTGAGTTTTTAAGGTAAGCAAAATCTTGGCCTACCTGAGGGCCCCGGACAGAAACTCCAGGTGAAGGGTTGACAAACTGTTTAGGTAGAGGAGAGAGCCAAGGGCTCAGTATGTAGCCAAAGATGGTACATAGCTTAACTAACTACGTAGGTGAAGCTGGCCTTGTATTCTTGATACCTCAGCTCCAGCTTGCCAAATTCTGGGAATGCATTTGAGTACCTGCCTCTTTGACCAACAAAACAAAACAAAACAAAACAAAAATACCCTCAACAAGTCTTTTAGGTGATTGATATACATGTCAAAATCTGTGGACGCCTCCCTTGCAAGAGATGACCCTTCAGTGTTGTCCTAAGTTATAAGACACTCTGGGAGCATATAATGACACTCAGTGACATTATCATGCTTTGGTTGCTGAAAGTTTGAGACAACTACTCCATTCTGAATTGCTAGCAGATTGCTAAGCATGGTCACAAAACTGTCTTCAAAAGGTATTACTGCTTGTATGTGCTTGGGCATGCGTTCTAGTCCTGAGCTATGTGCCTAGGCCTGTTTTGACCACTCTGCAATTCTATCAGCTGACACCATCAATGAAATAGCAGGCAAACTCTTCACATGTACTACTTTCTTTGTTCCTTTACTGGCTTTACAGTTTTTGAGCAATTCACCCCCAATGATGATAATTTATGTATTTTAAGGACTTGCAGTCTTTAGTTATTTTATACATAATTATTATATTATATAATAAAAATAGCATTTTTATTATAAAGAATATTATATATCATACAATTATAATATAGTAGTAAAATTATATTAGTTAGTGCCATTTTATTATTTAAATATTCATACATATAATTGGGAATACATTTGCATGATTATGCAGCCTGAGACATCCTAAGGCCTGCAATCAGCTGGCTGAAGTCTCAGGAAAGCCACTGGATAATTCCAGTCCAAGGCTGAAGCCTGAGGACTGTGGGACCACATGGGTGGCAGTCTCAGTTTGAAGACTAGAAGGTGATTAAACACCCAAGAATAGCCAACATTTTAGCCTGAGAAGCTAGATGAGAAACAAAACAAAACAAAGCAAACTAACAACACAAACAAAAACAAGAAAAACCATACCTCAGCTTGGAGAGTCAGCAGCAGAAGAATCTCCCTCTCCAAAAACAAAACAAAACAAAACAAAACAAAACAAAACAAAACAAAAAAACCCCCACAAACTTGTTTTATGGAGACCTCCAATTGATCAGTTGACTTGATAAGGCCCACCTACACTATGAAGGGCAATTCATTTTTTCAATATATTGTTCAATTCAAATATTAACCTCTTTCACAAATATCTTCTGATGGCTATTCTTGGTTATCGCCTTGAATATATCGCTCATTAACTAAAACCCCAAAATGGAGGGCAGGTCTGTTAGGGAATTTTGCTTAATTTTCAGTAGGCAGATCCACTTCTAATTAGGATCTTTGATGCAGGAAAACATGCCTTTAATCTACATCCACAGATCTGGGAAAACCTACCTCTATTTTGGGCCACACTTTCTGCTGGAAGCCTACATAAGTACAAGGAAGAAGGAAGCATTTGCTCTTTGCCTGCTTCCTCCCCACACCACACTCCCATCCCTGCTTGCTAAGAAGTCCATTTCTGCACTGGTATTAGAGTCTACTTCTTCAGGATCCCAGTGTATACTGAAGCCCAGCTGAGATATCTGCCCCTGAGGACTGAGCAACTACTGGATTCTTGAAATTTCTGTTCAAATCCAGCCATTGTTGGACTAGACGGACAGTAGCCTGTAAGTCATTCTATTAAATCTCCATTCTCTCCTTATGGATATTTATTTTATAATTCTGTTATTCTAGACTAACACACAACCTCACAGATTCAACCATAGGGTCAAAATATCTAACACGTTCTAGTATAGTCAAGTCTACACAGAAGGAGCAACTACATTTGGTTTTAAATTCACTGTAGTTTTCATGTTCTACCAAAGTTGAATAAACAATAATACTTCTGGAGTGCTCATTATTTTGCTTTTTAGACAAGATGAGTTTAATAATGTTCATAAATTAAGCATAAACACAGTGCATGAGAGATACTCAAAAATGTGTTGTGGGCTTAAGTTAAAATAGCCAATCATAACCATGGGATTATGTGGGTGTTGGCCAGCCAATATATTTGTGCTCAGTAATATATTAATGGAAATATCTAAAGTGGAAGTTTAGAAGAAGAGTGACTTTTTGCCTAGTGTAAATTAAATTGGAAGTAAATTGAAAAAAATCCATCCAAATAGCAAGCGTTTTATCATAAACTGCAGTGCCATGGAGTTAATTGGTTATTTTGGCTACAGAAGACTAAAATTAAATCAGAAAGAGAACAAGGTTTAAGTAAAGGAATTTCACATAATCAGTTGTAAGAACAAATATTTATGCATGTGTACTATGCGTGCTGAAGTGTTAACTACATAGTAAACCATGAATACTTCCAAATGAATACATTTTTAAATTATACAGCTTAAAAGAAAGAAATTAATCAATTAAGGATTATATGGATAAGCCATACACTGTTTAATTTTCTAAAGTTTGACTATTATGTAATTTTTAAATCAATGTTTTTAAAATACTTTTTACTTTACTAGTTTATGATTCTGGGACTATAGAGTTATATCTTCATTAATTAATTAGCCAATAAAAGGATTCAATATGGAAACAGAAACTGCAAGTTGACAAAAATCAGAAAAGAGACTACACGGAAATACTCAAGGTCAAAGCTTGAGAGCACACATTTGACAAAGGACATATTGGGGACTGGAGAGATGACCCAGAGTTTTCTTTGAGGTTTGTAATGGAATGCAATGAAACGTGCAAGAGAATTGAAAACGGAGACTTGGTGACAGAAAGTGCATGACAATGTAGGCTGACAGAGGGAGGGTGGAGGGCAAGGACCAAGAGGGGGCTAGAGAAAGCTATTGGCTTAGATTGTTCCTGGCAAACAAGTCATTGAATCCAGAAGTAAAACTTACAAGCATGGTGGACTTTCTACAGCTAGCTTGTCCAGATGCCTGCACATAGACTCTGAACGTTCTTGAAGAACAGCATGGGAGGGCCCCTTGTGGATTATAAAGACATAGGTTGGCAAAGCCACAACTCATGATGTCTATAGTTACCAACCCTATTTTAGCAATCACCACCAGTTGTATTTCATTCGGTGGAAAGGAAATTTAATTAGGGGTACAGAGCATGCATAGAGTGCATGGAGTTGATTGGAGAGTGCCTCCAAAAGCTGTTCAATATCACATGCAAGTTGAAGTACTGCTCTCTCAAAATAAAGACAGCAAACAAAAAGCAAAACTATCTCACAGGCAGCTTTGGTCCTTTTGAACCCAGATAGGGCCTTCTTCCATATAAGAACATGACATAACACCTGTTAGAATTTATGAGTATATTTTTTAACCAATCTTAAGTCACCAGTGACCTGCTAACTATGGGCAAGAGCAATGCCAATGTCAATATCATCACTATTACATATTCCATAACAATAAGTACACACACTACCAATAATAAAAAAATTAGAAAACAAAAAGTAATATTCTTACAGAATCCCATTATAAAGAATGAAGCAATTTCTCTTCCAAATGATACTATGGTCCCAAAAGACATAAGGACATTATAGGAACACATTTAAACAAACATAAAGCTAAATGAACCCATAATACACTGTTTCTACAAAGGCAAAATGGAGAAAAGGAAAATAAGAAAAAGAAGCAAAACAATTCTGAACACAAGAAGAAACAAGAATGGTTAGATTCTCCTGCCAGTTTGCTGGCGATTCAGGCCTTTGAAGGAGCCACCTTGTGTTTCTGAGGACGTGTTACTCATGTTAGGGGAGAAGCAAGCATCTTATTGGATAAACCAGCTTGCAGAATTAGTTATTTCCATGCCTTTCTTTCTAGAAAAGTATGTTATCTGTGTGACCAGAGTCTCTTAATACTAAGGAAAGAACAGTTGAAAGGGACACTGCAGAGTCCTATCAGCCACTTCAGTGTCACAGTTGAATGCACCACTTAGATTTCTGCATGTTTTCAAATCCCATATCCTAGCGTTTACAATGAGAGATGTCACATTTTAGAAGTGACATCACACCTGCTATCTTCTGAGAAGTTGGCACAGTAGTGAATGGGGATATAACACTGAACCTTGTACCAATGCATTTTACATGGATGTCACACTGAACCTTGTACCAATGCATGTCACATGGATGTTACACTAAACCTTGTATCAGTGCGTTTTACATGGATGTCATACTGAACCTTGTACAATGCATTTTACATGGATGTCACACTGAACCTTGTACCAATGCGTTTCACATGGATGTCACACTAAAGTTACTGTCAATGTATCTTAAGTTCATGTCAGTTTTCTTAGGACAAATCGCTGCTTTCTTGTCAAATACATTGAGGCATTTCTTAGGACATATATAAAGTTTCTTAATTCAAAATCGAATGATCCATGTTATATTCAAGGTGAGGGACACAAAGAAATGCTACACTTTTATTCTGATATAAATTTTCATGCTTCAATAAACAAATTTCAATTTAGTTGAATTTTTTTCAATTTCTTCTTCTGCTTTCTATTATTCATTTTCCCCATTTATTTAAAATTTATAGATAGAACAATTTAAATTTGCATGTAACTCTCAGAATCATTCTGCTTGGAAAATTGCTTGATAAGTCTTTTTGATATTGGGATTTAATGTTAAATTATATGGTAGACATGATTCGCTGTAGTAATGTGCCTTCCCTAGGTACATTATACAATAAATATATACTTTTATAGTAAAGACTAGTATAGAACATTTGTTGGTGTAGGTAGATACTGTTTTGTATTTTAAAGAAACATAACTTGTATTTATATGTAAATTTTAAATATCATATTTTAATATTTTCTGACTTTTTAGCTAAATTTTAATGAAAGCATTAATTAGTAAGATGCTTAAGAAATATAAGTGGATGGTTAAGTGAAGCTTGATACTTTCTTTTATAAACAAAATGGGCATTATCATCTGTTTACTAGGCCTAAGACACTACATGGAAGGATTAGTGTTTAAAGTTAATGTTTACAATGTCACAGGAAACTTTCACATAGGAATTACAGATTTAATGGAAATCCTTCTGTCATAAAAACACTGACATGCTGATTTACAATATATAGTTCCTTTACTACTTATTTTAAGGAGAATCTCTGATATCCAGAGATATATAATGGATTATCTCAAGCTAGCATAAGTCAGCCTTCCAGAGAAGATGATGTAAGACAGACTGAGGAATACTGATCACAAGAAAGGCTTTTTACTGGATGACCAAATAGAGAGACAGGGACAGTTGAAGACAGTTGTGTGAAAAACTATTTATTCTCCAAATCCAATGGGTTTTTCATGGAACTTCTATTTATGTTTTTTAACATCACACTTTACAATTATCTACTACTCAGTGCTTCTTGCAATGTCTTCAATTTCCTAGAATATTAGTAGCCTCAATGTTTTCTTGTGAATGAAAATGCCTCACCATCTTTCAATGGCTACACATGGTCCAATCTCCACTCTGACATTTCCTTGTACTCTAAGAAATGTTACTATTTGTATAATTCATTTGAAGAAAGAGTATGTGTAATGATAAGCTTGTTCCAGGAGTGTCTTGGTTTATTTCTGTTGTCATAGACTGATTAATAAAGTCTTTTCTTTTGTGTTAATTGGATAATAAATTGTAAGCCTTTCAATTCATGTAGCATCTATTTGTGTGTGTGACTCATATAGCCTTGTGAATTGTAAATACTGAGGAAAGAGCTATAAACATGCTTAATAGACTCATTTTTTAGGATTCGGAAGTCACATCTTTTATGCAAATTCCCAGCATCTTGCACAATACCAAAGAACCTGGTAGTCACTGTGCCTTTAGTAACAATCTGCTAAATAAAGGAATTAGTACTCAGACTTTAAAAGGGTAGAGATTTATGCTAATAACTTTTTCTATATAAAAAGAATTCAGATCTTAAATGAACAAGGGACTAAACTAGTAGTGACATAAGACACTGGGTACAGGACCAGTACTAAAGAGAGATCCTTCCAGTTGAAGTGCTCCTAATTACAAAGCCATTCAGAGTAAACAGAGGACAAGCAATTTCCAAAGAGAAAATGGTGCTCTTTAGTTAATCCTTGTAAAACCAGACAGGAGTAAGTGCATGTGCAGCACTTTGGAGCTATGTATTGGGCCCTTTAAAATCAAGGAAGCAGTGGCCATAAAGGAAAAGTAGCATCCAAAATAAAGCCTTCACAATGAGAAACTACTGGGAAAGTGGTGCCTGGATCCAGGATGACATGGCCAGCCCTAAAATTTACCCTAACCCCAACCCTAACTCTAACCCAAACACAAACCCTAAAATTAACCCTAACCCTAACCTAACCTAACCTAACCGTAACCCTAACCCTAACCCTAACAGTAGCCCTAAATCTGACATAGAAAGCTCTAGCCCTAACACTAACCCTAACCCTAACATGGCAAGCCCTAGACCTAATTCTAACCCTAACCATAACCCTAACCAAACCCTAACCCTAAACCTAAACCTAGCCCTAAACCTAACCCTAACAAAACCCTAGCCCTAACCCTGACATGGCAAGCCCTAGCCCTAACCTTAACCCTAACCCTAGCCCTAGCCCTAACCCTAATCCTAGCCCTAGCCCTAGCCCTAGCCCTAGCCCTAGCCCTAGCCCTAGCCCTAGCCCTAGCCCTAGCCCTAGCCCTAGCCCTAGCCCTAACCCTAATCCTAGCCCTAGCCTTAACCCTAACACTAACCCTAGCCCTAACCTTAACCCTAACCCTAACCTTAACCCTAACCCTAATCCTAACCCTAACTCTAACCTAACCTAACCCTAACCTAACCCTAACTCTAACCTAACCCTAACCCTAGTCTTAACCCTAACCCTAACCCTGGCCTGTCCTCTGTGCATGTTGAGGGCCCCAAAGCATTCACTTGAGGGAGTAACTCATCAGAATTGGCACAGCTTGGTTAGTGAAGCAACCATCAAGAGCAATCAGTAAATTGACAATTCCACATTAAGAAAATCAAATCATAAGCAAAAAGCAAGGATAAGATTTTTGTCTGCTTTCACATTTCATACAAACAGATGTAAAATAAAGATGACAGTGAGTATTTGATTGCTCTTTCTCCTCATCAGCTACCACAGGCCAGTTTCCTCTTAATGGCTGTGTCAGATTACCTGAAAGTAATGAAGTGGTTACCACTCCCCAGGGCCTTTCAATTGAGAGCAATAGGCCAGGAGCCATTAATGTGGATAAATGCTTATGTATGTAATCTTCTGTGATATTAATTGAGTGTATATAGCATTACAGAAGCGAGCTACAATAAGTTACAATTATATTCCTTCCCATCAATTAAGTGCTAGGGCTCCTCAGGGAAGTATACAACAAGTGTGGCCCTCTCAAGAGCAAAATAGGCTTTCCTGGCCTGAGGCTTGTAAAGGTCGGGGATAGGAGCAACAGAAGGAAAGCAGTGAGGGGTTGAGGAATTGGGGGTGGAGGATGCTAGTTGGCCTTTCAAAGTTGGTAAATTGGATGGGAAGGACAATTTGACAGTCTTGATTTATCCACTTTCGGCTGCTAGACAGGATTATATTTATAATATGTTCAACAGGGAGATTCTGTTCTAAATACCCTCTAAGGGATGTTTAAATGCTTTCACATAACCTATGCCTGGGTTTTAAAAACACTCATAATGGAAGTGTTCATTGCAGAGCTGAATTCGGTTCTCCACAGAGGAGCAAGGCTTCCACCTCCCTGCATAAGTCTCTCAGGCTTGCTAAATAAGTCTCAAGTCTGAAGAAGGCTTGTAAGGACTAAGATGAGCCCTAAGCTCAATGGACCTCCTCCATTCAGCTCAGTCTCTGAAGCATGTTCCTAAAGGTGACTCTCCAGTCTCCAGAACCTCTACTGATAAGCTATGGCAGAGGGTATGGGACTTTTGGGATCATCTCATTGCAGGTTCCATTAACATCAGAACAGCAGCTTCTTTGGTGATGGCACTGTAGGACAAATAAACTTCCTTCTACTCTTCCAAACTGCCTACATTAATGTTAGTACCTCTCATTCCCCAGCCAGTAACCAGAAATGGACTCTCCATTTGCACATTTCCAAGTGTCCCAGAGGGAGGTGAAACTACTTTTGTCTGACACCAAAACCCCTAGCATTACACTGGTGAGGCTGAAATGAAAGAGTTTATAGATGCTTGGAGGTGGTGGATATAAGTCAGTATTGTTGCCTTCCCAGAAGGTTTGAGTTTTCCTTTATATTCTACGTCTGAGACAGTGGTAAAGAGAAAGTTGTAGTAATATCACTGCTGCTTGCTTATTATTTCCAAACAGATACTCTGTTTGCTGTTTTCAGGTCTTATGTTACATAACTATATTCAGTTTAGACTCAGCAAACTCATTTTAAATATGAAGAAAACAAGGATCAAAGAGATCAGCTAAGCTCTTCAAACTCACCCAGATAAGAACTGGCAGAAACAAAATCAACAAGTCCCTCCTCCAAAGCATTTGCTGCTTTCAAATTATCCATCTGCAACGTATGCTTTCATCTAATTATAGGTGGGGTTTCTTGTAGTCCTATGAATAGGAAGGCAGGCTGCTTAAAGACAACAGCAAACATGACATGTGTTGTTAGAAACATGAAGAAAACCACAAAGAGACCCAGAGACTTAACAGAGGGAGGGGAGCATATAGCCAATGAAAGAGCCATAAGAACAGTAGAGATTTAGCTAAGTGTGAGCCTTAATCCCACTGCTTAGGAAGCAAAAATGTGAGCATGAATCCAGCCTGGCCTCCATAGTAAGACCTGGTCTAAAAAAAAGTAGGAGGAAGAGAAAGAAGAGGAGGGGGAGAAGGAGAAAGAGGAGAAGAGGAAGGAGGAGGAGATGCACAGTGAAGTTAACAAGAACAGAGGAAGAATTTTCCTAAAAGTATTTCTTGCAAAACCTTGAGGCTTTGAGAAATACTAGCATCTTCTTTAAAGAAGTAAAAATGCAGGCAGGCTGTAGGACAAAGATACGATCATGGCATCCCCCCAGGCAAGTGTCAAACAAAAATGTAATAATCCATTTAATGTTTTTTTTTAAATCCTGTAATTACCATCATTTATTTTAACTTAAGAGATTACATCTGATTCATAATGCAAAATTAATGCTAATTCTAATACAAGGTATGAGAAAGACTGGTTTAAATCCTAGTTCCCCATACCCAAGGAAATAAAAATTTGGAGCTAACCTATGGAAAAAAGAAACAAGAACCTATGGAAAAACATATGGAGAAAAGGACCAAGAAAAACTGTCCATGCTTTAGGCATATCAACACAAAATGTTTGAATTCTCTCTCAGAACAAACTTGAGCTTTTAACTTTTCTTTATGGATAAACAGTCACAGATGGATTTTATTCCTTTAAATGTATTAAAAACCAAAGAATTAAGATTAAAGTCAGTGAAGGTTTTCTCCACTTAATTTAGTTTTATTATGTGGCTAATACTCAACTATTTCTACCCCTGTGGTGCTGTTAAGTATATTAAGAAAATAGTATGGAAATTAAATACAGGAGTGAGAACACAAAACAAAAGCTGGAGACTCCATATTCAACAAGTTGGCTACATAAGAACTCACAAGAAAAGCAATAGTGATGAACCTGGTTGTGCACTCCTACATGAGGAGGGCCACGGAATCCTTGTGACAAAGCAGTTGCTGCTGGGGATATAGTCTTTGGTAACTGCAGTGCCTGTGAAGACTGTCCCCCTAGGAAGCTATTGTGATAGTGCTCCAGGGCCAGTGATGACTGTCCCCCCACTAGGAAGATATTGTGATGGTGCTCCAGTGGGACACTGGTGGAAAAGGAGCTAACATTCAGAGGAATGAGCAGGGAATTCCACAAGAACAGAATCCTCAGGGTCATGAAAGACAGAAGAGAGCTTTTGGGGAAAGCTGCCAAGGATAGACTAAGAAAGGGCTGGGAAAAGTCACTGGAATTTCAAGTGACGTGGGCATTGCTAAGCTTTGAATGGAGACTTCTGGGAGGAGGGGAGTTAGCAAAAGGATACAACTATGGATCACTGTCCTGTCCACCTGTGTTTCCTGACACTGTTATTATGAGCTTCCTAAAATCTGGAAGCATGGAGTGTTCTACAAATGAAGTGCTTTCCTTACCCTGGGCTCCTGAGTTATTCTCAGCTTTTTGATAATTAGTAATAACCATGTTGCCTTTAATCATGATACATTCATCCTATTTGCTTGTGTCCATTATTCCAAAAATTATGTACTGCCTGAGCTGCTACTGGATATTAATTCCCTTTAACAGAAAATATTATATTATGATTTTAAGCTAACACAACAGCTCATAAAACCCCAGCTACAGCTTAGCTCTTGTCGTGGAAAAAAAAAAAAAAAGATATAAGGCCGGGCGTTGGTGGCACACGCCTTTAATCCCAGCACTTGGGAGGCAGAGGCAGGCGGATCTCTGTGAGTTCGAGGCCAGCCTGGTCTACAGAGTGAGTGCCAGGATAGGCTCCAAAGCTACACAGAGAAACCCTGTCTCAAAACAAAAACAAAAACATATATATATAATATATATATATATATATATATATATATATATATATAAAGACTTTTATGATCTTTAAGAGCAAAACTTACTGACAATTTTACATGCTTGATAATGGGTCTTTCTAATGCTTGGGTGGAAGGGGAAGAGTTCAGGACCCAGAGTCTTCTGGTCATGGAAGAGTTTGCTTTTAATATCTTTCGTACCAGGTACCAGAGTTTCTTTCTGGGCTAAACAGTGTTCATGTAATGGGAATCTGTGATGTCATACTTGAAATACTAAGCATTGGTCCAAGATAAACATATAAGCATGGACATGTTCTTCTAGGCCAGTATTAAAGCAGAGAAGTGGCGGTGACTTTGAGACTGGCACTATGAAGCCTCAGCCCACACTTATTTAGAATGGGTAAGCTTCTAATGTAACAGCCATTTTTTTTAGAGGATCAGGTGAAAGCAGGTCTCCAGGCTCAGACACAGAGCTCTTTTTTGGAATCACTAGGTTTTTGGTTTTTCATTTAGACGCCAAGCTCTACTCAAAAGCCGGAATGGATGCATTGTGTTTGTTAAAGACAAAATTCAAAACATTTTAAGATTTTGGGTTCATCTGTGCTTCTCCATTATGAGAAATGGTGACTGAGAACCAAGAAATGAAATAAAAATGAAAGGGAGGTATATGAACAAGATTTAGATTTCAGGGGGAAAAAAGTTAAAACTTTGAAATTGTAACCGTGTTATGTCCAGCATCATCAATATTTAGCATCTATGTTTTACACACCTGCAGTGTGGGAGGATTCTCCTTTGGCCAGACAATAAAATTTGAGAATGATGGCAAAGTATACACAGGCAAGCAGGTAGATAAAGAAAAGCATCGCTACAATATTATGAATTCCACACACAGAAGAGGCTATTGTGTTGTACAGCTGTAATTATCTTAATGTAGTTGCTCACACTGTATTGGTAAGACTGTAAATAGCAGAATTGATTTAATATCTAAAGCATTCTATCTGTGGGCAGGATGAGTCCCAAATGTTTCTGAAGGTGAGGTAGGTTTTTTTGGTTTTTGTTTTTTGGTTTCTTTTTTCATTGGTTACATATGACACATGTTTTTATTACGTCCTTCTGACTTCTTTTCTTATCTAATGGGTTCAAGCACAAAGAAAACTTAAAGCTCCCTTTAACACCGAACCCCCTTTTATTTGCTTCTAGTAAACTCAATGGCTGTCACCCTAAAATCTGTCCTTTTGCTAATGAGAATAATTGATTTTTGTTCCAGTGTATTTGGGGTCATTCTCACATAATCCTGATGTTTCTTTCTTTCCTCCAGGATGCATGTGTTAGATTCACCTTCGCTCACAAACCTTATTTTCTAAACATTTTCTCATGTTCCCTCCTCGGCTGTACCTTCTATTTGTCATTGCCCTTTTATAAAGCTTGGTGAGTGAAATCCTCCAGAGAGCATTTTAGCAGCAGCCAAAGAAGGAGTAGAACAGCTGTTTTTGAACCATTCTAGTATATTTGTAACAACCAAGCTGACATACACATAGCTCCCTTTGAATGAAAAATCACTATACACCAAGCTCAGCAAGTAGCATGTGATCAACAAAAAGTTTTTTTGTTGATGATGGTTGTAGAGGCAGAAGACCTCAAGAATGACCCAGATCTCCTGATTCTTCTTCCTCCCTCAGCTTCTCAAATGCTCAATACAGGTGTGCACCACTACAACTTAACAAAGGTTCACTTTTCTATATTATTCTTACTGGTAGTTGAGGGGAAAACATGACCATCATTATGCTTCTGACTTCTTAAAAGTAAATTGAATACAAAGACTGCTCCATTACCCAGACAGTGCTCACATTTATGGGATTTTGAAGAATAAGAAGTTGCTGAATGTCTAATATTTATTTCTTTTATTTCCCCCATCAATAGCATAATTTACTTACTGTTATTATTTGGTTATTTTTCCTACTCACTAATAATGTAATTTTCTTATATTCTTTAGAATTTATCCCAAGAATATCATGATACATTGAAATGGAAATGTGATTTTTCAAATTAAAAAATAAAAAAATGAATCTACTACAGACCAAAACAAACAAAATAAAAAAATTCCAAAACCAAAGTTACATTCTTATCTCATTTTTCTTCTCTTTCCATTTTGTTTCATTAAAACCAAACAAAGATCCACTGTGTTTACCAGACTCTGTTTCTGGTTGGTTGGTGTCTGACTAAAAGGCATTTACTCCCATGACATTTTCTCTGAGATATCCAAATGGATACATTCTCATTCACATATGTGCAAAGATTTCACTTTATAACTCTTACCATGACTACTTTTCAATCAGCCCTTCACCCCTAAGTTTAGCAGAAGATCTGCCTGTGAAATTTCTGTGCTTGTACCAGTCTCACAGAGCTATTTCATGTATTGTCAACAAAGGCCGTTCCTCATCCCAAGTTACAGCTCTTAGCTTTCCAGAAGAAAATGGATAGGTGAATAAATGAATCATATTTGAGGGTAGAATGGATCTATGCCTCTTTTTAAACAGACTTTAGTTGAGCTTTATTTCAACGTGATTGTCTTTTTGTGATTGGGTTACCTTGCTCAGAATGGATTCTTCTAGTTCCATCCTGTGAATTTCAAGTTTCCATTGTTGTTGTTTTTTTTTTTTTTTTTTTTTTTTTTTTCTGCTGAGTAGTACTCCATGTGTAAATGTACCACATTTTCTCTATTCATTCTTCAGTTGAAGGGCATCTAGGTTGCTTCCAGTTTCTGGATATTACAAATAGTGCTACTATGAACATCTTGAACAGATGTCCTTGTGGTATGAATGTGCTTCTTTTGGGTATATGCCTAAGAGTGGAATTGCTGGATCTTGTGGTAGATTGATTCCCATTTTCCTGAGGAATCGCCATATTGATTTCCAAAGTGGCTGTACAAGTTGGCTCTCCCACCAGCAGTGGAGAAATGTTCCCCTTTCTCTGCATCCTCTCCAGCACAAACTGTTATTAGTGGTTTTGATTTTAGCCATTCTGACAGGAGTAAGATGGTATCTCAGAGTTGTTTTGATTTGCATTTCCCTGATGGCTAAGGATGTTGAACAATAATAGTATAATCTTATTTGAGAATCCAATCTTCAAAACATTCTTAATATTACATTATAATAAAGGTGGGAACACACAGGCAGCTAGCTTGTCTTCCCTTAGGGGAAGGTGATGGTTAGAGGTGGAATGGCTGCTTTCACTACTAGACTTGGTAAGTTCTCTGTCAGTGCTGCTACTGAAGCAGGAGCTCAGAGAGAGTCATTCTTAGAAAGTGTTTATGACGCTTAGAGACCGTATTGCATGGACATGAGGATGCAACAGGAGCTTCTGCTGCTGCCCCCAGAATACTTTAAATATACTGGTTCCTTACCTACATCACAGAGCAGTGGTTCTCAATCTGTGACTCATGACCCCCTTGGCAAACCTCTAGCTCTAAGAATATTTACATTATGATTCCTAACAGTAGGCAAAATTACAGTTAGGAAGTAGCAACAAAAGTAATTTGATGTTTGAGGATTACCACTACAACATGAAGAACTATACTAAAGGGTTGCAGCATTCGGAAGATGAGAACCATTGCCCTAGAGGATTAGGTATTTAGCATACATATCAGGAGAATTCCCAGGCATAGCAAAGTTTTTTTCTGAGATGTCATAACCCAAGCATCTGCCTTTCTGACTTTGCTTTAGGAGAGGATGATTCACATATAACATGTATTCACTCCAGCTTTGATTCTTGGTTTGCTTGTGGTGTCATGATATAGAGCCTCTGTCTGTAGTACAGGCAGTCTATACAGTATAGTACAGGCAGTAAGGCTCATTACATAGTCCGAGGTGGCCTTGCCTGTATGGTGATGTCCCTTCTGCAGCATCCCAAGTGCTTGGATTACTGGTGTGAACCACCACACTTGAGCAACTTTGAATTTTGTTGTGTCCACAATTAGTATTTCAAAGCTCCCCTGTTAAGTAGCCAACTGTAGGCACACAGAGAAATACTTGAGTTTAAAATGTTTAGCTATGTAACTTCCTCGTAAAAATGTTAATTCTTGAAAGTTAGAAACATTATGCAAGATTTTTTGGTTTTGTTTTTTATTTTGGTTTTGGTTTTGGGTTTTCGAGGAGACAGGGTTTATCCTAGCCTTAGTTGTCCCAGCACTCACTCTGTAGGCCAGTCTGGCCTTGAACTCATAGAGATCTACCTGCTTCTGCCTCCCCGAATGCTGGGATTAAAGGTGTGAGCCACCTGGTGTAGGCATAATTTTTTTTAAATATGTGGAACAAAGCAAACTGTGTATCTGGTGGAACAGCACCACACTTAGAGAATTCCCCAATTTTGTGTGGTGTGTGGCACAGGAATGTTTTCCTGTAAGCACATGCCAAGTTCATTTCTTAAACCACTTAATCAAAAGGCTGCTATCATATCCTGGGGTTTTCTACAATAGTGGTTATCAACCTGTGGGACAAAAATCCCTTTGTGGTTAAACATCAGATATTTACAATACAATTGGTAACAGTAGAAAAGTTACAATTATGAAGTAGCAATGAAAAAAATTGCAAAAAAAAAAAAAAACCAAAAACAAAAAATCAAAAACAAAAAAAGAAGTAGCAATGAAATAATTTTATGGCTGGGGTCACCACAAGATGAGGAACTGAATTAAAAGATCGCAGCATTGGGAAGGTTGAGAACCACTGTGTTATAATGACGCTAAAGGGACTATGAATGCAAAGGTACAAAATGAACTTACAGTTATGTATTGAAATAAATGTGGAATTGACAAAGTAATGTATTCATTCCATCTAGCACATTAGAACCATGTAGCTTTGGAAAATCTCTTATTTATTCAACTTTTTGGATGATTTATATGGATAGTTATTTAATGAAAGCTTTGAAGGAGCTATAAATATTATCTGGGATGTAAGGAGACATCATTTATTTTTAACCTTCAGCCAGAAGGTCATAGTGTCATTTAAAAAGATATTTCCAATTTCAGCCAAAGGCTGGGTTCATGATAAAACAGGAAAGGACGAATAAATTATTTTCTTCCTGCCAAAAATAGACTCAAATTCTTAAATAATTTATTTCAACATGCTTAAATCTAGAAGGTTTAACAACTGGCTTCCTTTTTATGAGGACAAAAAAAAAAAGAGGTTCATGATAAAATGTCTAAAACATTATAAGGCCTTTGAAAGAAAAAAGAAATGCACATTAGGAGGGCCCATAAATTTTTGACCTCTTATCTTAACTGAAAGGATCATTTCAATTGAGTTCATCCTTGTAGTTCACAGAAGTGTGAGGATGTACAACGAAAACCATGAATACTTTTATCATCGAGAAGCAGAGGGGAGCACAAGGAACGTGTCCAAGCTTCTTTGAAGTGAGAGGGAGGCCGTGTTTCATATCTCCAACGTGCCTGGCTCCAAGAAAAAGGGTGGATTGAAGACAATGCTCATAGAAGAGGTACAAGTTCTGCTTACAAGCCTCAGAACTCATAAATGCAGCTGACAGGTGTGTCTCAAAGACAGATGGAATATGAACGCAATAATCATGTCTGTGTATTAAGATGGCTTCCTGTTCTGACAATGCATTTAGAAAACATCTGCCAATAGAAATTTATCAAAACAGCCTAGGCATTTTCCAGATCTTTCTAAATACAAGTAGAAATTTCTGTTCCACTATCAGTCAAAGTTTGCTGCCTAGAAATATCTTAGGGGTATACGTTTATTCTTTGGCTTTGGGTTCTTTCTGGCCTATGTTCTATCACATGAGTAGGGTTAAACATTGAATACAAAATTAAATTGTATAAAAGTTTAAAGCAATTTATTCAGTATATTTGAGTATGCCATATTATTTTTACTGTTTCCTATTTTAATGTGTGATGTATATGTGTGATTGCACGTTTTTGGATGTGTGTAGGTGCATGGGGGGGCAAGGTTGATGTCTAGGCTCATCGTTGCTCATTCTTCTACCTACATGGAGGCAGGGCCTCTCAATCAAACCCAGAACTCCCTGATTGGCTAGTCTTGTAGATCAGCTTGTAGTGGGGGGGTCCCTTGTGTCCACCTTCTCATGACTGAAGAATAAATAAATGGTTACCCCCACCTCAAATTTACCTTGGTTTCTGGGGAAAGGATTTCCAGGCTCTCAGTTTCCAGGCAAGTGATATATCTTGATTTTCCTGACCTACTGCAGGCTTTGATCACTGTAGTAGATCATATCTATACATAACTATCTCAATATATAAATTGGAAATCTGTCAAATTTAAACATGTTAATATTAGGTAAATGTATTTTACTGAGAAGCCAACTGTTGTAAGTTAGCACCAACAGAAAAACAATATAAGTACTTTTAATTTACAATCAAGGTAAAATTGAGATATAATAATATGTTCTATTTTGATGACTGTTTTCAAATAGATGTGTATGTATCACTGGCTCTTCCTGAGATTTAACTTCTCCCTCCCCCACCTTTTCGACACGACCCTCTTGGATCTGAATCGAAACTGTCATGATAGGTTCTTACTGAACATGAGCCTACACTGAGAATGTACAATAGTAAGTTCTAGCTGGGCAGTGGAGACACACGCCTTTAATGCCAGCACTCGGGAGGCAGAGGCAGGCTGATCTCTATGAATTTGAGGCCAGCCTGGTCTACAAAGCTACATAGAGAGAACCTGTCTCGAAAGAAGAAAAAAAGTAAGTTCTAAAATGGGTAAGGACTTTGGGTTGCAACGGTGCATCATTGAGGCTCACCAATTATAATGAGCGCGCTATTATGAAAGGAGGGATGGTTCCTGGCCAAAACATCTTGAATGTGCTGATGTCACCGGAAGAGGATGTGGATAGTGTGGCAGTTCTCTATGTATGACCCAGAGGGTATGGCATGCCTTGACATCCTTCTCACCTATGCCAGCTCTAAAAATATGGTTCTAACAAACAAACAAACAGTGGTTGGTAAATTATTTTAGCAACGACAAGCTAAATATTCATATTTTTAAAAAATCAACAAGTATGTTCTTAAATAATTATCATGCCCAAATGATCTTTGAAGAAGAATTTTTCTACAATAGTTTTGTTTCTGATAGTATGATAAAAGCAACACACAGGACAACGTGTTTCATTTGGCCTACAGCATCAGAGCAGAAACAGCGCATCATGGAGAAGCATGGGTGTATAAACATAAGGCCAGACCTCATATTGCATCATCAGCAGTCTGGAAACAGTGACTTCTAAGCTGTCTTAAAGCCCAGCCCCAGTGGTACTGAAGGGACCAGCCCCCCATTTCGGCAGCCATGACAGTAACACGTGCTCGCTATGACCTTGCCTTAGTCACTAGAGGTTAGGTGCCTGCCTCGTGACAAGGAACCAATCAGAAGTTAGCTGGTGGAGCTATGCTTTATGACTCTGGGTGTACTTTACAGACAAGCACACAGCAATGATTCGCAGAGCATAGCAACCACCCTGGGAGGGCCTATGGGCCATAACAACCAATTGGCCAATCAACACAGGGCAAGCCCTCCAATCCTGGAGGCACACCAATCCTGAGCCTGTGCGTACCCCTAGACACTTCCCTTACGCTGCCCTACAAGATCGCTCGGCAGCTGGTTCGAGGTGTCTTTGCTAGCCATCTGCCATGGCGAGTGGGTGAAAGACCCGAGCTAACATGGGGTTAGCTTGTTAAAAACAATAAAGCCTCATGCAGTTTGCATCAAGCTTTTGAATCCGCTTGGTGATTGGGGTGACCACGGTCGTGGATTGGGACCCCGATACCTGAGTTTTTCCGGGGGTCTAACAGTACGCCCCAAGATGCACTTCCTCCAGCCCAGCTCTGCCCTCTAAAGCCTCTATAACCTTCCCACTCAGCACTGCCTAGGAAGCAAGTGTTCAGACACATTTCACATCCAAACTACAACAATTTACAGTTGATAATAGTAAATAAATGTGGTATGTCAGTCATACAGATGTATGCACTTATAGGCTTCAAGTCACAAAACAGAAGTAATGGAAAGCATTTAAATTGTTTGAAGCTGGAAGTTTTTGAGCATTCTTGTCCACAGGTTACCTTCAGTTGAAAGTATAGTGTTGGAGAAACTGCTGGTCAGCCTACCCAAGCCTCAGGTGCCCAGGCCAGGCCGCATGCAAAACAGGCCCTTCCTCCCTGAGCCAAGTCTGCCTCTATGTTCTGAAACTGCTCATGAAGAGACACCTGACCCAGAGACACCAATGAGAAAAGGACAACACAGCAGAGTCAGCTGCCTGAGCCAATAGGACCTTGGGAGGAAGTATAAAGGCAGGACTAACTCCCTTAATAAAGGAGTCTGCAGCCTGCTCTGCTACTCACTGACTCCCAGTTCCTGAATCATTGGTGTTCCTTCTTCTCACCCCCTCCCCAAAGGATGTCAGGGCAGTCACCTGAAACAGTGTAGGAAGCACTGGGGTGACTTGTTCTCCAGGTGCCACTCAGCTGTTTTACAGGAAAATGGATGCCAGTAGAGCATGGGCTATTGCTCTGGAAAGAAATGTTCTGTTCATTCAATAAACCTCCTCTCATCTGATTTTCTTAAGGCTTTAGGGTTCAAGTAAGTGTTAAAAGTTGTAAAGGGAGAAGTACGGTTGTGATTAGACAATAATGTGATCATTAAATTTTCATATTTACATATAGTGTTTATTATAGTAAAAAGCTGAAGTTTCTTCAAATATTCAAATATTACACTGTAGACTCCCACTGTTTGTCATCAGGTAAGTCTGTAACTAAGGAAAGCCAAGTTCCAGTCACATTTCTGAGTATGTGGTTGCATTTTCTAAATATTTAACCATTACTCAGTGATGTGCTAAGCAGTCTGAGCTGGAGTGGGCAATGTCAGTGAAGTTTTGCCAGTCACTGTAAAGCTTCTTCTCTGTTGAATTAAAACAAGAATGAACTTTCTTTTTTTTTTCTGTATTAATCATCTTAAATTGGGAATTTGTCCCCTGATATTCTTCTGACTTCATCAGAGATCAGTGTCTAATGAATATGATGTACATCAAATTTATGAAACACAAGTGGACCTGGAGGCTCATATTATGGGGTATCAGTGTATTTGTGGAGCCCTGGAGTGCTAGGAGTTCATCACAACCTAGTTCCCTACTGGGCATGAGATTCACAAAATGTGTTTAAGCCCTGCTACACCAAATCCTTCATCTGAAAAGGGCAAAGAATGACAATGTGTGTTGTGTAAACCCATAATAAAGTGCTGAAGAAAAAGTAGGTATTCGACTAACATTTACTGTATGTCCTGGTGGTAGTTGCAAGAGCACTAGGTATTTTTTTCACAGCATCCCCAAATAGAAATATTCATTGAAAGCTATACAACACTTGTGTAAAGGATGATTTCATATATCCTGTAATCTGTCAACATGTTATTAGGGGGCACGGAAAACAAATTTTGAGATGGAAAAAAATCAATATGTTTGCTTATTTGTTTGTTTTCAATAGGTATTAGGGAACAGTTTTTCTTCCTGGATACAAACACCCTCAACTTCCAACTTTTCCTTGCCATATTCAGACTTACATAGGACAAAAATTGGGCTCCTTTTGGCAAGATTAGATTGATGCTTTCTTCTTTTAGTTTATTTTCCCAAAGAACCTAATGTCTACACAATACAGTAGAGTTCATTCAATCACATGGGTGCAGCTTACCTGCTCTGTTTGGAGTCCACACCATCTCTGAGAAGGGTGACCCTTTTCTCTTCTCACTGGATGGACACTGTCCTGCTCACTGCTAGCCACAGCATGAGGTTGCCTACTGGTACCTCCCAGATCTGGGGGCTGTTATGCTCCTTCTTTACCATGATTTTGCTCCAGTGTAGCAGAACTGTGTGTTTCCAAGGATGAATTTGTATGGCACAGACAGAAGTGCTAGTACAGATAAATCCAAGGACACATCTTCACTCTCCAATTCAGTTTTGTCCATTGACAGTCTTCTTGAGTCAGTTTTCCACAATGTAATGAAAATACCCCCCGGAATATCAAATGAAAAAACTAAATTCACAAATTTGAAAGATCTACTGTATGATTTCTTCCCTGTGCTCTCCAAGCCTGATTCTTCAAAATACCATTCTCAGCTTGTGTTGATGAAGGAACCCCTTAAAGTCAAATGATCACGTGGATGTAAATGGGGAATGAGAAAGAATCTGGAATTCTCTTCCTTTAGGAAAGTTGGCAAAATCCTACTATGGCAAACTCTTTGGGATCCTTTATATCTAATTAAAGGATTTCCTATCCTGGGTTGGTGAGATGGCTCAGTGTGTAAAGTAGCCTGCTGCCAAGTCTGATGACAAGTTCAGTCTCTCAGATCCACACAGTAGGAGAGGAAACACTCACATAAGTTATATTCATACCTATTGGATTAAGGTCTCTTTATTTCCAAGCACAGCCGGGTGAAACACAGGCCAGAGCTAGGTTAAGAACCCAGCCAGCGCAGCCAGAACAAAGAGAGAGCCCCGTCCCCACGTGCAGTCCCTTAAGAAGCCCCCTTTACGTCATCCCGGCTTTCCTTCACCCCGCCCTTATGGGCGAGTCCCCAGGTCCACCTGGTACCTGCCCCAGGACTATTGGGCGGGGCTAGGGTGACTCCCTACACATACCTCCACACATCTGTTAAGACAAGCGCATGCCCCTTCTCCCCCTACATATGTGGGGGACCAAAATAGTTCTGCTATGGAATATTTTGAGATCCAGCCTTGGGTTTCACTAAACAGGAACACCGGAAAGCTCCAGCCCACTATTGCATTGTTAATGCCAGTAAGGCTACTATTGTTTTCCATGGTCTCAGGGTAATATGCCTCCTAATTTGTATCTCTATGCGCCTAAGCATCTGAATAGGCCTACACCTGGGCAGGGGTACCAGAGGTGTGTGAGTAACAAGTGAGGATGGAAGGCTAGGAGCGAGCCACCAGAGAGGAGAGAACAAAGACAGAAATGATTCCCTTGTAATAATGAAAGGATGGTTAAGAAACAGCCATAAAGATGGAAAATAAAGAAAAGACTCTAGTTCTGCAACATGGAACTGAGATCTCTCTAAAGATGACAAGATGCCTATGTTTGGTCTTCATCACTGCTGGGTTGCTAGGAGTTTCCAGGTCCACACACCCCCACTCAGGCCAAACCTCATGGGTTAAGGCTGAAACATGCTGGATCACCACATAAAAAAAAAATAAAGAAATGTAGTCTGGGCATGTAGGTGCTTGCCTTTAATTCCAGCACTCAGGAGGCAGAGGCAGGCAAATCTCTTTGAGTTGGAGACCAGCTTGATCTACACAGGGAGTTCTAGGACAGCCGAGGATGCATCATGAGATCCTGGTTTTGGTTTGTTTGTTTAAACTTTAAATTAAAACAAAAAAATGTATGGTGCATGAGAGATGGGCTGCTCTTCCAGGGGACCTGGATTTAATTCCCATCATCCACATGGCATCTCACAACTGTCTAACACTCCAGTTCCTGGGGGATCTGATGCTTTTTTGCTGGTATCTGTGGCCATCAGGCATGTACTATGTGTGGTGCACAGACATGCATCAGACAAAAAAACCCATGAACGTAAAATAGTAGGATAAAATGTTTAACTATAATTAATAAGTGTATAATAAATGTTAAACAAGCAAAAGCCTTATGAGTTTGTTCAACAACAACAACAAGCCCCCTTCCTCTAATGAAGGTACACATTCTAAAACTTTTCTCCAATGATTAATTATGGAAACATATAGACACATGTACACAGACACTGATGTACTCAGCTGGGAGTGGCCACCATGTAGGCCAGTGAGCAACTACTGATTCTCTGAAAGAAGAAGCAGCATAAGCCTGTGTTGAATCAATCACCACTGACTTCAAACGCTAGTCTGTCATTTAATAATGTACAACTTGGAGACAGACACTGTAAGTGCCCAAAAGACTTCCCATATGTCAAAAGCACAGGACCTATCTATTACTAAGAGTCAATCAGATGTTTGCACAGCATCTAACACAGTATCTGTAACACAATAGGCCTAGTAAATGATAAGGACTTACTGCATTGGGATTTGGTAATTATTACTCAGAAAACTGATGTTCTTGAGTTGTCTCTGAAATCAGTAATCAGTGCATGCAGAGACCACATGCAAATAGTCCTAGCCTGCCTTTCCTATGTTGTGTGTACTGTTCTGTGTGCCCAACTGGCCCATGTGACTGCACACATGATGCCAGGATGCAAGTAACATTAGACTGCAATTGTCAGGTCTATTCCCTCTTTCAAAGGAAACCATTGCAGTGTCCAGATGATGACTCTGCTCCATTAGCCTTTTCTCTAGAGTCAATATTCTCAGGATCAGATTCTCACATCAAAATTTCAAGACTTGTCAGCACTGATCATCTTGTGTGGCAGAGGAAATGGATCCTGGTAGAATCTACTTTCTGACTAGTTAGTGATCTACAACCTTGGGAGAACAAGAAGAGATACAAGCATGTAGTCATCTAAGAACATAATCTAATGAGGAATCAATTCTACCACACTAATAATATATGGTCTTCATTACAGAAATGGAGATAATAGGCAGAAATGCATCACTAAGATGCATTTGTTGGTATACGTTTGTTGTGTGCCCACAGGATATGCCCAAACTGAGATTCCCAGCATCCTCCTGAACTAGTTTTTAAAGCACTGTCCATTCTCTCTGATGAATTGCCTATGTATCTCTTTTTCCCTGGGACCACATAATCTCACAGTTTTTGCAGTTAATTCTGCAAGCAAGGTGACTGCTTAAAAGCACATTTAGGCGCTACTGAATAACTGCTCTTCATCTTACCTACTCTGGAAATGATTAAATGGAGCTTAACCTTCCTTCAGTGGGGAGATTTAATATCCTTAGCCATACTATAAATAAGGAGTACATTAATCCAAAGTTATTATTGCTTTATATACATAGCAATACCCTTGAATTACTCAGCTAGTATGTTTGACAATTTTTCTTTTCCTTCACACACAACAGAGGATGGGCATGTGATCCTGTACAGTCTAAATCATGTGAATTCTGCCTCACATTTTCCTAGACTGCCTCATTAGCAAACATGTTAGCAAGGTAAAAGGTTCCTCTGCTTCCTAGCACTGCTGATTGTGTGTGTTGTGTGTGGTGGTATGTTGTATGAGTGTTTCGTGTGTGTTATGTTTGTTGTGTGCTTTGTGTGTTTTGTGTGTGTGGGGGGGGATTGGCAGCTTTCTAATAAATAAGTGCTTGATAGGATTTCTTTTTTTTAATTTTTTTATTTTACATACCCACCTCAGTTTCCACTTCCTCCCCTTCTCCTGCCTCTTCCACCTCCCTTCCAACATCTACTCTCCATAGGGGCTGAAGCTTTGTTTGAGGAGTCAACAAAGTTCAGCATACCAAGTTGAGGTGGCACCAAGGCCCTTCCCCCTTTATCAAGGCTGAGCAAGGTATCCCACCATAGATAATGGGTTCCAAAAAGCCAGTTCATGTACCCAGGATAAGTCCTGGTCGCATTGTCAACCCTTCCCCCAACAGATGAAGGCAAATAACTGTCCCCTACATTCAGAGGGCCTAGTTTGGTCCCTCTGAAAGAAAATGAAAAGATCTCCCATGCTCTTGGATG
The DNA here is from genome assembly GCF_003668045.3 of Cricetulus griseus. Taxonomy (NCBI): domain Eukaryota; kingdom Metazoa; phylum Chordata; class Mammalia; order Rodentia; family Cricetidae; genus Cricetulus; species Cricetulus griseus. The sequence continues at coordinate 174,444,392 of NW_023276806.1, forward strand.
GGTAGGATCAACATAGTAAAAAATATCAATATTACCAAAAGCAACCTACAGATTCAGTGCAATCTTCTTCAAAATCCCAGGACAATTTTGAAGACCTTGAAAGAACAATATTCAACTTCATATGGAAAAAGAAAAAACCCACTATAGCTAAAACAATCCTGTACAAGAAAGGAACTTCTGGAGACATCACTACCCATGACTTCAAGTTCTACTATAGAACTATAGTAATGAAAACAGTTTGGTATTGACATAAAAACAGACAGGTGGACCAAGGGAATTGAATAAAAGTCCCTGATACTAATCCACACACCTATGAACACCTGATTTTTGACAAAGAAGCCAAAATTGTACAATAGATAAAAGAAAGCATCTTCAACAAATGGTGTTGGCATAACTGGATGTTGACATGTTGAAGAATGCAAATAGATCCATATCTATCCCCATGCCCAAAACTGAAGTCCAAATGGTTCAAAGACCTCAACATAAATCCATCCACACTGAACCTCTTAGAAGAGAAAGTGGGAAGCAGTCTTGAACACATGGGTACAGGAGACCACTTCCTAAATATAACACCAGTAGCAAAGACACTGAGAGCAACAATCAATAAATGGGACCTCCTGAAACTGGGAAGCTTCTGTAAGGCAAAGGATAACAGTCAACAAGACAAAACAGCAGCCTACAGAATGTGAAAAGATCTTCACCAACCCCACATTTGACAGAGAGCTGATTTCCAAAATTTATTTTTAAGAGTTATATTTTTCATGTTGCCAATATTCTATTTCCATTTTAAATTTGTTTTCATCTTGACAGGGTAACAACTGAACCATATGGATAACTTTTAAAAAGAACCATCAGGATAGACCAAACAAGACCTAACCTGTAATGATAACTCTTTCTGCCAACCACCCGAGTTCTGCTGCCATGTTAGGGCCCCCAAATAACACACAGAGTCTTATATTAGCTACAATACTGCTGGCCAAAGACTAGGATTTTTCATATTCGAGCTCTGTCCTAAGTATCAACCATAACCATTAATCTATATATTTTATAAAGACTTATTGAGGACTTGGGACATGTGTGTCCTCTCTTCCCAGCGATCACATGGCGACTCTGTCTCTACTACATTTCCCAGAATCCTCCTTGACTCCTAGCCCCACCTATCTTGCTTTCCCATTGGCCAACAGTGCTTTATTTATCAACCAATAAGACAAACATATACACAGAAGGACTTCCTCCATCACTAACCAATCCCTTACCTGACAGCTCAGTAATCAAAGCTGCACTCTTTGTTTTCATCACTCAAGGCTTTTCAACAACTCATACAACCAAAGTCTACATCCTGTGGATTGTGCATTTTCATTTTTCTGCGTATTTGATTGATTTGTTTTTTGACCCATTATCACTTACCTCCTTATTATTAAGGCAGGACCTCTCACTGAACCCAGAGCTACACTGGCAGTCAGTTAACTCCAGCTACCTTGTTGTGGCTGCACTGCAATGCTGGAGTTATATTTGTGTGTTCCCGTGACTCACCTTGTGAATGGACATTGGGGATTAAATTGGGGGTTTATGCGTGTTCAGCAAGTGTTCTTACCCAGCAAACTACCTCCCCAGTCCACCATGCTGCTTAATATACATTTACTTATATGATGTTTAAATCAGATTATCTCAAGTTATCTTTTGAAAAATTTTCATACAATTACTTTTTTTGTATGGGGGAAGCATGTATTACAGCACAGATATGCTGGTCAGAGAATAATTTGTGGAAACTTTTGTGGTGATATCTTGCTTGCACAAATAAAGCTTGTCTGAAGATTAGAGGATGGAGCTTGCCACTGGCTAACCATAGAGGTCTGGAGGTCTGTACAGACAAACAGGAAGTGATATGGCTGGGCACAGACAGGAAGTGAGATGGCTAGATGGAGAGAGGATGTAAGTGGGAAGAAACAGGAACTTGCTCTTTTGTCTGCTGGGAAGCTAATGAAGTAAAGGTGGCTTTGGCTTGCTTCTTCTCTCAGATCTCTTAGCATTTTCCTATATATCTGACTCTGGGTTTTTATTACTCAGACCAATTAAGAACTACATTTAGAGAGTTGGTTCTCTTCTTCCATCATTAGGTCCCCAGGATTTAACATAGGATATCAGGCAAGTGCTATTGCTTCATGAGCCATCCTGCTTGCTATTCATTATGTTTTTTTGTTAAGGTAGAAATATTCATATGATTTTAAGTGCCATATCCTCCAGTTAATGATGTGTTTGCCAGTTGGATCTCTGCTCTCTCTTATTTCTGCTGTTTTCCTTAATTTAATCTCTTTAACATTTTTGATGCTTAACATCTAATCACTTTTAAACTCTTATTGTGAGAGAAGTTTAGAAGGTCATTTGCCATCTCCATCACTTACTTTCTGGGCATTGTCTGTATCTAATTATATTCACAGAAATTCCAGCCTATCTTTTATTTACATGGCAGTCAATGCCTTCTGAGACCTAGTCCATTTGTACATTAGCCAGGCCTGAGGTTGGCTCCCTCATTTTGATAAGATTCTGTATAAAATATAGCACTACACATAAGAGAGACTTTTGAGACTGAGAGTCTGAATTCCAATGATGCTTTTTAATAAATTTTCCAGTAGCTTCTATTTTTTCATCTCAAAATGGAGAAGCTACTAATATTCATCCAAAGATTGTTTCAAACATTAAATCAGTTTATGCATCTATTACAGTAAGCCCAGTGTCTAACACTTAATAAAAAAATACAAAAACAGATTGCCGTGAATACAAATAAACCTCCAGCCTTATTCAGAGTCAATGTCTTTTTTAACCTCAGTGTGAAAGTAAAATGGAAATTTTCTAAAACGTTCTGCCATTTCCCATAATGAATAATCTTATGATCTGCTTTGTGAATTTTCTTTCCCTTAGGACTTAAAGGTAATATTTCTCCCCTCTCAGCTGTGTCTATATTGCCCTTCTCATGTCCTCTCATCCTTAAATGATGAATGAACTTTTGGAGACTCTGAGATACGCTGTAATTATTTTATCCAGCTATAGAAAAAGAATCCATACCTCTTTCAACTGTCATCTTGTTCATATACTCAAGTCCTTGTATTCTAGCAGCTGGGAGGAGCTGATTTCCACTGAAAAGACTCTTGTTGCTTATCAGTTTAATCACAAATGTTTCTATGTGAGCTTAAGTTTACATTCAGAGAAACTCAGCATTTCTTTAAAAATAAATAGGAATCATTCTTGCTGTCATGAACTCTTGAGAATTATTTTGTTTCTCAATCTGTATCAGTGAAAATAATTTTGTCAAAACTCTTCCAACAAAGTTAAATCTTTTGGTGATAATGTATTCTGCTCTTTCTTTCATTTGAGGTGAGGTCTTGTACTTTTGTTCTGTAAGTAGTCATTGGGCCTAAAGTTTCTTCATAGAACATTAAGTTAGCCTCGTGTGGCTTATTTCTATAATAATATGTAACCCTGACGCCTACGTGGTGAATGTTTCTCTTGCTACAAAACTCATCAAAATTACTAAAAGACCCACATAACTATTTTATTCAAATGAAGAAATTTAGGCAATGTGGAAGCAAAAGAATGTAAACCTGCTTTAGAAGAAAAACTATGAAATAAAAATTAAGAATGAAGAATTAAATTGAGCTACACAGTAACTACAAAAAGCACACTTAGATCTAAGATGAGTTTATGTGCTTTGTCATTAGATTCCTCTTCTTAGGTGGATGAAGCAAGTGAGAAAAACATATAACACATTTGATTGTGCTGTTGCTGTGACATCCCTACCTTTGCCAGCCAGGGTAAAGAAACAAAGGTTCCTTGACTTAAAAACATAAAAGACAAAATATTAAAAAATCTTAGTCTCCAGTCTTCATTGGTGCATTTGAGTTGTAATAAACACGACTTGGATGTTTGTGGAAAGTCACAAGTGTGGTGAGTGCAGGAGAGAGTTCACTGTTATCATTACTAAATGAAGAGAAATTCCCATTTTCCTTGCCTGCTCAGAACTAAGTTCTTTATTGTTCATGTCCATGAACACCATGAGCTCTGCTACTTGGGAAGATGGGCCAACCTAAAAATCTCCCATCACTTAAGATTCTAATTCAAGTCCATCTGTCGGCATTTAAACCCACAGCACAACTCACAGTGCTTGCTCCACTCAATTCTATTGCCATGAACAAAACAGTGCCCCAATAGCACGTATTGTCCATTTTCTGCTTGATCTTATGACTGAAGATGCATGCTTTTAGAGTAAGAGTCCCAGTAATGGAATAAACAAAGGGTACATGATAACTCTGAGGTGAACTAAAATCATAGCAGTCATTTTGATATTATTCCTTATCCAAATCTTCTGGATATCCTGAAAATTTATTAGATTATGTGCAAAGACACATCAATCATTAACTATATTAAGTATATATATGTAAATTAAATACACATAAATAAATGACTACTCATAAAGGATGAAATATATCTTATTTCCATTACAAAACATACAGATTGATAAAATTAGAATGTTTTCTTTTGCTTCTCACTATATCATTCTATCATAAAAAAGTCTGTTGATTTTAAGTTAGGGAGTGGAATCGAAGGCTGACTTGTTTCTGTCCAAAGACGCCTGTTTCTGGGTTCACTGCACACGTCATGTTTTTTGGTCAGAACTCTGCCAATTTTACTTAGAAGACTTCAGGAACTGATTATACTGCCTACATTTGCTATGAAATTATGTTCTTGATAAAAATTACAGGGATTTTGCTAATATTTTATTTTTCTTTTGATATAGAAAGGAGACATAGTTCTCACTTGTTATTAATAGGTCATTTTGAGTGTATGTGAAACTCTTCAGAAGCCAAAGAATATTCCACTGATGTCTGTAGTAGTAAATGGAATAAGGATAGAAGACAGTTGTATTTATGTCTAAATTTTCTTTAGGCTGAGGGTATTTAATCAGCTCCTTCTTCCTGCCTCCCTAACTACCTCAAGTTACTTTGTATGAGTTAAGATAGGCCTTCACTACTATGTCAATTTAATGTAATTCTACTTAACTTCATTTCTAATTGAAATTCTTCTCATAATCTTACACTAGCATTTTTTTTAACCACCCTAATTCATAAATTTATAATCCATGTAAAATGACAGGCTTTTTGGAGTTTCTATAGTTTCCACAAGCACAAACACCTTCAGGAAAATATTTGGGATCATTTTTTTGTTTGAGAATTGCCAAAATCTTCCTCTGATAAGTGAGTGGAAGGAGGGACTTCCCCTGATAAGAATATAAATGCTGGAGCAGTAGAGTAAAGGGGAGCTTTCTACAGTGATAGGGTTGGGTTCTTTGCAGAACCACAACTGTCATTTGAAATTGCAGAAACATTGGTGGCATGCAAAAATTTCCTAAGGGGAAAAGTGATATTCATTGGTCAGTTTTTGATTGCCACTTGGAATGATAACCTAAAATCATATATGTGTACAAGGTTAAAAAAGTAACAACTGACTTTCCCTTAAAAATTGATAGTTTTTCCTGTTGTGATTAAAATATCATTGAAGAAGAATTATGCATACTAGTAAAAATATATAGCATGAGTAAGAGTTTCCACTATCCCTCCACTTGCTGAGTTAAAGACTTTTTTCTCTTATTCACAGTTTCTAACAAAGTAGCTGCAGAATATGGATAATGTTTGCATATCCTATACAGCTTTGTTGTGAATGTTAAACGATTTACTACAAGTAAATGATAGATATTAGACTAATAAAAATAAAAACTATTATTTGGGGAGGTCATTAATATTCCAGTTCTCTCTTCTTTCTAGATAAGACAAAACTTATCATGCCACTACTTAATGCAAGACGACAGCATTTGGAGGTAGCAAAGAAGAATCTATTACAATCTTTCTTCTGGGAATATTTATTGCATGGAAGAGCAGATTGTAAAACTGCTGGACAAAGAGTTCAAAATAGTAACATCAATTTTGGATACAATGTTAAAGTAATGACGTAGATAACCAGATATAAAGCAACAGGACATGAGACTGGATGAAAGTCTGGAGTCACAAGTTTGAAAATAACCAAAAAAAAAAAAAGGAGAAAAAAGAAGCTGGAAATGACAAAAAAGAAGAAAGGAAGGAAGGAAGGAATAAAGAAAGAAAGGAAGAAAGAAAATCTAAAGGGTGTTATTAAGACATTTTGAAAAGTGGTGTGTGAGGATGAAATCTGAGGAACTTCATAACTTGGCCAAAGAGGAGTGACAAAGATGATGGGAAAGCCTTAGACCAGGCATAAGAAACAAAACAAAACAAAACAAAACAAACAAACAAACACTGGAAAGAAATGATCATGAGTTTGGTACAAATCATAAGATTTAGAAAATCCAATGATGGGCAGGGCCTGGTGGCACAAGCCCTTTAATCCCAGTATTTGGGAAGCAGAGGCAGATGGATCTCTATGAGTTTGAAGCTAAACTGGTCTACTAGGTGAGTCCCAGGACAGCCAGGGCTATACGGAGAAACTCTGTCTTGAAAAACTAAAACAAACTAACAAACAAAACAACAAAAAGAAAGAAAGAAGAGAAAATTCTCTGGTGATGAAAGGTAGACATTTTCTAGGAAAAGAGTATGTGTCAATAAAAAGGCATACTGACCAAGTCATGGGAAACTTTGTTTCTTTCCTTCCTCATTTCCTTCTTTTGTTTGTAATGTAGTTCTGAGACAGCCTTGTTATATAGAATGGCCTTGTCTCTAATTCAGCTCTTCCAGCCTCCAAATTGCTGAGAAAATAGGTATGTGCTACTATGTCTGGCTAAAATGTATGTGTTTTAAATTATCCATAAAAAGCCAGTGTTGATCAAGAACATACTGCTGTTCAAAGTACATAACCCCCTGGCTCAATTGCAGTTTTAGTCCTTTCTATTTGTAGCAGCAGACACAAGCACCAGTGTTGAAGATTACTGCTAATGGGACAGGTTTTTGCTGCAAACATTTTGAGACTGAACATGTGCAGCTCTCAAATTTCTCATCTGCTACCTAAAGTGTCTAAATCATTTTGTGTGGAACAAGCACGAATTCATTTTCATCCACATGACTCTGACTGTGCAGATGATAGGGCCGTCCTTGGTGAAGCAGTGGGCTGTCTGTAACATACAACTCTAGAAGGCACTTCCCTGCAGATATTTATCACCAGTCGGGCATGCCAAATGTCAGGAGCAGGACAAAGCAATGCATGAGCTCTACAGTTAAGTTGCCATCATTTTTGGTTACTTATCACTTGTCTTTTAATAGCTAAAATCTGTTTTTCTTGCCAAACCAGTTGTTTATCTGGCTGTTTTCACAAATAAAACCTAATTAAGTGATATTCAAGACACAGGTTTTCATTCACACAGTCGGTGAACAGTTTGAAACCAGAGAAGTAAAATCAGTTCATCATTGAATTGTGTCCTGTTGATAACACTGTCATTGCTTGTCTCAATGTCTAACACCCAATGGTGTTTCTAAAACATTGGTGTTCATTAATAAATGAAGCTGTGCTAGGATTATACAGGCACACATGAGTCAGAAATATATGTGTCCTTGTGTGAAACATTGTATTTGGGGATATACAGTCCCTTGTCATCAGCACTGAGACTGGAGATCAGATTTAACTGGGATTTATGGTTATGGATGAAAAGCAAGACTTCAAAACTCTCTCCAAATCTTCACAGTAGAAAAACATAGGAAGACCCAAAGATGGTAAGCTATAGAATGTACCAGAAAGGGAGTGCTTAAGATTCCATGTCCTACTTTCAGACAAAACACCCATACACATAAAATAAAGACAATAAAATTTGAAAATTCTATGTTCACATTTTCACTAGTTATTTCATAGAACTGTAGGTTTTCAACAAACTGTCATGGGGGGACACAACTTCACTGACTCGTTAATTAAAAAATTGTTTGAGACCAAATTATGTGCCAGGCATTAAACTCCACCATAAAGGCCTTAGTCTTCAGGAGACAAGAGACTGATAGAGTAGTAATCAGAGTGGGGACAGAGATGAGATGTCAGGATGAATTGGTCTTTCTCTGTGCTCAAAGTTCTTTCCCTTCTTTGGTCCAGGCAGTTACATCTGATAACATGAGGGAGTAAGGAACTCTGGGAAGATCCAAATGTACATTCCTCTTCTTCTTTCTCTCTTGTTTTCAAACCTTGTGCTTGGAGTTTAGATGAGTGTATTTTTGGTCAGGAAACAAGACATTTTTCTGGGAAAATGAGAAGGGAGCTGAGATTGGTTTTTCCCAGAAAGTGCAGATGAACAGGTGCACCTGCCTTTGACTGAAGTTTCCTGGCAGCTGAAGTCCCTGAAAACCAACTTTGGAAAGCAGATGGCCATGGCCACGTCATGAATGGTTTACTTTTAGTTTTAACAAAAGACAGTCTCTGACCTCTGATCTGGATGACAGACACTACCAACCACACCAAAACAGCCTTCAGTTTTCTCTTAGGGGCAAGCAAACTACAAACCAGTCTCTAGTGGGAACTTCTCACTGAGAAACAGTGAGGGTGGGAAAATGAAATACCTAGGCTCAACTGTTCAGCATCAGAGGGACCCAATGTTATCACAAAGACCATTTGCAAAAATGTGAATATTTTGATCCAGAATCACTTATTGAACTCTTTGATAGACTTAGTACTCCCAAGTTATTTAAGCAATTAATAGTTTAAAACTATAAGATTACACATATGTATACACAAGGTATAATTGTATCTCTATTGAATTAAATCTGTTCTTAAATAATTCATATTAACTTGGGGAGGTAAGATTAATGAACACACAACAATCAGGCAACAAAGTAAATCAATTATATTTAAATTAGAAATTGCATTAAAATCAGATATGAGTAAAAAAGAAATATGAAATAGGATATAGTTGCTAATGGTAGGAGAATTGGAGCAAGGTCTAGAAATGAATATACTGGATTTATCTTTTTTCCTTGAAAGCTTAGGAGAGGATGTTACAAACAGAAAAAGATCTAGAAACCAAATGACACGAGGACACTGAGCATTGCAGACCTGAGGTCAGCAAAAACCATGAGCCCAGCTGGACCAGACCTCAAGTGCAGGCTCAACTCCTGAATTCCCTACTCCTGAGTACTCCTCAATTACTCTACCTCTCAAGAGTACCATTACTGTCCAGTGTGTAAACTCTAACATCTTAGTCAAGAGTATACCAACTTCCAGAGACTATCAAACAAATAAACAAAAACAAAAACAAAAAAAAAAAAAACAAAACTAGAAGCTACTGAAACTTCTGCCTCTATCTGTATGTACTTGGCTACATACAGTGGCTTAATGCCCGGGCAAGTTGGGCAATGGTGGTATAAGTGTTTGGTAGACTACAGTGAATGAGATATCAAAATTAAAAACAAAAGAAATTGGCAAGAAAATGTGTTACATGGGACTACAGGAAGGACCCTTTCTTGGTTTGGGGGGGTTCAAATGCTAAATCTCAGATTTTCTAGATTTTACTTCATGAGTAATGTGTTATTAATAGAACCACTTCTCAAAATAAACTGAGGTGAATTTGAAACTATACTTACTGTATCTGCCTAAATATAATTTTTAATATAATTATAACCTTTGATTCTCAAATTTTGCTTTGTTATACCACACACTACTTGAAAGTTTAGCTTCATATTCAGTCTAAGACAGTGATCTTCCCTGGAGCTTTAGTCCTCAGACATTGTTCTCCTCTTAGAAACCTTCCTGATCCAAACAAATAGTCTAACAGATTGTATTTTATGTGTATATCTTTTTATGAGACAAGCAACTACATTTAAATGTGCAAAAACTTTACTCTGGGTAATTTGCATTCTTATATCCTATTATAGAGTCTCCCATTTGAATTTCCATCTGGTCTCTAATATCTTTTGTGTTTATTATTGCTTTAATGAGATAATCTTGCTTTTCCATACCTAGATTGCATTACTATTTGTAAAGAGCAATCTCTACCTTGATTTTACTCCAATAAATACTTTAAACTTAACCTTAAAGCTTAGCATAATATACTAAGAAATTATGAAATAATAAGGTAACAAGGAAAACTGAGGTAAAAATCTAAGGTCTAGTCTTCATTTCTCAAAATCAAAACAGATAAACAATTTTCTTTGTGAGATTAATCTTTGGTTATATGTTACTCAAGATTTATGAAAATTCAGTAAAAATATTGACACATCTTGCACTAAAACAGACTTTGAAAGAGTTAAATTATCATTGCCATCTTCTTCCATGGGGACTGGCACAGCTTGGGTTGATAATGCCCTTCTTATTTAACAGTTGTAAATGCTATCTTCAGTCTGTGCTGTCAACCAAAAGTGTTACACACACACACACACACACACACACACACACACACACACACACACACACACACACACAGGGTTCCTTTGCAATGACTGAAAAATCACTCCTGTAATTCTGACAGAAAGTGCTTATTGTAAAGAAATCATTGTCCATATCCACCTGAAGGCTTGCACACTGATAAACAAGCTTTACTTCAAGCCTAGGCTGCCAATAGAATTCTCTCTCTTTTTTGTAGCCATGGGCTCTTCACACAGAAGAATTAACCCTTTCCAGCTTCTCAACATGACAGAGAAAAACAAGAACTAAATAATGAGACTTTATGTGGTTACTTACATTAATGAATACATATGCTTGGTTGTGTGCCTTGTATTCCTTTAAGTGGTTTACACATATTAGTTCTTTTCAGCCTAGATGTCACAGTGCCCATTGGGACTTAATAAGAAAATACATTTAGGGAAGGAAGGTTAATGAAGTGTCTCTAAATGCAAGTTCTCTGTATTTCGTTAGGCAAGTCTTTGTTATTAATACCGACAATAACTGCCATGCAGTGCGTGCTGGGTGGTAAACAATCTCTGTTCATTTTAGCTCATTAATGTTTTAAGTCAGTGATTACGCATCTACTTCATGGGTGACTAAATCTTACATCATAAGCAGCAGTTACCAGAGCTCTTAACCAATGACTCCAGACATACTCTAACACTCCATCTCTTATTGCACTTCACCATGCACAGGGTTTGCTTTGTAGTTTCCCTACTCTTCTTGCCATGAAATCCCTGTGCCAAACTCATCAATACATCCCCAATTTCCCCCTGCTTTCTGTCTCTAAGTTGACAACAATAATCAAGTCAAATGTCATCTACAGGAACTGTTAGCCTTCCCCCTTTCTGTCCACAGTCTCTATTGCCAAAAACTTCAGCTTTCAATGACATTAATCTGTTCATATTACTACTTCATTGAAAGTGCCTAAGAAGTCTCTAGGTAGTTTCAGAATACAGCCTCATATCTTAACAATAATATGCAAAGCCTCTAGAGAGGGGAACCTCATAATATTGAATGCTTTTTCCTCCTGCAACACACACACACACACACACACACACACACACACACACACACACACACACACACACACACCTTCCTTATTATATTAACTGAAATCCTGGCATTTAATTGTCTTTTTGTCTCTCTGCAAGTTATATCTTTGCTAGAACTCTCTTTATCATTAAAAATCAAACAAATGGCAACAAAACAAACAAAAACTACTTTTGTATCATGTAGTAATTACCAAGATGTCACTCTACAGTGGGAGCTCTCAGACCTCTTTGATATTGGTCAGTTGCCTGACCTATGTTTCCAACTAGAACATTTAAAGTTTCTGTGGTTATCACTTCAGCTCACATTTATTTTCCAAAGATATGCTCTTCAAAACAAGCTAGAGCATACAGAACAAATTGCATTTACTATCTTCGCCCTTCATGAGTCTGTCTGGTGCTATGTTAAGAACAGGTCTGAATAAGCTGGCTTGTCATCCAGGAGAATTATGTGTTTGTACCTTAGCTGATTCCCTGATTTCTCATCTTCAGCAGCTACTCTCAGCTCTCCTGTTATCATCTGTGCTTGGCTCCTCCTGGCATTTGCACAGAAACCTGGCATATTGATTTTTTGCCTCAGTCCTAATATCCTGGACCACAGATTAAACACTCTGCTCACTCACCACTTCCCAGTATTGACTATGCACCACAGGTTTTCTCTCTGTCAATCCTACATCCAACCACAGTATTTTCATGGTTCTGTTTTTAAATTACAAGACTAGAAGCCACCAAGCCTTATAACAAGTACTTGTAGTTATTAATATATTTAGCACAGTGACTCCAAAAGAGAAGGGATTTTTATGAGTGGCCTCAAGCTAAACATCCATTGCTAAAAGAATGGCTATTTCTGTTAATGAGCATATATTATATATATAAACACTAAATACACAGTACATTATTGAAACTGTATAGGTGGTAATATCACACATGTTATATACAGAAAGAATGAAAGAAAAGGAGGAAGTGACAGAAACTCAAGGAGAGTAGTAAAAGAAGAAAGGAAGAAAGAAAAAAGAAAGAAAGAAAAGAAGAAAGAAAGAGGAAATGAAACTCAGGGAGAGTAGCAAATTGTCCAAGTCCTTTATCTGCACCTTCAAACTCCAATTTGTAAATATATTAAAGGTTTCCACATCTTGGCATAAATATGCACAATATCAAATCAATAAACAACACACCATTCTTTTTTAATGAATTATGATATGACAAGAAAGAAGCAAGTTTAATCTCAGTGAATCATGAGTTTTATCTGCCCTTTGCTAGACACAATACTGCCAACCTCACTCCTAAAGGTGAGCATTGCAAAAGGACTTACACTCAATTGAGTAGTCATAGTGATTGACAGGAGATGGAAGCTAAGAACTTGGTCAATAGGGAGAAATACTTATAAATTATACAAAATGTTCTTAATGCAATAAATTCCAGTTGGCCCAATGACATACAGCTCTTGATAGTTAGACAGTAACTAATTTCAATTATCTTGTGATTTGTGAGTCCACAGGTAATCCTGCTGTAGCTATGATCAGACTTCTGTCCATGTTGTATTCAATTGATAGCATTACAGAAGGAATCCGAGTCAAAATAAGAATAACAATGAAACTTATCACATCTAAAAAGCACTTATCTCACTGTTTTAAATGGAAGTTTCACAGGTAAATATTGACAGGTAACAGAAAACATAGATATAAATTCTCTATGTGATCTAATACACAGAGACATACACAACAATTGTTGGACCTGTAGCATGCAAGGGATTATTTGGGATAGTGGTGTATACAGAAAATCCATAAGCTCAGCTTTAGCTTCTCTGAAATTCATGTATTTGATTCAATGATGCTCCACCACATAAACAGTGTACTGGTGAAGAAGGTAATCAGGGGCCAGCCCTACTGAGGCCCAGAGTGGAAGAGGTGTGAGAAATAATAATCTCTGGAAACTATGTCCAGAGTAATGATGCAATATTAGAAATAAAAGCCAGGAGACAGCCTGCAGAGAGGATGAGGCACTGTTCCCTGCAGAGGGTTGTTTCCATGATGTTTACCTCTTCCATCTGTAAAACGGAAGCTACCTGGAATGGTTAGGATGGACCATCTCTACAGCCTGCTTCTGCCTTAGAATTTTGTGGTATCTGTATAGTCTCTAGACTATTTTCTTGTTATGCACTTACCGTCCTTTTCCTCTAACATCACATTTCCTTATGGGAGTTTTGGAAATGTGCCAATGAGACATTTTCACCCGCAAGAACTGACATAAGGCTCCACTCTTTAGGTTTCCCAACCTCCAGAACTGACTGAAAGCTTTGCTCGTAGGGTTTCCGGCTCCTCCCCTTCATGTCCTTCCTAAGCACTTTGCTGACTCTGGGCAGTGAAAAGAGGTGAAATTATACTCAGCCAGGATCACTCACGTACAGTTCTTGTGAAAGGTATATTAGAAGAGAGGAGCGTCACTCAAGAACAGTTCTTGTGAAAGCTCCAGTAGAAGAGAGGCTGGCATTTAGGGGATTCGTTTTCCATATCTAAAAGCCATTCTTAATTATCTGAAACCATAGACAGCAGCAGTATCTGAGCCTCAAACACAACTTTACACTTACTGCTTTACACACAACAATTTACACATGCTGCTTCATATTTAACTTTGGGATGGATTTCTGACTTGCATTTGAATAGAAATATAAAAATCACAATCTTGGAAGAGTACTAAACTTTCTATCTTATGACACTAATTTTTAGAGAAAATGGGCTTTGGGGGGATTGAGTTTTAAGATCTTCTTTCATGGCCAGATGAATTCAGAAGACACAAAAAAAGGCCAACATCAACCAAACAGCTAAGAGGACTTCTTGAAGAGGGGTTAAAATAGGAGAAATTGTTGATGATATCAAGTACTACTAACGGCTCCCTTAGCATGTGTGGTTATCTGTAAGCCATGTTCCCAGAGGCAATGAATCCTTACAGCTGGGGGAGATGCCCAGAGCTGATGACTGCTACAAAGATGACTAGATAAAGTTTGCTCTGGTGCCTGCCTCCCCCACTGAATGTCAGCTTGGCACATGCTAAGGAAGCCGCAGCAGGGTGCCTTCAGAAACTATTTCCAAACAAATTTAGGCTTGTCTTTTACATGATGGGAGCTATTTATAAAGATTGTATAACAAATAGCTTATAATAGACACCTCTGTCAATTGCATTTATAATGAAAAGATCTAACACAAGAGGGCGTTGATTGCCAGTGAAAACTGAGGTTGTAATCTTTCCCTTTGCACCAACTAAGCTCACCTCCCAAACCAGGTGTCCTTAAGGCTATTGAGATTTTAATTGAGACCTTGGTAATAATTAGTTTGCTAAGAGAAGTAGAGATGTTTCTGTTAGTAATGCTCAGATCTTGAAATACTATTGACAGGTTCAGCCATGATGGTTTGAGATGGTAGCTGTGATGTGGAAGATAGACAAATGTAAGGAAAGCAGAGAACCTTCAATCACATGAACTACGTGGTTTTAAATCTCCTATCTCTTCTAGAACAAATAGACAGAAAACAACTGATACAAACAAAACAGAGTCCAAATACTTTTTCTCTGAATGTGTTAAAAATCTATCACACATTTTCAACCTGTGTTGGGGTAAAGAAGATGGGTCATTGAATAGCAGTGTAAATTAGGCCATATTCCCAGGGCTGGTAGTGTTAGCTTGTGCTGGTTGATGGGGAGTGTACCATTGCAACAACCTGAAGTGAGGGAGGTTTCCAGCAGACAAGAAGACACAGGCTGCAATAAAAAGGAGCTGAAAAGAAAACTAAAGTCATTTTCATACTAGTGTGTTCTCTAAAGGTTTCCTGTGTTTTGAAATATGAGACTGTTTGAAAACTTGTGATCTTGTTTTCTAAATGTGAAATGCATCCAGTGATTACAGAAACTGACAGGCAATTTGGAACCTTGAGTTTTGTGTTCTCCTTCCCTCTCAATTTATAATGTTACCTTGGGCAGAGTGTTTATTCCTCTGGGCCAGCACAATGCTTCATTCATTCACTGCCTCACTCCCAAGAGGTAAAGTGCGTGTACTGTGTACCAGGCTTTGCACTGGTGCCCATCTTGGGCAAATAAAACAGGAACTTTTGTACAGGTTGCTATCTTTGCTGGAACCTATGGTGTGGATGCAAATGTGACTCAATGGCATATGCAAGTTTATTAAGACTATGCTCAACTGATGATGGAGAGTGATGTATTTTATTTACTGTAGGATAAAATTCACTGCGGGACTCACTGATAGACTGTCATCCAAGAGAATATCTGTGGAGCTCTAAGGTAGTTGTCATTCTTGTCCAAAAGCACAAGAAATTAAAAAATAAAGCCAAACAAACCAAAACAATCTTTTAATGTAGGTAAAATATTTTAGGAATAGAAATCTTCAAAAATACATCATACATTTTAGAAATTGTCAAATACATACATACAGACATACTTCTTGATGACTTCTGCTCCCTGCTTTCTTTGAATAACCTTGGAATTAACAGCAATACATTCAGTCTGTACGTGTGAAATGTTGCTTATTGAAGATGTGCAGAAGAGTACAGTTGGTGTTAGCTGTGGATTTGGAACACTTCCCTGAGACAACCTTAAGTGACTTTCTAATTTTCATACCGAGAAACCATCTTTCATCAAGAGAGAACAAGTTCTAAATAAATAACTAGAATTCACAGTTTGTTCTCTCCTGTGCTTTCTCATTTTCTGCCATTTCTTTGATATTTAGTGAAGAAATTCTCTTACTGTCATATTCCGCCTTCATTGTTTCCTCCTTAGACATGTTTCCTCGTGTTAAACAGAGCAGAGGTGTATGATGTGTGTTGAGGTAGAGGACAGAAAAGAACTAAGGGAAACATTCTTGTATAAATGTACAATTTATATGTGAGTGTGCGTATTGCAATATATACACACTCACACTCACATATAAAGACATGGTCTTCTCAAAATGGGAAAGTAAAAATAAAAATGAACACGAGGTATGAAACACATATAGTCAGATAGATGGACAGTCGTAGAGGACAAGACATTTCAAAGCCAGGTTTTCAAAACCATTCTAATTAATAGAACATTTTAATAGTCCAATCTGCTTGTCTTTGTAAGCATTTTCTCCCTTCTGTTTGTTTTCTTTTCCAAAGTCACAGCAAGGGCTGCACTGAGCCTCCAGTTGATCTGAGCTGCTCAGTGCATGCCCAGACAGCAAGAAAATGGTTTCTCTGGCAACAGGAATTATGTGAAATCTCTGTGTCCTCCCCCACCCCATCTGATTCCTAGTCACTTAAGATGCTCACATATAGGCGACAATGAGGTGAGCAATTCAAATTTATTGAGCTAACTCAAGGAGGTGGGCACTGTGAGCACCCTCATTTCCTGTGTGTGTGTGTGGGGGGGAGCATCGTGTGCTAACTTTGTTATTCAAGAACCATGCCCTGTCAGCAGAGCCCAACAGATGGAATCAGATGAATATCTAAATTATGAGGCATGTATGAAATTTATTTCCATCACACTAGCAAAGAAATACAAAGGTTTTAGATACCAAACATGGCTTTGAATTTTCCAAAAGTGCTAAAACTTGGTATTTTAAAACATCTTCACATTATGTCCTCGAACCCAAAGGAGACTGGCAAGAGCTTTGATTAAATTGCTTTGAATGTCAGCAGTTTTACATCTGGGGAATCATCCTATCCATCTGTGACCAAGGCACTAAGTTTTGAATTTAGGCTTCATTGTCCTTTCCTGGTAAGAGGCCTGTGCAGCATGAATTTGTCTCTGTAGCTTTTGTTTAGGACTGAGCCCTGCTGCAGCGTCGGGGCCAAGACTGATATTCACTAAGACATTTTAATCAGATAGGGATTGATTTGCTTTAAGGAATAAGGGCTGAGAAGCAAATTAGGCTTGGTCATTAGGCATTGGGGGAGTAGAGAAGAAGGGAATCCATATTTCTTCAGCTCCAATAGGGATGAAGTAGCAGGAAGAATTATACTCGTACCGAATGGACATCTAAACAAATCTGAAGTCAGCAAGGGATAAACAATTCCTTCTGACCTATCTAGAAACCCCTCCTTATAGCTGTCCTGATGTCACCTGCTCAAAACCAAACCTTCATAAACCCCAAGGCATATGAAACTCCTCTTTGCAGAAGAGGACCTCCAGGTCAATTGTGTAGTATTTGAATAACAACTCCTTGAATGCCTGCTTTAAATACATAACAAAACAAAACAAACAAAACTTCTGGCTTGAACTCTGCCCAACTGACTTTAATATTATTATATATAACTACATCTTATTTTTTTTGCTTTTTGAGGAAAAGACTTGCACTTTGTTAAAAAAAATATTGACTTTGCATCTTTGCATTTCCACCTGCTACTATAACTATTTCCCATGGTCCACTTATTTTTAAACATCTAACTTAAAAAAAAAAAAAACAGCAAACCCTAACTTCTACCCCAACTTCAGGAAATGGTAGGTAACATGATTTAGATATTAATACATACATGGTGGTGACTGATCAATAACACATACATGGTGACTGATCAAAGGAAGTTGCAAAGGTCAAAGGTGAAGTAGGACAACAGCTATGTAGTAATGATTTCATTTTTATAATAAATTCTGTGATGATACTAAATCACCTAAATAATGAGATAATTTTAAAAGTCTGAACTGACATCACAACAGCCAAAAAATAAAGTCAAGATGTAGAGAATAAACCAATAAATAAGTGCCTACACAGAAGAAATGCCTACTAGAACCATGACCATTTTGAATTCTCAATCTAATTAGCAACTTCCAGAAACAGAATATCTTTGGACTATACTTTTATTCCAGTTGGAAAATGGAGATGCAGTCATTACCTGAAAGCACAATGCCCCTTGCCCAAGTAACCACATATCTGAGTTGGAGATGTTCTGTTCTTGGTATTGCTGGCTTCTGAGGAAAAAAAAATGGTTCCTGCATTTCAAAGGCAGTCAGTGCTACGTGTTAGCAGAGTTCAGTGCAACACTTACTATATTCAAGGAACTTCTGATCTGGGCTTCTTCCCCACAGAAGCACCTTTCAACTGTGAGATTTTTTCATTTTATTTTCTATCCTATTTACTGTATTCAATTTTTCCTTCTTCAAGAAAGAATTAAGATAGCCTAAAATTACATGTATAGTTTCTTTTAAAAAGGAAGCTCATCTAGGATTAGGAAATTATTTCGATAAATCAGTATTTGTGGTAGAACATAGTTTCAAGGCAAAGCACATTAGAAGACAACAAAGTTTCCCTAAGTTTGAAATGGAAGTGAATGTAGTAAGTGGTAGAGAATAAAGTAGAGTGGAGAAAAGTTCACTATAACTCCATATATATATATAACTCCATATGTATATATATATATACAGAGATCCTATGGCCTGATGATGAAGCAGCAACACTAGGCATGGGAAGCTGTCTTCTGAGTTATTGGCCAGCAATGTCCAAGATACTTAAAAAAATACAGCCTATGAATGTTGCCCTTGATTACTTCCCAGAGGTAAATCCCTATTCTTAAGACACCATGAACTCCGGAAACAGGGCCCAAAGATACAGAGCTGTGACTTGTTGCAGGATATTTGATTGCACAGTGAAACCTGAGATTGTATTAATAAAATACACCTTGAATCAGGTGGGCAGAGACAGCAACTGGTTGACAAGAATTAGCCATAGAGAGTACAGAGAAGCCAGGAAGATGGATAGAGAGACACACAGGAAGGAGTCAGGGGAGACTTGGAGTTTCACAGGCTTTTGGGTTTGGAACAGCTAGAGAGATGCTCTCTTTCTGGGTCTCTGGCCAATAAGGAAGGTCAACTGGTTGTTTCACTGCTGACTCCAGAGTCTTTTTATTGGTAAATAGAATGATAAAGACTCAGTTTAACATGGCAGTGGCAGAGCTGCTGTCAGCAAATCCTGCCAGGTTGTGGCCTTACCATGGAGCCGTCAGACAGTAGTTAAAATACCAGTAGATTAAGGAGCAGCTGCTAAGCCAATGGAAAAACAGCAGGAATTGACCTGAAAGCCCCCTCCCTGATAACTAGGTTTTATGGTATCCAAAAACAATATGCAAGCTTCTGAAGAAGGGAGGCAAGCACTGTTCTACCCAGCTCTGATGCCTTTGAGTCACATCAAGGACCAACACGGCACCATGATCCTAAGAGGGCACCAGTGGCAATACATTGGCAGCAACCACTCAACAAGAGGAAAAACCAGGCCTGGTACTGCAAAGTTAAGTAACCCTCCAGCGCTTGTGAAGTCATGGATACTGGAAGAGACAGTACAACCACTTCTTTCCTAAACCAACATGATCCCAACACCAATCGAAACATTTGTCGTTATACTCATATATAAGAAGAGCCTTCTTCTCCCCCACTATTTCAGTTGTCTTTGTCATAGTCCCTCCCAATATCCTCTTTCCCATCCCTACTTCATCCTCCCAATCCAGGCCCCTAATATGATCTATCTATTCTCTAGTGCCTTACTTTATATCTACTGTGGTTCTGCTTCTTCCCCAGAATGGTTGGCTGCATTGGTCCGCAACGTTGGGGGTAGCAGAATCAGGGGACAGGATTCATTCAGCTGTGGTACAGTGGAGACAGCCCTACAGGAGACAGGCATCTGTGAATCAGCTCAACTTTATTCCAGAGTATAAGGAATATATAGGACTGGGGAGGCTAGGGACAAACCCTATTTTGCATTAAGTGGCACCATCCTATCATATAATCGAATTAGTGAAATCATGGCCCCATGAAAATGGCTAGAGCGATTGCCTAATTACCATGTGGGTCATCAGGGGAAGACTGTTGGCAGGAGATTGTGTCAAGGGTCACCCTTGAGATAAATCCTGGCCTAGAGATGTAGGTTAGGTAAGGAGCAGGAAACCTCTGCTGAGGGGGAGGAAATTCAGGAAAAAAGGTGACAGGCCATGACAGACTGTAACCTCTGACCAGCCAGCAAGACCTACCAACAAGTTGTGTAGATGACCGGTCTGTTGGCAAAAGTGGGGTAATCCCAACTGGCCATGTCCTGTTACCAAACAAAGCTTCCAGTACTCTCTTTGGGTTACATCTCATTGAGTTGTTTGTCACAGGGGCAACACGGGAACTCTTAAGCCACCCAGGCTGTTGCCAGAATTATAGGTTGCTCTCCACAAACTGACAACAAGGCCCTCTTGTTGAAGACAACACCTACCCGCCTCATTAAAAAACGGAGACGTTGAACCACTACCCATACAGTGCTTTTTTCTCCTATGTTCCGATGTCTCTGGTACAGGAAGGTACTCTGTATGTTATAAAATGAGAAATATAAACACTAAGCCCGCCCCAAACCCTTTATCTACAGTGGTGTCCTGCTTGCAAGATCTGCTAGGACAATGGTGGCACAAAGTTTGTGGGAGTAACTAACCAATCATTACTCTCACTTAAGGCCTGCTCCACAAGATGGAGCCCATATGTGACACTGCTTGGGTGAGCAGGAACCAGAGATTAGATTGCCTAGGGACCTAGGGCAAAACCAAATAATACTATGAGAAAAAGAAATGTGGTGATAACATGACTCCCAATGATATTCTGCTATATTAATAGATCGGTGACTTGCTCAGCCATTATCAGAGAAGCTTTTTCTTGAAGCAATTGGGAACAAATATAGAGATCCACAGTCAAACATTATGCAGAGAGAGAAATCTTGGAGCACTCAGCACTGAATGGGATGTTGCCATCAAATCTCTCCTCTCAGAGCTCAGGGAATCACATGGAAGATGAGGTGGAAAGAATGTAAGAGCCAGGGGGATGGAGGACATCAAGAAAACTAGAATCAAACAAGACCAAAGCACATATAAACTCACAGAGACTGTGGCAGTATGCACAGTGCCTGCACAGGTCTGCACAAGGTTAGCTAGGCATAATATAAGCCAAAATATACGGATTCCAGTTCAGGGTTTTTATGGGATTCCTGGGTATGCTAACGAGTGGGTCTTTGACTCTTGTGTCCTCTTTTGGGCATTTGCTTCCGTTAGTCTGGCTTGTTTGACTTTGATGTTATAATTTTTGTTTAATATTATTATATTTTATTTTGGTATATTTAATAAATGAATGGATGAATGAATGTAAACCTAGCATAGAGGTTAAAAATGGAACTGCCATTTATACCTGCTGGAAGAGAGAAATGAAATGACACTGGGTTTGTCAACCACTCCAGAGCAGATTTCATGTTTGGGAGTAGTTGACCAACAAATAAAAGACTACACTACACAGTGTGTGTGTGTGTGTGTGTGTGTGTGTGTGTGTGTGTGTGTGTGTGTATTGTGTGTACTTTTATTTGGTTACAGTTTGGTGGATTTTTTTTTTGAAGGGGTGATGTAATTTGCTTTTTGGTTTTGGATGTTTTGTTGTTGTATTGGGTTTTATGTTTCTTTTATGAGAAAAAAAAACTAAAGTTGAGTAGGTAGGGAGGAGAGGAGGGAATCTGGATGAATTGGAACAGAAGAATATGATCAAAAAATTTAAATTTAAAAATTATTTTAAATCATGCATACCCTTCATCAAGGAAATTTTGCAACAGATTGTGACCATTACAGAAAACCACAGCCGCTTGAAATTCAGAGTTGTGAAGCATAGTCCCAATTGTATATAGACAAAATACTTCCTCATCTAAAGGCTCAGGGAACATTGCAGAAGGAGGTGTGGAAGGATTGTAAGAGCAGGAGGATCAGGGAGTTTTCGTCTCCTAATAATGTCAGAAGCTACACTCATAAAGTCTCACCAACATGGATGCCCAAGCATGAGCTGAACAAGGTAGATTCCAATAGACGTGCCTGTTCTTAACATGATAGAAATCCTTTCCAATTCACTGTGTGTGTCATCATCATGAACCTAAATAAGGTTACAAATTCAGAGATGCCAGGTGGGAAGAGTACAGTCGGTTCATCTCAGCATCTGGTGGCGTTACAGAGATAGCTGCCTGTGATGCTGTCAAACAGGAGTCTGCCTTGCTGAGTCTGGAAAGCTCAGCCCTTGTTATGAAGCTGTCCACTTATATCTGGGATTAGATTAGCAGGATATTGTGGCTCTGGTCATGCACTGGAGAATAGATTCAGCACTAGGAACATCACAACATTGTTTCTGAAGAAAGCAGGCAACACCCATATTTACCTGAAAAGAGAACCCCACAGCTCTCTAACATTTTGGAAAGCCAATTTCTCTGGATCTACAATGTGAACCAATTAATGGAATGTAAAAACCAAAGGCAGGATTTTTTGCAAACTTTATAACCTGACACATGGCATTTCAATCTATTTCAGTGAGTTGCACATTCTAATACAAACACATAAAATTCTGAAAAATAATACCCAATTATTTGTCTAGTACAATAACCCTAAGCTGCTTTTATTAAAATAAAGGCAAGAAAAACAACGATAAGTGACCTTCAAAAAACATAAGAATTGTGTTGACAGGCTTTGCAACATTATATTCTCAAAGTTCATGAAAGCTAAATTGCTATTAGTCTGGCATTATGAGAAATAAGGTGTGGCCCAAATTAAAAAACATATACATAAATACTGCAGCATTCATGGTTCACATAAGATCTTGCCTGAAGAGAAATAGCTAAGGTGTAGCACTTGCCTTCTGACTTGCAAAGACAAAGGTTGTGCCAAGGACTTGGAGTTCTCTTGCTGCTAATAATAGTTCATTCTATGCATTAAACTGCTCTCACCATCCCAGGTGTGTGACATATGAGGGGCCTAGCTCTAGGGCTATCCCAGAGTTCCATTACAGGCCACTCACTGTCTCCAGACTCTGACAGTGTAAACAGAATTTAACTTCGGACATCTTTTTCAGATAGTAGATGCTTCTTTATGCCATATCAAAATCTAAAAGGCTTAAGTAAAAGTTATGAGCAATTTCAACTTAATTTCTTTGGGACATTTTTGTTTTGTTTTGGAGACAGGGTTTCTCTGTGGAACAGCCCTAGCTGGCCTGGATTTCACTTTGTAGACCAGGCTGGCCCTGAATCCACAGAGATCTATCTGCTTCTGTCTCCCTAGTGACATTTTTTATATTGTATAATTAATCAGTTAAAGTCTTACTTGTATCATATTTAAGGTCACTCACTTTTTTGTAGTCAAACAGTGTATCGAATGGCTTCATTCTATATTTAGAATATGAAACATCAGCATAGTGCTATGGATAGAGAAGACTCTCCCAGGGGAAGATAAATTTTTTCTTATGTAAATCTATCAAAGTATATCTAATTAACTGTACATAAAATCATAAATAAGCCATGATTTGCAGAAGGATAATTTAGGAGCAACATTTGGAGAAATGCAGCCGCAGTGACTCATAGATGACTTATTTTTCCTATTAAACTGTAACCGGCAGCATCTAACACTGACCGAGCCCTTTCTGTGTCCCAGCCACACAGCTCTGTGTGTGTTGTAACTCAGCTGTCTCCTCTCAGCAGATCTATGGGACAGGAGCAATGACTGTTCCCATTTTATCCATAAAGACACTATGAGAGAGAGACTCCATTAACTTGGAGGATTTAAATCTGAGCAATTCGAATTTACAATTAGTCATTTACACTGTGATTTCTCTAATTCATATTTGTGAAGAATTATAGCTTATGAAATTATTTGTGAGACTTTAAAATTGTCTTTTTTAAATTTAATTTACTTATTTACGTTTTATCCTGACAGCAGCAAAACAGACTTTTACATTTAAATAATGAAGACCACGGAAAATGGTCCAGCTTATTTTATTGTCTGGCACCAAATGGGAAGCAGCTGAGTGATGTACAACCATCATGGGAAAAGATGTTTCTGAGACACGCACACCATCAGTAACTCAAACCATTTTAATTCAAAGTCCAGACAGTATGGTTTGTAAAGGATAAGTTGTTTCCTTCATCAGTAAACTTAAAAATTGCCTCTTATTTTTTTAGAGGAAAGGTCATATAGATGCCCCTAGATAAGATAAAACAGCCCTACTTGAGCGAGTTCTATCACTAAACTGCTTCCTTTGGGAAAAGTGTAGGACTCAATGCAAAATGGCATTAAGGGAAATCACTTTGATAGGGGTGAACATCTGAAATGGAGGCACAGGGTCTAACTACACATTTCACTAGAACTGGAATGTGTTAGAAACGAGACTGGGTGTAATGATGAACAAGCTAACTTGGAAATTAACCCTATTCAGCTGTCATGTGACCATTAAATCCCCAGTTTCTCATCCCAGAGAGACTTCCAAATCCACACACCCTGTTTGCATTCTCTTGCCTGTTCCAACTGCACTACAACCTCCCTGGTGCTGGGTCCTCTCAGATGAAAGCTGAGTTTTAGATGACTTAAACTATTATTCACAAAATTGTACACACAGAAATAATGAAGTCCCTTAGAGTCTAGTTGGCTGCCAGGGAATGACCAAGGCAACCCTCTGAAAAATCCATCATTTATCCAGGAGTTGTAGCCTGGTCTGCAGAGTAAGTGCCAGGCCAGCCAATGCTGTTAAACACAGAAACCTTGTCTCGGAAAAAAACAAAATAAATAAATAGATAAATAAATAAGTGATTGATCAGTCATTAAACTTCCCTTCAAGTTACCTTGTCAAAGCAGGTTTATCAAATATTTGGGTGACCTGAGACTTTAACTCTGATAAAGCGAATGTTGAGTATCCTTTTATCCTGAGGGGGTGAATAGATAAAACAATTTGAAAGGAACATTTTAGAATAGGTTCCTTTATATTTATTTTGAAATCAAATTCACCCAGTCTTTATTCATTCAAAAAATTTCCAAATCCTTATGTAATGAAAATCCTGTAAACTATTTGTAAGGAACATGTCCTAAGAAATTCAATGGCAGAGCATCTTTGAAAATTCAGAGAGCAGCTTTCCTACCTTCACGTTTAAAACAAAACAAAACAAAACAAAACAAAAAAACATGCTCAATTCCACAGTACAGGATAAACTGAAGTGGTTTTCATTCCAGAGTGCTCTGTGTTGCCCCCTCCTTCTCTAGCTGAGACCATTCTTCCCAGCTAGCCCCCTTGCTTTAATGTTAGCCTTGGCAAAGCCCTCCATTGTATCAAGGATGAAGCATTACATTAGCCCAGATAAGCGGCTCCAGCTAATACCCTTGAGCACTAGAACTTCCAAGTCTAACTTAGAAATCAAAATATGGGCAGATTAAAACAGGAATTTTGATTTTTCTTCTACAGAAGAGAAAAAATAGGAGGTAAGTGAATTAATGTGCTAAATCAGACTCAGAAATTTTACATTGAATAAATAGCAATTCCAAGAACTGGACTATGTCACTGAGTACATCTGATTAACATATAAGCTATATGTCTCTTGGTGATAAAAAATAAATAGAAAAAAAAACTTACCTCCAATTTTAAAGGCATATTTGGATCTTTTATTACATTTATTCACATCTGCATGTGGACATGCAATAGAACAAATGAGGAGGTTATAGCACACACAGGCATCTGGTCTCTTTTCCTACTGCTCTCATCTTAGGCTCTCATCTCCGCAGCAAGTCTGTGATCCTGCTGAGCTATTTGTAAATTTTATCTCAAGAAAATGCATGTAATTAATTACCTGACACATGAGGTATGCTTCTTTAACATCGACAGTGAAGATTTAACGTGGTATTATTTAACAAATACGCCTAATCTGGTCTGTGAACATGAATGTGTCGATTTAGTAAGTATGTAGTAAGTAGAAATGCTACAGGCCTCAGGACTCTACTTTCGCTATCATAGATATCCGTCAGTAAAACTGAAAATCTGGAATGAAAAAAAAGTAATATAGTTGGCCATTACAGTGTCAGGGGGAACTGCATAATTGCCATCCATATTTTTTGTTATAGTTCTATATGGGATATTTCCAAATAAATTCTATGTAGCTGATACACAGAAACAAAGATAACTTTACTGTCTTCAGAGCATATTCATAGTCATCTTTCAATTTTTAAAATAAAGTGTGTATTAAAATAATATTTTTATTTGTTTGATTAACATTGCTCGCTTAGTACTACAGTCACAGAGACACATAATTTAAATTCTACCCTCAGAAAATCTGAGAATTCTGGCTTAATTTTCAGGCACAGCACCATACAAGGAAGCATCACCCTTGGTATTGACTTACTTACTGATAAAGTAGGCAATGAGACCTGAGATAAATTTAATACTTAAAGCAAGCCCTTCTAAAACAATTTGAGTTAACATGAATGACATCAGGATAGTCGAAGACATTTGGTTGTTAGATAATTTGTCTAAGAGTTTGAACTTTGTGTGTGTGAGACTCTCTGGGGAAAATTACACACAAGAATTTATTTAATAGGATAAAGCAAGAATTATATAAAATCAGAGGTTGTAGCCCTGGTTAAGGCATAGGCTAACATCATCATGTAATGACTTACATATCTTAACTAGTTAAGCATCCTCCTGTGAATGGAAGGACAGAACCAGGAATAGGTGAAGAAATTGCCAGAGAGCACCCTGCATAGTAGGAAACTAATAGCTCTAAGAAAGCACACGCTGTATATACCTCTTAAGTAAGGGTGTGGCTCAGGTGGTAGCCACATTTACAGATGTCAAATCAATCTGCATAGCATTTATTCATTTCAGGGTTGGGGGCAGGTACATGCCACCACACATTTAGGGAGGTCAGAGGACAACTTGTGAGAGTTGGTTGTTTTCTTACCGTGGTGTGGGACCCAGGGGTCAAACTGGGGTCATCAAGCTTTGGTGGCAAGTGCCTTTACCCACTATACCATTTTAGCAGTTCACAATTAATCTTTAAATAGTTTCATATATTATTTCATTCTATCTTCATTTCTTTTTTATTTTGAACAAAAATATTATTTTTCTTGGGAGTATGTGTGTTCTTATTTAATGATTTAAAGTTTGATTTATCAATTTAAATTGGAGGCTAACTAATAAAATATATACATTCATTTTATTTTAACTGGTCATTTTATTTTCAGGTCTTGAAAAGTCCAAGGAATATTTTTGGGGATCTGGGGATTTGTGTATTTACCAAGAGCTCAATATCACCACGACACAGGTCAACTTCTGACTAAATATTGTAAAATACGGACAAGGGAAGACTCCAAAGTGGAAGACTTAATGGACATATTATGGAGTATATAGTGACTAATAGATTAACAGGGGAATGGGAAGAACTTGAATGTGTGAAGATGAAAAGGAGAGGGCAATGAGGAAAAGGAAGAAGAATGAGTAGAAGACAAAGTTGGGACAGTGTGAGTGTGGACACAGTGAACAGCTGAACTGGCTAGTGGTGCAGATTACATAGGGAAATGAGAGATGCAGAGGTGCAGAGAGAGACTGATCAGGGCCAAGAATGTCTAATTGGACAGGATTGGTGCTGCTTAATAAGTTATTAAAGCAGGCCAATGACTCATGCAAAGGCGGGTTATTTGGTATATTTCCAAAGCTATTGAGGGTATGTGTGTGTCAAAGTTGGTAGAGGAAAGAAAATAGAACATGATGAAGAGGGTGGGAGTATCAATGATGGGTGTTGGCATTTCCCTGAAAGAAAGAAGGAGACAAAGAAGGGGACACCTAGGAAAGGGAAAAACCACAAAGATGACCAAGGAAGAGTATTCTGATGATCACAAAAGATTTGTGGCATATGACCTACCAACATTAAACCCAGATGAGGAAAACATTTTAAACTCTTCTGTTGCTAGGAATGAGATTGAAGCCGTACTAATGAATATTTCAACAAAAAGAGTCCAGGCCCAGACAGATTTACTGCTGAGTTCCAATGGACCTTTACAGACCCAATTGCCAATGCTGCTCGAACTAGTCCATCAAATAGGAAAAGAGGTGGTGCTAGCAAGGTGGTTTTCTTTTTAAAGCAGTATTATCCTGGTAGCAAAACCAAATGAGAATATGAAAATAATAAATTATGGATCATTCTCCCTGATAAACATGAATGTAAATGTCTCAATAAGGAGACAAAGAAGGGGACACCTAGGAAAGGGAAAAACCACAAAGATGACCAAGGAAGAGTATTCTGATGATCACAAAAGATTTGTGGCATATGACCTACCAACATTAAACCCAGAGTGATTTTTAAAATAAACCTTTCCAGAGACCCAGGAATTATTCAACACTCGCCAATCAATAAATACAATGCACCCACATATGGATAAGGAGAGAAATCACATAATTATCTCAATAAATGCAAAAGAGGCCCATGGCAAAATCTGTATCCTTTAGTGGTAAAAACCTCAAGAGAGCAGGAACAGAAAGAACACATCTAAACATATTAAAAGCTGTATATAGGGGCTGGAGAGATGGCTCAGAGGTTAAGGGCACCGGCCGCTCTTCTGGAGGTCCTGAGTTCAATTCCCAGCAACCACATGGTGGCTCACAACCATCTGTTATGAGATCTTATGCCCTCTTCTGATGTGCAGATATACATGGAAGCAGAATGTTGGATACATAATAAATAAATAAAATCTTAAAAAAAGCTGTATATAACTAACCTACAACCAATATTACACTAAATGAGGAAAAAGCCAAGGTATGTCCATTAAAATCAGGAACAATCAAGGGTGTCCCCCTCACCCAATGTGTTTATTTCTTGTAATCTGTGAAGTATTAGAGCAAGAAGACAATAGAAGAAAACGATGGGGCACAATGCTTGTTTTGTAATGAGAGACAGAAAAGATGCAGGCCTGGATGGAAGGAACAGTGGGGAGGATGTCAGAAGAGTTGGGGGAGGGGGAATTTAATCAGAGTATATTATAGGAAAAATACTTTTAATAAAAGAAAAATTACAACTATAGATAAAAATACTATATTTTTTCAGGAATAGGAAATCAGAATCTAAATAGGAAATCAGAAATCAAAGCGTCTTTGCTTGGAAATACTACCCTACTTAAGAAACCCAAAGATTCCATTAGAAACACTTAGACCTGATTAACACTTTCAATAAACTGACAAGACAAAAAAATCAGTTGTTTTCCTGTAGAGCATAATAAGCATGCTGATAACAAAATTAAGAAAATAATCCCAGTCCCTACTGCCTCAAACGTCAATCAATTAATCAATCAATCCAAACAAGGAAATAAAGCATAGCTACCGGGGAAAACTTTAAACCATTGAAGAACAAACATGAAGACGACGTGGGAGGATGGGAGGCTGTCTCACACTCACAATATGGAAGAACTCGTAGTGTGAACACAGCTACACTGCCAAGGCAATAGGCAGAGTCGATGCAATCCCCATCAAATTTTAACACTATTCTTCACATAAATAAAAACAATGCTAAAATTCATTTAGTACAGAAACCCCAGATGGCTACAGCAATCCTGAACAAAAAAATTCTGGATGTTTTACCAGATTATAGATACACAGAAACAAAAACAAAATGGTCCTAGCACTAAAACAGACATAGGACTAATCTAGAGACTGTGGAAATCATTACAGAGGCTTTGCAAAGTAACCAAAAGTAGGTGTGTCATATGATCAAGTCATGCTCCTTAGTATTTATGAAGATCTTGAAGTCAATATGTCACTGAGAATTGGCACCAAAAATGTTTATTGCAACAAGAAATCTGTTAGGAAATCAACCTATATTAGGTTAAAAAAGTTCTGCATATACACAATGGAATTTTTTATAGACAAAAGGAGAATAAAATGATGTCATTTTCAGGAAAATAGATACAACATCAGATGGTGATACTAAATCAACTAAGTAGTCTCACATGCTTTCTCTCATTTTTGATCCCTAGATTTCATAGAGATATAAATATAAGATATGGTATATAAGGTATGAAAGTAGAGGCAAATTTTCTTGGTCATGAAAGTAATAAGAGTAGTAGGGTTGGGAATGAGGAGGATAGCTAGTTATGGGGAATATGCTCATGTGTTATACGTGTGTGTGTGTGTGTGTGTGTGTGTGTGTGTGTGTGTGTGTGTACCTGTAGAAAGTGTACTTAAGTAACACAGTTATACCATGTGTAACAAGAAAAACATGAAAGTATAAATTTCAGCTAACTCACAGCTGTGTAATATTGCTGTAAATTATGAGACAAACGGAAATGAAAAGAATGACATAATAGTTGATAAGGAGCACATCTGCTAAGGCGTCATGAGAAAATCCAGTTCCCATTTCCTTCGTTTAAGATCACTTAATTCTTCCGTTGCCTCTGTTTCGGAAGTATGCATGTTAACTGTTTCTGAAATAAATGGTGTGTCTTTGACTACAGCTCCTGAAGACTGTGGTGCATGCTTCTGGATGACAGGTGCTGGTGGGCCCACAACATGTCAGCCCCTTTCCTTATCAGACAGACACTGACTTACTTTGGCACAAATATAAAAAAAATAATAATGTTGTGACTCATCTGGCAAAAATAATAGTTCAGTAGTTAGTGGGCCAGAGCAGAGTTGACAACTGGAAGAGCTACTGGGGAGGAAGACAAATGGCAGATGCATTTTATAGTCTAAAAGGCATAAACTGGTTGATTCCTATTGTGTATATGAAAATTCACTCACCCAAGAAAATCGGGAGGCAGAGAGAGACAGATAGACAGACACAGAAATGGAGACAGAGAAGTAGATCAACCAAGACTTGTGTTTAAAGTGTGAGCTGAGACAGGTTGGTGTCTTAAGTTTCAGATATTACTTGGACATGTGTTCCTTGATTCACAGGGTATACAAATTTGTGATGCATGAGAATGGACTTTATACACCTAAAGTACTTAAAGTTGTAATGGAATGTAGTGTTTTTTTTTTTTTCTTAGAGTTTTCTGTGATGGGGAGGCCTTTTCTGGGCACATGTGTGATTCTGTATTCATGAAGAATTTTCTTGGATGGAAATGCATAAGTCACAGTTCTGGAAACAATAATAATAAAAACCGAGACAGTTTAAGATGCTGTTTGAGTATATATTGAAAATATGAATATGGAAATTATGATGTAAAGAATACTGTGGGGATTCAATTTTAACATGAAATACGAATGCTAATTCTTGGTCAAGGGCTCCTCAGTGGAAACTGCTACAACTGGTCAAACCAAGCTTGCTGGAAAATATTGGTACTCAGTGGGTTCTTTATCTATTATCATGGAGGTCATTCATTAATATTTTCCATATATATTCATGCCAGGTACTATTCACAACTCTTGAGGGTAGCAAAAACAAAAAACAAAAAACAAAAACAAACACAAACAAATAAATCAGGCCTCATTCCCAAGGAGCTTACTTCCTGTGACTCGAGTAAAAACAAGAGCATCCCAAAACACAAGGTGTGACAAGTATGAGGAAGAAAAATGGAAGGAGTCTGGGGATGGTCAGCACTGGGGGCAGTGGTGGAGAGGTGCTATTCTTGGTGTGCAAGTGAGAACTGAGTGACCTCATGATCAGGAGCTCTCCTTACTGGCTTGGTGTTCAATCTGCTGTCACACTTGTGCACGTGAATAGAATTTGCTTGAGAATAATTTTCATTGAGGATGTTCCTTCTCTGTAAGTACTGGTAGCTGATGACCTAAGCAATGCTTTACATTAAATGCAAAGTAAGCTATAGGATGATGTGCAAGAGTTTTATTCCAGATTGTAGAATTAATATTATGAACACGCTCATTTAAAATTTTGCCCTTAGGTATTCAGTCTTTTATTAAGATATTTTTCTTTTTTTATTATCACCCATATGCTATACCCTACAAAGTGGCAGTAAACAGATACACAATGGTCTCTAGCCTATGAAGCTCAAATTGTAATTGGAAATTTTACCTACATGGATGAGAAATAACCAAACAATTTTCATGTTGTTCCACTAAAGTTTATGTTTAGCATCCCAAAATGTGTGTATACACCTTCTCTGATCCTCTTTGTATCTGGAAGATTCTCTTTCTACTCCTTTCTCTGGCATATAGCTCCAACTTTGTTTTCATGAGAAACAAATGGCTTTTAAACTTTCTTGCTGAAAAGAAGTAAGTATATAGACTATGGATATACAGTTTTGCAGTCAGGGATAGATGACAATAAAGGCATACACAATGTCTACGACATTACCCCTCATACATTCATTCTATCCATGTATTAGACGCCTTGCATAATATGTTAGACTAACTTGTACCACAACTATGCTGATTACATTTTATGAATGAGTAAAATAAAACAATAAAACTTCACTCACAAAAGAGTGGTGGTTGTGTGATTCAGAATTAGTTTTGAAGTCCATGTTTCACAGAGTTAATACTGATGCTCAAACTACTAGACTAAAAGTTATGAATAAGTTGACAAAGGAGATGTACTCTTTAGAATTTTGGAGGATAAAATACAATTTGATATAAGATGAAACAATTCCTTTCCACCTCAAGCTTCTGTTGGTCAGCAATAAACACTAACTGAGAAAGAGATAGGTCCCAGAAATGGGGCATTACTGTGACAGACCTGGTCATGTATTTTTGGTAGGACTGTGGTGACATTGGAACTTTAGGATGGAAAAGCCATAGAGTGGGCAGAACATTGTGGGAACTTGGAAGCTAGTGTTGAAAGGAGGTTTGGCTTGAGAAGTTTCTGAGTGTTGTTTGAAGGTTCATTAAAGACTCTATCAGAGATCTTTGGTATTTTGAGTTAAGAAAATGTGGCTCTGGTCAGCTGTAGCTGAAGAATCAGCTATGATTAAGAAGAGAACTGCTGAAGTAAAATCTTGTCTTTGCTGAGACAATTGATCCTGGTCAGCAGAGACTGAGAAATTAGCTGTAATTTAGAAAGGACCAACATAGTGGAGGCAAAATTTTCTGGGAATTGTTTTCTAGGCATCAGCACACAGATACAGTAGTTCAGAGAGGGTGAAAAGCTATAACCTGTGTTGGCAGCCATACTTGATAATGTGCAAGATTCTTCCTGGTGGAACGGTTTTGAAGGTTTGAAAAAGTCATGGAGGGAAGCTGAGTACCCCAAACTTTCATATGAGTATTCCCGTGCTATTATCTTAAATAAGTCAAACTCAACACAAATTACGAATTAGGCAAAGAAATTAAGGATTGAATGGTTTTAGTATTGGCAATACTTTCAATGGTATCCTGAGAAACATTTATATTTTCTTCTCCAGAAAATTAGTATATATACCAAAATGAATTTCTAAATATAGATCTTGGATTTTAGTCCCCATAGTTACCATCTTGCATATGAGGAAAATGATAAATAGCTTTCTCCATTTTATGATTTCCTCCAATGACTCAGAGCAAGCTAATACTTTCCTGGCCATTAGTACTCAACAGGAACTAATTTTGCAAATCTGAAATGCTGAATGAGCCCTAAGTACCTTTCTTCCAAGCCACTGATACAAAGCCGGAAAAAGAAAAAAGGGAAAGAAAAAAGAAAAGGGCATGGTTGGAATGTAAATCAATCAGGTGGCTTTATAGAGGGCATCATTATTGATTACTCATTAATGAGATGCCAATAACTGCTACTACTTTTAGTTTTCCACAGTTAAAAAAGGAAACTTTGAATATGAAGACCCTCAGAATCATTGAGATAGTAGATGTGCCCAGCATAAGAGCATGGTGAATTTATTAAAAATTTCGTTATATGAATGTGACCTGTGTCTTCCAGAAAGGAGATGATTTTCAAAGCAATGTGTTATGGCAAAGCTAATTATGCAATATCATATAGGTTTTACATGCTGGTCACAGCATGAAACAGACAAATGAAAGAATACATTAAATGCATTAAGGAAGAAAGGAAGGGAGAAAGAAAGAAAGGAAAGAGAAAACCCTTATGAAGAAAGCATGGTAGGTAGAAGATGCGAAGATTCACTTCTTATCCAGGTAGTCCAAAGATGAATTCACTGAAGATTCTCCATAGCCCAAACTCTACATAAACACTCTGCAAGCAACCTCAAAATTTCCTCTTGGATCCCAGCACCCATAGTCAAGTAGCCTTCTGTTTTCTTCGAATTTTCAAAAGACAGCCAATTATTCTCCATGAGGAAACAAAAAATTCTTCCTTAAAATAGCTCTCTACAATGTTCTATAAACCATTTTTTTTCATTAAAGCCAACCTCCCAATCATAAGACATTTTTTCCTTTAAGTGAATCAGCATGCTGTTGTAACCTTTTCTATGTGGGATATTTTTGAGTATGTACAAATAAGACTGTATTTATAGGGAATGAATAATAAGAGGAAGAATTAGTTCAGGTAAACATGACATTAGAAACAGTAAAAGAAGTAGAACTGTATAAATCACTCTTGAAAACAACTGCTGTATCCTACACCATCTGTGTCTACTTTGGTAATCATCAAAAGCTTTATCTCTATTTGGTCTGCAGTCTGGAATGCAGCCTGAGAATAATTTTGAATAGGAAAGCAAGCAGGGAAAACAAATAAAGGGTTACATTCACTGCCAGACACTGGAAGGAAAGAATAAAATGGTAGCACCAAATTGAGCTGTGACTTGGACTTTATAATCCCCCCAAATCCCTAATAGACAGTAGTTGGTTGACAGAGTGAGAACAGTCCATTGAAATAATATTTTCAGTGGTTCTGCTTCCTATCAAAGTGGCATTAGCATAAGCTCTAGAGGTCATCCCATTTTAGCGTTCACATTAAAGAATGTGCTCACAAAATAATCAAACACAGCGATCTTTCCACTTCCCAAAATTTCTCTCACCAGCCTCTAATTTTTGCTGCTTGTGAAATGTATGAGAGCATGGTATTTCTCTAAGCACTGAGTCTATTCTATAGAATCCTGTGTGTATGTATAACGTTGGATTAAAAGACAAAGTTTTTCTCCCTATTAGTTGGGTCAGATACTCCTAAAATCTGATTTTTAAACCATCATGCAATACCTGTCTATGTGGATCATAAAATAGCTGTACTAGAATTTTAGAGAGAGGGCTGGCTCAGCAGTTAAGGGCAATAGTTGCTCCTCCAGAGGATATGGGTTCAATTCCCAGCATCCACATGACAGCTCACAACTGTCTATAACTCCAGTTGTAGAGGATTCAACACCCTCACACAGACATACATGCAGGCACATAAAAAAAAAACAAAAAAACAAATCTTAAAAAAAAGAATTTCCGGGAATCAACAGCATTTGGAAATGAATTTATATAATCCAAGTGAATAGTGTATGCTTAAAAAGAAAAAGAGAGGGGAATAGACTGGTATTTATCAGAGGAATGAAAAAGCAAGCAACGAAAGAGACAGAACAAAATCAGAGGAATGAAATCAAGAGGAAAAGTCTGATGTGTCTGTGTTAGCAGTTCATGAAAAGGCACCAGTCTCCCTGTCCTTACTGCCACTCACTAGTCGTCACTTAACGGTGGATGAGCCAATGAAAAGTAGCCTTTTCTGCTTCCTACTCAAGGATTCAGCTTGTCTCAGCAAGAATGACCTATATTCCATCACCTAGTTTCAAAAATTCCAGTCTCCAGATATATCTTCTGCAGGCAAATTTCCAAAATAAAACGAGGGCAAACACTGTGAGTGCCGGAGTGTTTTATGGGGACATTTCAACTGTCTAGGAAAGTCCAAGGTGTCACAAAGATGTGTCCCTTCTCTACTGGGTTTAATTGCAATGAAAATTTATGATGATTAGAAATATGTATACTAAAAACTGTAGTTTACTTTGGAAAGCACCAAAAATAAGATGTATTGATGATTAATGGATGGATACCGATGTGATGGATTTCACATACGCTAAGAAGAATTCAGGTAAACAGATGTTCTTTTTTTTTTTCATTTTCTTTTTTAGTATGTCTGAACATTTTTTACAGTAAAATTTTGGAGGAAAAAGATTTTTAAAAAGAAGGAAGGAATGGAAAGATTATCAAAACACTAACACAAATTATTATTTCAAGAGTTAAGTACTGCAATTGAAGTGATTTTTAGTATTTGTGGGTTTTTGATTTTTTTCTGTTCTTTTAAGTTCTCTACAAACAAAATCTTTCTGCCATAAGCTGAACTTCTAGTAAAGAATTATTTTGTTGGGAACCAGTAAAGGATGAAATTCACAAAGGTGGTTAATGCGGTATATTTTGTATGGCGTATATTTTCTCTCTGATGTGGACTAAGAAAGAGAAGGGATGATTCTGAAAGTGAGAGACAAGGAAATGAAACATCGTAATTACAACTTCTTAAAAGCTAAATTCTACAAACAACAGTACCGATTAGATGAAGAAGCACACTGGATAGATGAGGTGGATGAATAAACTTACTAAAACATGTAAATAAACAAAACAAACCCCAAAACAAAAAGCCTCTATGAACCCACACTAAACAGTTCTCAAAGACAATTAACACTAAAGCTTTTCCTGACTTTGTAACACGGAGGCCCTCCCACTGCAACATCTTAAGACATCCTGGAGAATAGTACATTCCATCCATTTTCTAATCAAAGTGTGGCTTACTACATGTCCCTGGAATGATTTCTTACTGTGTACACATACATAGCCACAGTTGGATTATTTGAGCCTTTCAAGCACAGGCATGTGTTAACAATGAAATAACATTAACAATATAATGTAAAGATACAATGTAAAATGCTATGTCTGCCTTCCATGCTATACTGGTTTAAGTAAAATCAGTTATGTTTTTCAAGAACAAATGCATGGGAGTAGTACCAGAAATTACATACCGACACAACTATACACACATGCATGAAATCATATACAAGCATAATGCTTGTATTCTAGCAAACAATTTGCTAAAAGGATTGGGTGACATGGTTGTTTTCAGATAACATAAGACAGAAGTCATTATATTAAAATGCCAAATCATCATTAAAGCAGTGATCACTGTCATGCACGCTTCTATCAGTAGACTTTGTAAATAGTAACTATACGAGCATTTCTATCTAATAACACAACAAAAGTGAAGACCAAGAACAAATAATTTACCTGAAGCATGAGAAAAATCTGTTATTCTTATTTGATACTTACATGTTTAAATGCCATACAATGTCCCCTACCATTGCAGTGAAGTAGTAATTGATGGATAAGCAACAACACAGCAAGAAAGGGGATTTGTATTCTAAATTCATATACTGTCTCAGTGAATGTAAAATGCATAATAAGTTGTGAGCATAACATGAAAAGATTGAGCCTATTTCCTCATATCATCTAAGAACAACAATAGATGATGCCATCTATTGCTTATGAATGTGAATTTGGACAGAGCAATCAGAAGCCATAAGATAAAGATGACAAATTACATTTGACAGACTATGATTTCCCCCTAATTCTCTGAATACAGGCATCAAGGATGGGAGCATGTGATCGCTGCAGCTGCACAGAGGCAAATGGAAGTTGGTACTGTCTGCTGAGTCTGTTTCCTTTGTTCTTTCCATAGGTAGGAACCAGAATGCAATTGGAGATATGTGGTTCTTCCCCCAAGTTTCTGAAGGAGACAATAAAATGTATCTCAGGATCCAGTAAGGGTGCATTTGCCTACAGCCTTGTTGAGCCCCGGAACTACTCTAGCAAGCCACTGTTGTAGGAAACAGGCAATCACATATGGCACAACCATTGTATTTGTGCTCCCAGTAATGTATCCTTTATACAGTCATCTTTGTTAAGTGAACTTGAGTTCTTCCTGTATACATGAGTTTGATTTGAATACCCTTTGTGACAATCTCAGGCCCATAGGCAAATCAGGAGGGACAAAGTAACAAGTGCAAAACTAGGCAACTGCCCCCAAGTAGCCTTTTGCCGTCCCGAGAAGGCAATGCCCAGGCTGGACTGTTAGTGCCAGAAGGATGAGGAATGAAGTCAAGTTGCCACAGTCATGGTATTCCCCGAAACAAAACCTCCTATCAGAAGAGATGCCTGATGTGCACAACAGAAGAAAAATCAAAATTAAGTGGAGGATGCCATGCTGTTACCCTTGGGAACGGCGCATAGGTGCGTTGCAAATGGAGCTCCTTAGAAGGCAAGGCCATTTGTAGAATCCCATCCATTTGGCAAGGACCTAAGAATACACTACTGCAAACTCCTATGCTGACCTTAGGGAGCTCATGGGCTTCAGGTTTCTCTAACTTTTGCTATGCTTATTCTTATGGAAACTCTGAGGTTTGCCTTGTTAGTCTTGATTATGCCTGAGTTTACTGGAAACAAAGTCTATACAAAAAAATCAAATTTCTCTGATCTGTTACAGAAACCAGTTTCTCCAGTTGTCCCTGTCTGCTTTTGCAGTCATCCTGAATAAGCACAGGAACTCACTATGGTTAATGATTATTGCTTCTTCATTACCAAAAAGAGATAAGTATATTCCAAAGAATATAAGAGCCAAGAAAACTGTTTCTTAAAAGATGACACTAAAAGCCTGTAGGAACACAGAAGGAAAAGGAGATAGGACATGAAAAGTGAGACATTTCCCTGACACCAGGATATGAACACTCTGATACTTTTCCAGTATTGAAGTATCAATAAAGGAATCTAAAACTCCTAGTTTCTCTTAAAGAAATACACTTAGAAATTTTTCAGGAAGAGCAAAGAAACTTATTCTCAATAGTTAATGAGTTAGGTATTAATCATTATTTTGAGAACTTATAAAGAATAGGATTATCACTACAATCCATATAAGAAAGTTGACATAGAGATCACTCAGAAAGTGGTAGACACCTGAAAATGATACTCTAGTTTTCACAATATATTCAGCTGATCTCATATTGTTAAGAATTAATCACAGGACTCAAATTTCTTTCTTCATAACCACATGTTTGCTGCAGGCTAGGGCACAGTATGAATAAGATGTACCTAGCTAGTTATAAACATTTGGCTTGCTATATAATGACATGGGGTAAAGGTCAATGACATCCAGGGAGTGGGAAAGAAGAGAAACTAAAATGTTAATGTTTCTTGGAAAACGATTAAAGAGAAATGCTTTGAAACTGGGTACTTTTTGGTCATTTAGTGGATTATGGATATTTGTCAACATTTAGGGGGACTTGTTACAAATTGTTATTGGTAATGTTCAGGGAAAAAAGTTGAATAAATGAAATTTGATTCAGGGATCTTGTTCTGAAAGGAAAAAGGGGATATAGAAATAATAGGATTAAAGGGTAGATTATTGAATCTACTTTTAAACCAAAAAAAAAAAACAACTACTAATCTTAAATATTTTGTATTGGTATGGATGCCCCAATGTTATGGAAGAACCTTGGGTGACTCTCTGGGCATTCAGTTCTTTCTGTCATTCTATAGTTTTGGAAGTTGTTTGCTCTGCACTTTCTGTTTCCCAAGGTAATATTACATCCTTCTAAGGTTTCTGATGGAATTGAAGACTAGATAGTTATAGTTTTCCTTGTTACCAAATTCAGAAAAGAAACTCACAAAAGAGGTGTAAAGTGTGTAATGTTGAGAGACATAAAAGAATAGTTTGGGCTTAGTAATGCAAGTTAGGACAGAAAGTGAATTAGGTACAAAACTTCAGACCCACCAAGATAAGGTAGATAATTGAGTATTTTCTCTGAATTTTGCCAAATGCAAATGGACTGGACATTGTGAATGTAATCCTTACCTGGTAATTATTCTTATTGTATATACTTTTACTATGTTAAAGCTAAAACCTTCCCATTTTATTTAGACAAAAGAGGGAAAGGCTATATGATATTTTGATTGCATTCTGACAATAAAGTTTGCTTTGAATCAGAGGGCTGAGCTAGCTACTAGCTGACCAAAATTAACTGTAGAAGTCTTGGAGGACTAAGGATGGAGAGACAGGAAGTAGTAGGGTGGTGCTTAGAAAGGGTCTTGGCTCTTTTGTATGTAGGACAAAAAGAGATAGGAGGTAATTTGTTGCTTCTCCACTGCTTTTCTGGTCATTCAGGTTCTTATCCTGATATCTGACTCCTGAGTTTTATTGATAAAGAATAATTAGATAAATAAGTTCAGAGTCCACAGTCATTTATGCCAAGCAGACTCCAGCAAAAAGCACAGAGTCCAGCCTTTATTAAGTGGAATCCTATAAATATTCTTTGATGTAGTTCACAGAGCTCTTGTGCCTACTTGTGACCTACTGAAAGAATATAACCAGCACATAACAATGTCTCTCTGCATCTACAGTGTCTTAATCTCAGTAACTAGATGACTCATTAGAGGAACACTGATGTCATATCTGACACACCACTACATGTTATATATGCAACACACCATTTCAAAATGATTGAAAAGGCTTATCTGCAAATCGTTCAGTTCTATGTTTTTATATTCCTAATTATAAAGTTACATTATGATATACATATATAAAAAACTTGTATTTCATTTTTTTAATATAAGAGAATGTCAAGTCATGATATTATTTAGTGTTAACATCTACTGACTATACTGGTGAAGGAATTTAATAAAGATAAGCCCAACTCTCCTAAAGTTTTGTGTTCTCTTTTTTAAAAAACTAAAAAAACAAAACAGCTGAATGTGACACAGAAAAAGTTAAATATATTCTAATTTGAATTTTAATATAAAATATTCAACAAATTCTAAAAATTATTCTTTAAACCTTATGTATTTTAACTGTGTTGATTCAAAGTGGCCCAGTCTTAACATGTGCATTCTGGTTCAGAAGCAGTAGTGCCTATACCCACTGAAGGCTTGTCATAGA
This sequence comes from Cricetulus griseus, assembly GCF_003668045.3. Taxonomy (NCBI): domain Eukaryota; kingdom Metazoa; phylum Chordata; class Mammalia; order Rodentia; family Cricetidae; genus Cricetulus; species Cricetulus griseus. The sequence goes on from NW_023276806.1 coordinate 174,485,411, forward strand.
TCAAGTTAGGGTTACCAAGAAGTACCAGAAGCCACTCATCATATTCTTCACCGGTAAGCAGCAGAGGGAGGATGAATGTCTTTGGATGGAGCTGTCAAGGTGGCAAGTAGGCATAGTCACCTACTGCTAAACCTGAGAACTTGAATTAGAGCCATAGGACCCACATAATGGAAGTAGAAGACTAACTCAGACAGGTTGTTCTCTACCCTCTATACCCCACTTTGTCTTTCATCCCCTCATACATATACAAATACGAATACACTAAAAATATATAAAAATGTAAGACTGTCTTTGGGATTATGGATGTATCTCAGTGGTAGAGCTGCTAGCCTAGAATACACAAGGCCCTGGATTCAATCTTCAGGACCAAAAGAGGTAGAAGGAGAAGGGGAGAGCAAATGAGAATTTGGCTTTAACTAAATGTGATCTATAATGGTAAAAATCAGATTAAAAGGCATTTCTTGAGTACACATCATTTTAGCATTCTCTACAAAAGCAAAAAAGAATTACACACAAGTCAGTTCTGCAGCAGCCTAAGAGAGTGTGGTGGCTGTCTTGGAGAAGGTAACTGCAATTTTGGATATTGCAAGCTGAGCACACCACTTCTTTTCAGGGAGAACCTGTTTTAACTGACAGATAAACTAGGGCTTCTCAGATGTGTGCATTTGGCAGACATTCTCTTGAACATAAAACAAAGTAAGCATGTCACTTCAAAGAAAATAATGGACAGCGATTGTTGCCAATGATAAATTTTATCTTTTGTGCTAAAATTAGGATTTTTGGAAGTTGTATCTGCTTCTGTCCGCTTAATGGCTTCTCAGTCCATAAAACTCTTTCCTGGTTGGATTGATGGTGCAATCAGTTAGGCTGTTTTCATAATGAGAAGTGTCAACATTGAAGGGGGCTGCCTGATTCAACATGAGGATGAGCAATGGGAGCTGTTACAAATTCGGGCACTTGAAAGACACACACATAGCCTGTTAGATACAACACTGGAATTCAACTTAGCCAAGAACCCATTCCTACATTTTCTGCAACTAACCTTTAAGAAACAATCATTTCTCAACTCTGGGTGTAACAACAATAAAGAATATTCCCAAGTATCTGTACACATTTTACAATATTCCTTCTTTTCAGACTTAACTGTGTTGGATCAACTTGTCTTTACAGACTTCATGAAACATGTCACAGCCAATTGAATTCAGAGACAGTAGGGGACCCAGCTATATTCTATTAAGATAGATACTAAGAGTTGGACTTGATGGCACACACCTTTGATCTGATCTCTGGAGTTCTAGGCCAACCTGTTCTACTTAGTGAGTCCCAGATCAGCCATGACTACACAGTGAGACCACGTTAAAAGATTTTCCTAATGTTTTGTAATGATCAACACTAAATATGTAGGCAAAATAGAAAAACAATATACTTTTTTAAAAACCTTTATTTTAGATATTATAGTTATTTGCATAAAATGATATTTGTACCTTATTACTATTTTATACTCATTCTTAGTCAAAAGGCTGAGGAGTGATATTTTGTTATTTTATAATAATCTTATCAAATTGTTTAAATTTCAAATATAAGAAGAATCAATACATCCAATACACATTTTAAAACCTTATTTGGAACCAAATAACTTTTAATGATATAAATAATCCTGATACCAAAACATTTGAGTCATGATAATTTCAAAGTAGTACAGAAAGCATCCAATCTGGTTTAGACAGACAAAACGTCCACACATTTCATGCCTGACTGTAATGTATCTCATGGCACAAATACTCTACAGTCGGGAGTTTCCAAAGAAACGAGTTACCCTCTAGCCATCCAAAAACATATACAACATAAAAAGTTTGGTCTGATAGAAACTCACTATTATTGCGAACATTTCAGATTTTATAGTTCCCACTGTATAGGTACACTACATTTTAAAACTATCTTAAATGCCATTTATAACTATTAGTTAAGTAAAACAATGTCCTGCATTGTGCTATGTGGTTAATCATTTCTTTCTTTGAAGATTAACAGTTGACTGGAGCATGTGGAAGCTCATGGACTGTGGACCTACATCTGGGGAGCTGACATGGGCCTGAACTAGGCCCTCTACATGTGGGTGACAGTTGTGTGGCTTGGTCTGTTTGTTGGGCCCATGGCAGTGGGACCAGGATCTATCCCTGGTGTATGAGCTGGCTTTCTGGAGCCTATTCCCTATGGTGGGATGCCTAGCTCAGCCTTGATACAGGAGAGAGGGGCTAGGCCCTGCCTCAACTTGATGTGCCAGGCTTTGTGGACTTCCCACGGGAGGCCTTGCCCCTTTGGAGGAATGGGTGGGGTCAGGAGGAGGTTGGTAGGGGAAGCAGGAGGAGGGGAGGGAGAACTTCAGTTAGTATGTAAAATGAATAGAAAATTTAAAATAAAAAAACAAGAAATAAAAGGATGTAGTTTTGAGACAAAGTGAATCATGGTTTATGAATTTGATCAGTGTATTAAAAAGGTGGGGCAAGAATAGTTACACCCTTAATGATTGTCTTTTATGATTTTTTTACATTTTACTTATTTATTTTTAAGACTTATTTTTATTTTATGTGCATTGGTGTTTCACCTGCATGTGGGTCTGTGTGAGGGATCCCCTGGAACTGGAGTTACAGACAATTGTGAGCAGCCATGTGGATACTGGGAATTGAACCTGGGTCCTCTGGAAGAACAATCAGTTCTCTTAAAACCTGAGCCATCTCTCTAGACTACTTTTACAATTTTTGATAAAATATTTTATTTTGTGATTTTCCTGCAAGACATATGCAGTTTAATATGGTATATATACAGACATAAATGCTTCTAATTAGGATGATTTAAACCATGTGTGTAAGAATATCTGATTCATTTAAAAGTCACTTTACAGAATTTGTATTCGTTTTTCTAATGGCAAGAATACTTTTCTGCTTAGTTTGCCTATAAATCATGAGCTAATTTGTCTTAATGAAATTTCAGGCAAACTGGTGTCACATTTCCAGGGTACTGTACAACTAAAGTCTATGAAATAAATTTTTCAAAAATTGCTTAAGCGTCATGCCTGAGAGGATGTTAATGGTGGAGGAAGTATGGTTCAAGTAAAATTTTGCCCTTAATGATGTCAGAATACACAATATTCTTCGACTACCTACTGAGCAACTTAAATAATGAGGACAGAGTGAATGAGTGAGACACCATCTTGAAGAATGTTCTCATAGCTTTAGAAAGAAGACCCTCAAATGAAAGATCATTAATATCTTCTGGGGAAAATAATTAAAAGAAAACAAAATGATTAAGAGGAAACAAATCTCTACTAAGAGAGCAAGTGAATAAATACAACATAAAGACAAATGAAAAATAACATGAAAATACTTAAATGAAGCATGCTTAGGGTAGTATATAAGTAAAATAAAAAAGAACTTCAGATAGGATGAATGCAGACAAGCCAAGAATTAACATAGTAATTTGGACAATGTGGGCAAAGAACTGTTTCACTTTACTGACTTAACAAATCAGTATGTAGAGCTAGCAGGGACCACAGAAATCATTGATGGTTCTCATAGTAAAGGCAGGTGGCTGCCTTTCTCCTCAATGGAATTATAGTTAGTGTGATAGAAGAAAGCTGGACTGTGTTCCAGTTGCAGCAGGGTGGCTTCCCTCCAGCAGGTTCTCCAGCCCTCGAGTCCCCGATAAAGAATGTCTAGCCAAAAATATGAAAAGCCAAGTTACTGAGTTAGAACACAGCAGTGCATGGGGCTGGAGGCTGCCTACTGCATGACATGAACCTAGAAGGAAAGTCAGGGTACAAGTTAATATTTCTACAAATTTGCGTGTTGACTGAGCCAGTGTAACTAACTTCTCTATATCCCTACCACCATTTTTGTCTTTGGAGTGTTTGACCTCTTCTCTTCTACTTATTCAGAAAAGCATGATAGCTGCTATGAATGAATTAGACCACTGTTCTACAGAATACTAGACTTAGTATTTTTTTTAACTCTTTTGGTACATGTTATATAGTGTCAGCCAAAGAGGAGGGTTCTTTTGATATTTTTAATTGAAATATAATTATATAACTTCCCCATTTCCTTTCTTTCCTCCTGCCTCTCCTATTTCTTCTCCACTCTCAAGTTGATAGCCTTGATTCCTATCATAGTTACACATACTAACAGCAGAAACATATTCAGCTGGTGATATGTGTGTTACATATATATATATATATATATATATATATATATATATATGTAACAGAGCAGTTCTTAAAAATATGTTTTAGGAGACAAAGTGCTCATTGTCCCCATTTGATCATTATTTACTGTGAATTAACACCAACATCCAGTAAGTCTGCACTATTAAAATATTAATTTTGAAAGAGACACAGAAAAACAGGACTATTAGCGAAAATTTTCAATGTCAAGTTAAGGCAAAGGAAGAGTCCTGTGCACAGGGGGGCAAAACAAGGAGCTCACATTGCATCAAGAGTGTATCTTGGAATCTGGGGAATGTCAACACTGTGAAATCTGTTAACTACAGAGGTATCACATGCTATGTGGAAGATGTTTGTGTATTATCCACTAAACGCAAAAATCACTAAATCTATCATAAACAGGACTCATAAAGTTCTCCAATTTAAAGTAGCTCCCCCCTGGTTTATAATTAATATTAAGAACTATTTCTAAATCTTAAACAATATCCTCTTTAAAGAAAGAGCCACAGAAGCAATCTCTTTGTTCTTTAAGGGGTTGTGCCCTTCCTTGGCAACTTGTTGGTTTTCATTTAATAGGCACTGGAAATCAGTAAGGCTGAAAATCGGGTTGAGTAAGTGTCCGTCTTCACATGTATAATTTGGCCAATATTTAAAGCCTACTCCTGGTAGGAAAATATGGTGACACAGCACATTTCCCAGTTACCAGCTTGGTTGGAGGGTAGGGTCTAGTTTTATTGTGTTTGGGGGATCTATTCCTTGCTAGCACTTTACTTTATCTTGACCACTTGCTATCTCTTATGTTACCTTGCTACAATATTTATCTTCATATTTTAAAATAATCCTAAAATCATTTTAGGACAAAGGTATCAATATTCTACTCTTGTTTTGTCGAAACTAACAGTGAAAGTATATATGTATACGTCAGTGGTGTGTGTGTGTGTGTGTGTGTGTGTGTGTGTGTGTGTGTGTGTATTCCAAAGCAGTTTTGAGTTCTTAGTCTAACACTTCATCATGTATTATTTTCCATCATATAAAAATTATGGTACTTATAAATCAGTGCAGACATTGTCCCTGATTGTCCAGTGTAAACAACAACATAAATATGTGTGAGTGGCTGGAACACTTTTAGGTATTCAATATATGACCGTAGAAAACAGCCAAAGGCTCTACTGTCTAAAGAATTTTGCTCAAACATTTGGACCAGATAACACAGGATACCAGTCAATTATGTAAAGCAGACAAAGTTCTTCTGTACAATTGTTTAAACAAAGTAAACCCAATTATGTCCTTTATCGGATAATATCAATATGCTAGAAGGACACTGAAGACAAAGAATAAACAGAGAAAGCTCTGTGACAGTAACTGATACATTTTCTCTAGTTTGATAGTCAAATGATGATACGTAATTAACAGTAACAGGTGTGACAAAGGACACTAAATACTGCTCTCAGCCACAGGTCTGAGACACAGATCTAGGCAGTGAAACTGCTCAATTCAGAGCAGTCATGATTAACAGGAAGTTGTGCTAATTAACAAACATTGTGAAATGCAATTTTCCATATACTTGAAAGGAATGAATAGAAGAAAATCAAAACCCTCAAAAGCCAAGGAGCATCGCCATTGTTTTTCCATACAGGAATCTGTCACTGACTGAGAGAAGTCTGTGGGCACATATAGCAAAGTTAACACTACGAATTCCTTCTAAGTCATAGCGAAAGAAGACTTGTAGGAGTTCAAGAAATTTTCCTTTGGGGTGATGTGATGGACTTCACAGAAGACACAGATTTGGAATGGACTGAAGAACGAGGGAGAATCGGAGGGGGACAGACCAACAATTTTAGGAAAAAGAAGAGTGCACAGAAGGCATAGGGACTTTCCAGATGGGCAAAGCAAAAGCCTCTTTCAGAGGAAGAGAGGAAACCTGACCCTCTTGAAAATGGAGGCGACCCTTTGAAGACCGTTTGTCATTTCATTGTTGTCCAGTAATAACATCATAGGACCACATTAAGAATGAGCCTTTAGTGTTAGCAGAATGGGAGAAGTTTTACCTTTACTTTGTGAGCTTGAAAGAGTGCTGTAACTTTCATATTCACTTTCGCACATCAGCTCTAAAGCAGGGGTGCTGATGCTTATAAGGACTGCAGCAGGTGAGGCAACACTGCCCCCCTGAAATTCTCTATGTGCTGGATGCATCCCGACACCAAACACTTACAAATACAAAACTATCACCCCAAGTAAGCTGCTGTTTATCTCTGCAACATGCCAAGCAAACAACCTCAAATTATAATTTTATCACAAAGTGTTCCTTTCTAATTACTAATCAACGATGGTAATTAGGGCCAGGAAAAAAAGGTATTTGGTAAATGTACCAGTGAGAGCAGAACATATAGGGAGCAGATATTTTTATAAAACACAGAGTTCAAAATAAATGAACACATAATTGAGAAACATATAAATGAAATGACCAAAAGATCTTTCCAAGGTTACATAGAAGATCTGTCTATGCCTTGTCAGTAACTTTGGAAGAATTATGTTACTGGCCGAGGCCTAAAAAGGTCAATGTATTTCTCTGCTTCAGAGGGGCTCATGCTGACATTGTAGAGTTCCATGGAATTCCCCAACCATCGATTTTTCAAACCTCCTCAGAAATTGATTCTTCTGTTTTCTTTGTAACCTTTTCTAAGTTCATAAGACTACTTTGCCAGAAAAATCCTACCTTGAGGCCAAATTAAGCCCTTCCTACTTATCCTATCATGTTTTAACTTAGTTTGATTACAGTGACAGGCACTGAAGTTCAAATTAATAACTTAAAGACATTGGATAAAATTCGGTGATTTCCTTGTTGTCCTGGATCATTTTCTTAAAAAATGCCCATGCTGTCATTTTTAAGGAAGAACACTTTCTTTACTCAAAACTTGAATGAGGGGGGTGAAAACGTTGTTTTCCAAAGATGACCTCAGTAAAATCTCCCATCTCACACATCTCTCAGACATCAACAGCTCTACATTTCTGGTAAGGGAGACTGATCCAACATTCTAGTGGTGTGACTATCCTGAATCTACCATACTTCCCAAAAAGTCCAAATGGAGCCTGGTGGTGAGATCACATGGAGAAGCCTTTAGACCACATGCAGGGAGATGCTCAGTTCCAGCTCTCTCTCTTGACCTGGCTCTAGTCACAATGTGACTGAAGCTGCAGAAGTGACCCAGACTGCTCCAAACCCCTGGTAACCCCTGCTAAATTATCCAACTACAGAAATCCTGAGAAATAGCAACAGAATCCTTGGTGCTATTTTTAAAGATAATTTTTATAAAGAATCTTGAATTCTGTGTATGTGTGTGGAGGGGGTAGGTATGTACAGATGTGTGTGGGTGGCCACAGAGGTCTGTGATGTCAGGTTGCCCTGGAGCTGGACTTCCAGTGGGTTGTACGCTGTTCTAGTTGTTCTATATGAGTGCTTCGAAATGAACTTGGAGCAGCATGAGGGGAAACCACTGAGCAATCTCCGCAGCCTAAGTCCTTGTTGTTTTAGAAAGATTTATTATACAGCCCGTTTACTAGAAACTTGTAGAGATATATAGGTCTGGCACCTATAAAGAAAGACAAAATCATGGTTAGAGAGGAGTCCATGGTTGAGAACATAGGCTGCTCTTCCAGTGAACTCCGTTTCAGTTCCCAGAACCATGATTTTGGGTAACAACCATCTGTAACTCTGGTCCTAGGGTATCTGACACCTTTTGGCCTCTGTGGGTACAAACGTGCATGCAGATAAGATAAAAAACCCATAACACATATTTTATGTAAAAATAAGAAATAACCAACAATGTATGACCAGAATGTATAAAGAGAGACTACTATTTAAAATACTTGTGTATGATAATGTATCTGCAGGCATCCTGTGATCTGTAAAACACAGCATACATGCTAAATCATAGGACTATATGGACCGTCACAATGAAAGAAACTTTCCTTATCCACCAAGACACACTTTCTTAGGTAACTTTTCTGGCGTTTTCAGAAAATGAAATATTCCATCTTTTGCCCCAGGTCACATATGTATTACATTTCTCCTAGTATTGTTGTATAATTATCTCTTCACACCGAACTTCCCAAACATACTGCAAACTCCTTGAAAATGGGCTTGTGTTATTATTTGCTGTGTCTAGCTCTTCCTTGAATACACATCACACCCTACTCCTAATCCACAGTTACCAAATGAGTGAGTGTATGAATAAATGAGCCTATGAGTGGATGAGCTGAGCAAGTAAGTGGATGAATGAATGAGTGAGTGGATGAATAAATGAACCTATGAATGGATGAATGAATGAGTGAATGAATGAGCAGAGGACTAAGTACGTAAATGAATGACCAAACATGAATATCTATTTTACGGCAGGTGTTTGAAGTCACAGCCAAACATAAAAAGCTTTTGAGGCATAGTTGAACAATTAGAGTTTCAAAAGACTCATCAGTGTCTGAAGACAAAGGAGAGGAAATTTGAATTCTCAGTTTTAATCTCCACATTCAACAGTTCCTATTGTTTTCTTTTCATCTGTAATGACTCTGAAGTTCTGAAAAATCTAGCGTCCTTTTTGGTCACCCATCCGTTCTTGTCTATCCACTTTTTGTGTGGTACGAATTTCCCTTTAGACCAATTTAAAGGTAATAGGCAATTGTAAACTTGGAATATTTAGAAAACCATTTTACATAAAGGGAGTAGAAATGCCAACATTCTGCATTCGTATTTTTCTTGTAAATCTGTACTTTTACATATATATTTTGAAAAGAGGACACATGTTTTTCTTTTGATGGAATCATAGCTAAACTTGATGTAAGTAATTGTATTATGAGAGAATTTGGTATTTGTGTTTACATGACACTCTGTTCCTGGGTCCTGTACACTGAAGAGTTAATGAGACTAGACCTGGCCTTGGTAGATAATCATAATAAGGACAGCTATAATGAGAACAAGTCCATGTAATACACAGGTTTTAAAATCTATTGATGTCCTAGTTTGACACAGAATTTCATATTTTTAGATTAATTTCTTTTGTATTTTACATGTATGAGTGTTTTGCCTCATATATGTGTTGGGGTCTGGCCTGTATCATTCCCACACTACAGAAGCCATCTACTCTGAACTGATGTCGTTAGAGCTGTGATCCAAACCAGCCCAACAGCCCCAGGTCCTCCTGAGTGGGGGAGTGTGGATCAGGGAAGTCCTAGCTACCCAGCACCATTAAGCACTAGTGTAGGAGACTGTAACCAAGCAGGCAAAGGCCGGGATGGAGAAAGATTAAAGGAAAGGGAGCATAGGCCTACTACCTAGAGATAAGAGTGAGAATGTGTGTTGTATGGCAAAGTGTGATTAGCAAGATTTAGCAAGTTATTTAAGGGACCAGCTCAGAACTTTAGAGTATACTACTACTCTATGTCCTGGAGCTCTCCTCCTTTAACCTGAAACAAACAGTCCATCAAGCTGAGAGCCACCTGATACCATGACACCGGTCCCTCTGGAGACTCCACCGCCTGAATTCAGAGGAGCACAAGTCCTGAACCTGTGTCCCCTGTGGGAGAGGTAACGCCTGCTATGAGCCTAGTGTCTATGGTTCTTAGAAATGTTTTTCTTATGCTTGTGTGTGTTACTTTGACGTAAGTGTGAAGTAAAACTTATATACTCAAAACCAACTCGATGAGTCTGTCATTCCTCCTGGGTTAAAATCTGGTAAGGGCTCGAGACAACGAGACAGAGACATCTTGTCATCTCAGGAGGGCTCTCAGTCAGTATTGGAGACCACAGTTTATTTCAGCATCATCTTAAATAACTCTCCAAAAGTGGGGGCACTGGCAGAAGACATCTGGTATCATGTATAAAGGACTGACTAGGAAACATTTCCTTTAATCCTAGAGATAGTCCTAGAATGCACGTATTCATGCCCTCAGACATTCCACAAGGGCAAGACCCACCAGTCTTCTGGCACATCCCACTAGTCCCCAGGCACATTTCAATAGTCCTCAGGGTGGGTGTGGGTCTACCCCAGGGCCTAGGTCTATTGTTACACAAACTATGAGACCTTCTCCAATGTGGCCAGACCATCAGGAGGTAACCAGATGACATTTAAAAGACAATAGGAGATTGAAGCTCCTGGAATTGAGCTGAGGCCTATTCCAAAATATTATATTCGGCGCCCGACATATATGTATGTGCCCATGAAAGTCAGAGGGCATGTGACCCCTGGAACTGGATAATGGATACTTATGAGCAATGTGCATCCTCTGTGAGAGCTCTTAATGGCCGAGGCATCTCTTCAGTCCTATGTCACAAAATTACTTCATGAACAGTTAAATATTCTTCTATAGCTGAAGGGACCAGCCCCCCCATTTTGGCAGCCATGACAGTAACACGTGCTCACTATGACTTTGCCTTGGTCACTAAGAAGTCAGATGCCTGCCTCGTGGCAAGGAGCCAATCAGAAGTTAGCTGGTGGAGCTATGCTTTACCGCTCTGGGTGTACTTTACAGACAAGCACACAGCAATGACTCGCAGGGCATAGCAACCACCCTGGGAGGGCCTATGGGCCATAACAACCAATTGGCCAATCAACACAGGGCAAGCCCTCCAAGCCTGGAGCCACACCAATCCTGTGCCTGTGTGTACCCCTAGACACTCTCCTTACACTGCCCTACAAGATCGCTCGGCAGCCGGTTCCAGGTGTCTTTGCTAGCCATCCGCCATGGTGGGTGTGTAAAAGACCCGAGCTAACATGGGGTTAGCTCATTAAAAAAACAATAAAGCCTCATACAGTTTGCATCAAGCTCTCGAATATGTCTGGTGATTGGGGTGGCTTCGGTCGTGGGCTGAGACCCCAGAGTCCTGAGTTTTTCCGGGGGTCTAACATAGCAATTTTATAAATATAAAATATTGCTAGCCATTGTCTAAAATTCTATTATTTGAATAGTGATCTAACTCTTGTTTAATCTTTTATATCATATATATGTTTATTATCTTCTTAAAAATTTGTACACCAGTAGCCAATTCTTGTTATTGGCATTTGTCACCAATCCCACATCTAGTGCTATTTGCAAATTATTTTATTAATCAGCCCAATTCCTTTTATGAAGCCAGATAGTTTGGATATTTAAACACAGCTTTGGCTTCTTCATTGTCTATCAGTCCTACCTATGTAGAGATATTTTCAATTTATTGCCATTTCTTCACTATCATTCTTATAATACAATTGATGCTTATAATTTTGCAGGAGTCAGATTGCAAAAACTGAAGGGAAAAACTATGGATTTATGTTTCAGGGTAAAATTTCTACAAGTGATTTCATAGTATCATAGTCTGTTAGCAAGAGAGAGCTTCAGTGTCCACCTTTAAAATAGGTACTAACTAGAATGTAGACTTTAAAGACAGCTTAGTGATACAAGCAGAACACTTTAACAAAGAATGTGTCAGCAAAACAGCCACATGAATACTAATTTCCTTTTATTGAGCAGTATTTATAGCAGGCAGGTTTTTGTACTGATTACAGCTAACACAGTTGACCATGAACCGGAACTGCTTAGCACTTTGCACAAATTCACATATTTAATCATCATTACAACTCAAGAATAAGATCCTTATATTGTCTGCATTTTACCCAGGAGTATACCAAGGCACAAGGTCAACTAAATCATAAGCAATTAAGGTAAGATAAAGACATAGAGTACCTGGCTCTAGAACTGTAATCCAAACACTTTTCTTCACCTGAAAACTACATAATAACCCTATATGTTTTTAACAAACTGAAATTAAAATGCTACTGTGTCCTATAGCTCCTATTTTAACCTGTACCAGTTTGACTATAAAACTTGGGCACTCTGCAGAACACCCACGAATGGATGCAATGGATGAGGGTTGGGAGCCTTTCAGCAATTCATAATATAGGGCAGGATTTCTGTCCTTAGTGCTCTGCTGTGCCCAGCTTCCCACAGGTGCTCTAAATATTTATGCTACTTCTTCAATACATGAAAATAGTCAAGGTATGGATTTTCTGTTAGTGGAATTATATATAGTTCTTATAAAGATGTTTTTACTGAGTATTTGGTACCCATGTTTATATGGTTTATATGGTATAGTACTGTTTCTTAGTACTGTACAGCAAAGAGTTAATGTGACCAGACTCAGAATTGGTAGTTAATCATAATCAGGACAGCTGTAATAAGAACAAGTCCATTTAATTAACTGCCTTGCCTGCTGTCTTTCTCAGTTTCTGTATGAGGGATCGTTTCTTAATTCTCTCCCTCCAAAAAGTGAATATCAGCTTTACTTGATGTCCACAATATTGTTTATTTGGTATTGTAACCTTAGTTTGAAGGATGCTCTATTTCCCCACCCTATTTTACTGTGGATAGTGCTGTCATCTAGCAGGACTTTTAGTGGATCTTTTCTACAGTCACAGTCACCTGTTAAAGAGAAAGAAAAAATCCTTTCTTGCCACGACTAATTCCTTATAGCTTCTGAGTTCATATCTATTGTATTAATAAATATATCCTCCACATACCATCTGGGCTGAGCCCATAGAAATCAGCCGTCATCCCAAATCTGTCACATAACAATCAGATCCATTGAAAGAATTCTAAAGATTATGTGCTTCATTCTGTCATAGCTAAATGATCCCTTTTACCCACTGCTAAAAATATTACCTGCCTCCTGACTTTCTTTAATTGTTCTCAAAGAGCAATTTTGGAGATTGTCATTGTCACTTAAAGTTTTGGAAGAGCCAGTACTCAAGCAGAAACTGAAATGATAAAGCTCAGAAGATTAGCATATAGCCCAAAAGAGGAGTAACATGAAAGAAGGTGGAGTGGCGGAATGTTCTCTGACTCCAATTCCAAATGCCCCTCCCCTAGTCCTACTTCTCTGAGGATATTAATGGGTGGAGTAGCCACTTAGCCATTCAGTTACAGAAACTTACAGACCCTGGATCATGCACTTTGCTTTGCACAGTCTAAAATCTGGTGCCAAAGAATGTTTAATGAGTTCCAGAGAGGCAATCACCAGCACAAAAAGTGAATTTAAACTTCACACTAATGCCAGCTAGTGCTTCATGGGCAGAACTGCAGCCAACCAACCTACATTTTATAGCCACCTCTTTGTCATGAGCATTTGGATTTCCTTCTATGGCACATAGTTCCATGGTCCAGGTTTTAATGTTCCATGAGGACCTCAGGCTCTGATTTAGTCTAAGGGTTTTCTTGTTTTTATGACACATCGATTCTCTGCCTGTCTGCTCTGATTCTCTCCACATGTATTAGAGAATAAAAGAGAAGACACCATTGGATAAAATGTAACCTACAGAGAACAAGCCAATTTCTTCTGATTAACATCAAAGACAGTGTATATAGTGTATTACTGTGTAGATTTTCACTGCTGTTGATCATCAGGGTTTAGGTATAGCTACTCAATTTCAAAGACCTTCCCATTGTCACAGAGGGAGTTGGGATGATAGAGTAGAAGGTGTACACCAAGTCACAGGAGCCTCATCACCAGCAAGTCAGCACCAGGGTGGTGACGATGTTTCTAAGGCATTTCTAATTTTCTAAGGAACTCTTATAGCTTGTTCAATTAGCAAGGTTAGGTAACAACACATTTAAACTATCTTTATAATCCTGACCTGGTACTATTGATTTCTCTCCAAAAAGATTAAGTAAGGAGATTTTTATATAGTATGAACTGAACCTGGAAATGTAGCATTTTATTACTAAAGCTCCTTAGTTAAAACTGAATATGAGGGAAGGGTCATTGGCGTCTTTTCTCATGTTTATTCATGACCCAATAAATATTTATCGAATGCTACTATATTACAGAAATTATGGGAATCAGATGAGGTATTAAAGACCTTCAGAAACTGAGTCCATTAATGAGGGACAATTGAGAGGAAGAACAGACTAAACATTCTTACATTAAGGACATTTAAGACATAGCGTGTAATTGCTTACAAAGCATCCTATGCTAGTCGTGCTCAGTAAATCTGGGAATCAAGGACCAGCTTCCAATTCTAGAAATACCCAACAGGAAGTTTTTCTCCCTTACACAATCCCTGATCTCTCTGTGAGGTCTGGTGTGTTCTGAACACAGCTCTGTCTGTGGTGGCAAAGCTAAAATGGGCACAGAGCTGAAGGAAGCAAGCAAGAGTGTGGCACTGGAAGTTAAACCAGGACCTGGCTTTCTGCCAGAGGCTTTCCGAAGCACAGGCCAGGTGGGAAGGAGTAGGTTCCTGTTAAGAGCCAAAACTGAGCCTTCATGAAGAGTTGGGAAAGCGCGTTTGATTGCTTGCCGCCATATGTCTATTGCAGGCGAGCCTCACAAATCTCTGGTGCTGTATGTGCTCTTAGGAGCACATTCCAGATTTGGAACAGAATCTCTTCAGAGTTAGAATTAATTTTAACATCTTTTTTTTTGAGAGAGAGACAGGATCGTACTATGTTACTCAAACACCATGGAATACACAGTTCTCCGTCAGACTCCAGTATGGCGGAATTATAGGCATGCACCAACATACCTGGCTGTCAACTTTTAATCAACTTAAAGACACATAATATCCTAATTACCAGCTGTCCATGGGCTTTACGTCTGTTTACTTTGAAAACATCTTCACCTTGAAGATTTGAAAGGAGGAAAGGAAAAATTAAAAAAGGAGAAGATGGTAACAGTGAGAAAACAGAAAATGGTTGTGCCTTAAAAACAAATACCAGTGAATGGCTCAGCAGATGAAAGCCCTTGCTGTGTAAATGTGATGACTCCTTTGGTCATGAGAACCAACAGTGGAAGAAGAGAACTTATTTCCAAAATTGTCCTTTAGCCTGTCCATGCATGCTGTGGCACATGTGCATACTCACTTACACACAAACACATTTCCTCCTGAAGAACTTGGTGAACGTTAATGTTCTGGGCTAACCCAGCAAGATCACTAACAAAATCTAAACATTTGTCCTTATACTCACAGATAAGGATGGTCATCGCCACTCATTAAGGAAACTTCTCTTTACAACACAGAGAGACCACTACAGAAAACCAAACAACTAATTGTAGAGTTGTGGAGTCTAGTCCCAGTGGAGACCTCCACAAAACACTCCCACATCCAAGACTCTGGGGACACTGCCAAAGAGGGGCAGAAAGATTGTGAAGGCCAGAAGATCTGGGTTTGCTCCTAATAATGTCAGAAGCTACACCCCTGAAGTCTCACCAACATGACTGCTTGAGCATGCGCTGATGATGGTGAGTGACACTGATAAACATGCTAAATTTTTTTTTGAGCTATGAAAATTTCATATATAAGGAAAGAAACTTTTTAAAAGTAATATCAAGTATAAAGCAAATTATTGTAAGACATAACTATGGAATTAAACATGAGGTACTGGTAGAGTGGTGGAGGGATTTTTTTCCCTCTGGGACTCCAGAAGATAGGCAGGTAGGAAGGAAGGAAGGAAAAAAAAGAGCTGCATCAACTTTGCTTTATGTCCTGTGATCTTTACAGCACTATCATATTAGTAACCCCAGACCTATTCAGTGGAAAATAATGATTGATTAATGACAAGATATACACTATAGAGAGGAAAAACACCCAAGTGACAGTAAATCTTCATAGCTTGTTATTAATTCTATGTTCTTTGTGCATTTATTTTAGTACCTTATTTGTGTGCCTCCCTTTGTAACTTATCTGTGTGCATCACTCGCTAACAAAGTTATGACCTATTCCAGGTCACTGGACATGCTTTGTGAATAAGTGATTTGCATGGCACAAATCTTTTTGAAAGAAGGAAATTACTCGAAGTGAAGAGGCAAGTGATGAAATGATCATGAAATGATCATGAAAGCAAATACACAAAACACATTGTTCTTCTCGTTGGACATTTTCAGTCCATTTAGTTGTAGATACAACTGGTTCAACCTTCAAAATAATAAAGCTCAAAAATCAGCATTTTTATAGAACAATATTTTTTTACTTGCCTCTTGATGGAATGCACTATGTTCAGAACACTCATGGAACGACCATCCAAGCCCTATTATTGACTGCTTGTTATGTACATAGAACTAGGAGCTCAGGCTGTAAAAATGAGTTAGCAATGACACTTATTCTATGGATCTGTTAAAGCAGGAACAAGACTTCACATAAGCACCAAGCGTATAATCAGGAATCATTTTTCCATGGATACAAAACTAGTTTGTTTTAAATGTTCTCACTGCTTGGAGGGGCTAGATCATCTCCCACTCAGATAAGGACAGCCAGAGAATTTTCTAAAGGAGGTTATATTTTAGCTGGGTCAAGGAAAATCTCGGTAGGGCTTAAGTGCCTGGAGAGTGGGAAGTGGAAGAAAAGGCAGCCCGAGGTGCTCAGATGAGGCCTTTGTTCTGAACTAGTGCTGTGAGCATACTGATGATGAAGGGAAGGAGCAATTACAGACTAATACTGTTACAGAAAACAGCAGACACAATTCCAGTTTTCATGGACTTATGTTCTGAGGATGAAAGAGGGAGTAGGTCAGTAGTAAGTTAAATTGTGTTGAGAATGATAAGTGCCGAAAATGAATCCAGGTAAGGGACGTGGGGAGTGTACTACTACAACACAGTAACCAGGAGGGCCTGCCACACGAGGCATTTCACAGAGGCGATGAGAAAGCAAGCCCGAAGATCACATAGGAAAGCTGAAACAGAAGGAGGGCGTTGGTTGATGAAGTTGTTGGCAGAATAAGGCTGTGCTGCAAAGGACCTCAAATGCCAAGCTGGGGATTTGGATTTCATTTTATAGACACTAGGGAGATGTTAACAGTTTTTCAGGAAAGATTTAAAAAAAAAAAAACTGAGCTGTGCTTTACATAAATGCATACAACAGCTAGTTTTAATGGAAAAGACAAAGGTAAAAGGTGTGAAGACCTCCCATGTCTTCCACACTGATAGTCAGATAAAACTGATTTGTATAAGCCATTTATTTTATTAATTCATTCATTTACTGTGTATGTGTTCATGAATTTGCATATGCCAAACACCGCTTTAGTCTCCAAACTCCTCTCACTGATCAAAACTTGTACATCTCTAACCCACGGCCCCTGCATTCCTATGGGGAAGCCAGAGGACAAATAGAATAACCACATCAGATTGATTCAGTGCATCCTCGGGAGGACAGCTTCAGGAAGACACTGCAGAGACCCTGGGAGTGGTGCAGGGCAGGCAGGAGCCTGGACAGTGCAGGCAACATAACACTGACTATCACCCAAGACCGCATTCATGTTTCTTAGGTGAGTTATGCTGATACAAGATAGATGTAAGAAAAGCTTTAATCAAACTCGTTTTGTGAGGCTACCATTACCTTGGAACCCAAGCTGACAAAGATACAACTAAGAAAGAGAACTACAAACCAATATCCCTCGAACACTGATCCAAAAATACACAAGAAAATACTGGCAAATCGAATCCAAGAACACGTCAGAGAAATCATCCACCATGACCAAGTAGGCTTCATCTGAGGGGATGCAGGAATGGAAAAAAAAAAAAACTTTCAATGTAATCCACCTTATAAACAAACTGGAATAGAAAAACCACACGATCATTTTACTTGATGCTGAGAAAAACCTTCGACACAATCCAACACCCCTTCATGATAAAGGTATTGGAGAGATCAGGAATAACAGGAGCATGCCTATATAGTAAAAATAATATACAGTAAAGCAACAGCCAACATCAAACTAAATGGATAGAAACTCAATGCGATTCCTCTAAATTCAGGATCAAGACAAAGCTGTCCACTCTCTCCATATTTCTTCAATATTGTCCTTGAAGTTCTAGCTAGAACAATACAACAACAAAAGGAGATCAACTAGAAAAGGAAACTTTCACTATTTGCAGATGATATGATAGTTTACATATGTGACCCAAAAAAACTCTACTAGTGAACTCCTACATCTTGTAAACACCTTCAGCAAAGTGGCAGGATACAAAATTAACTCAAAGAAATTTATACAGATGATAAATGGGCTAAGAAAGAAATCAGAGAAACATTACCCTTTACAACAGCCACGAACAACATAAAATATTTTGGGCTAACTGTAACCAAAAAATTGAAAGACCTGTATGGCAAGAACTTTGAGTCCTTAAAGAAAGAAATTATAGAAGATTCCAGAAAATGGAACGATCTCCCATGCTCTTGGATAGGTAGGATCAACATAGTAAAACAGCCAATCTTGCCAAAAGCAATCTACAGATTCAATGCAATCCCCATCAAAACACTGGCACAATTCTTCACAGACATTGAAAGACTAATACTCAACTTTATATGGAAAAACAAAAGACTCAGGATAGCCAAAACAAGAAAGGAACTTCTGGAGGCCTCACCATCTCTGATTTCAAGCTCTATTATAGAGCTATAGTTCTGAAAACAGCTTGGTATTGGCACAAACATAGATAGGTAGACCAATGGAATCGAATTGAAGATCCAGATATGAACCCACACACCTTATTTTTGACAAAGAAGCTAAAGTTATACAATGGGGAAAAAGCATCTTCAATAAACGGTGTCTGGCATAACTAGATGCTGCTGTGTAGAAGATTGCAGATAGATCCATGTCTATCACCATGCACAAAACTTAAGTCCAAATGGATCAAAAACTCAACATAAATCCATTCTCAATGAACCTCTTAGAAGAGAAAGTGGGAGGTACCCTTGAATGAATTGGTATAGAAGATTGCTTCCTGAACATGACACCATAGCACAAATACTGAGATCATTGACAATTAATAAATGGGGACCTCCTGAAACTGGAAAGCTTCTATAAGGCAAAGGACACAGTCAATAAGACAAAATGGAAGCCCCCAGAATGGGAAAAGATCTTCACCAACCCTATATCTGACAGAGGGCTGATTTCCAAAATATACAAAGAACTCAAGAAGCTAGTCACCAAAACACCAAATGATCCAATTAAATAGTGGCATACAGAACTACATAGAGAATTCTCAATAGAGGAATCTAAAATGGCTGAAATATACACAAGAAATTGCTCAACATCCTTAGCCATCAGGGAAATGAAAACCAAAACAACTCTGAGATACCATTTTACTCCTGTCAAAATGGTTAAAATAAAAAATACCAATGACAGTTTATTCTGGAGAGGATGTGGAGAAAGGGGAACAATCCTCCATTGCTGGTGGGAGTACACACTTGTACAGCCACTGTGGAAATCAGTATGGTGATTCCTCAGGAAACTGGAAATCAGTCTACCACAAGACCCAGCAATTCCACTCCAAGGCATGTATCCAAAGGATGAACACTCATACAACAAGGATATCTGTTCAACTATGTTCATAGCAGCATTATTTGTAATATCCAGAACCTGGAAGCAACCTAGATGCTTCTCAACTGAAGAATGGTTAAAGAAAATGTGGTACATTTATACAATGGAGTACTACTCAGTGGTGGGGGGGGGTGCCACACCATGGGAGCTTGATTCACAGGCAAATGGATGGAACTAGAATAAACCATTCTGAGTGAGGTATCCCAGTCACAAAAGGACAAACATGGAATGAACTCAATCATATATGGATATTAGACATAGAGCAAAGGATTGCCAGCATACAATCCACATCACCAGAGAAGCTAGGAAGCAAGGAGGACCCTAAGAGAGAAATACACATTCCCCAGAGAATGGGAAAGGGACAAGATCTCTTGAGCAAATTGGGAGCATGGGGGAAGGGGAGAAAGAATTAAGAGAAAGAGAAGGGAAGAAGAGGAGGAGAGAGGAGGGCATGAGGGAGCAGGAAGATTGATTCAGGGAAAGAATAGAGGAGAGCAAGAAAAGAGATACCATAATAGAGGGAGCCATTATAGGTTTAAAGAGGAATCTGGCACTAGGCAAATGTCCAGAGATCTACAAGGATGACCCCAACTAACAATCTAAGCAATAGTCAAGAGGCTAGGTTAAATGCCCTTCCCCTATAATGAGATTGATGACTACCTTACATGGCTTCCTAGAGCCTTCATCCAGTAGCTAGCTGATGGAAGCAGAAGCAGACACCCACAGCTAAACACTAAGCCAAACTCCTAGAATCCAGTTGCAGAGAGGGAGTCAAGACCAGGCTGGAGAAACCCACAGAAACAGCTGACCTGAACAAGGGGGAGCTCATGGACCTCAGATTGATAGCTGGGAAACCAGCATAGGACTGATCCAGAGCCCCTGAATGTGGGTGTCAGTTAGGAGGTCTGGTTAATCTATGGGGCCTCTGGTAGTGGAACATTATTTATCCCTAGTGCATGAATGGACTTTGGGGGCCCATTCCATATAGAGGGATACTCTCTCAGCCTAGACACACAGAGGAGAGCCTAGGCCTTCCTCAAAATGATGTGACAGACTTTGAAGATTCCCCAGGGAAGGCTTCACCCTCCCTCGGGAGCAGAAAGAGGATGAGATATGGAGTTTGTGGGGGGCAGTGGAGGGGGAGAGGGGGAGGGAACTGGGGTTGACATGTAAAACAAGATTATTTCTAATTTAAATTTTAAAAGTTGTATAATAAAAAAATAAAACCTCAATTGTTTAAATTTAACAAAACATTGGTAGACATCAATGGCTGAAGAATCACCAAAGTATTTCCCAGCCTAGCAGCTTGTCATGTGAATGATGATGTATGCCACTTGAAAGTCAGAGGGGAATTCTGGGAGTAAACAGCAGTGAAGCTCTGTCTCTCCTGACAGAACTCAGACAACTTTAAATAACCCCTTGGACAAACCATATTTTAAATGATAGAGAAACAGAAGATGCTTCTAGAATTCTTACAACAATGGCTTTTCTCTTTAGTTGTAATGGTCAAACACAAAGCTTGCAGTTTTTGAAAATTAACAGGTGTATCAACTTCAATTTTAAGCTTTTCTTGCAACAATGACAAAAAAAGTGCTGGCTTCCCAATTTTCTATCATTCCCAGAAAAATATTTGTGTGCTAGATCAATAACTAGCTACCTAGATGACACACAGTACTTCTTCAAAATATACTCAGAAATGGACACTTTGTTATAGTCGTATTATTTGGACATAGTTGCTGATTCCTACCCAGCAAAACAATATCAAAAGTGTAGCAAATTTCCTGCTATATGACCTGCTTGGCCTTCTCCAGTTTCCCAATTAAGATTCATTTAGCAGTTATAATTCATGTCTTTCTGTAATGCAATATGATGGCTACTTTCAAGTTGTGGAATCCCAGGATGATTGCCTGATCTGGGACCAATTGCATGATACAAAGTATTATATTCTAATCACATGAAAAGAAAAGAATTTCTGAATTTGCTATTGGTGAAGTTATTCATAGCAGAGCAATTTCCTGGATATAATGACTGTAAACTATAGACAAACTATAATAAATGTCTACCTGAAGGCACTAAAAAGAAAGGAAAAACAGGCAGAGATTAAAAAAACAGCCTAGGACCAGGTGTCTTTTCATGGCTTTTTGCTATAGAATAGACAGATGAGATACAATGTCCAGTGGCTTGAAAACTCTGAGGTCAGATTTAGAATCCACTGGTATTAGCAGAAAGTGAATGATGAAACTCCGTGGCATTGCCCTTCAAGCTATGATCACGGGAGGACATGTGCTGAACAAAGTTGGGCTTCTGGACTCCTAGAAATGAGATAGGACCTAGTCTGTGGGGATGCAAGAATTCCCTATGTTCCGGAATTCTAGCTCTAGCTCTGCTAGTTTTGGGGATTGACTCAGAATCTGAGTTTTAGTATGTATCCATTGTTAAGACTTGGATCCATTGTTAAGAGGAGGTTCTTTGATGGGGATCACAGTTTTCCTTATCTAAAAACTGACAGCCACAGCAGTCAGATATTAGCCACAGAGGGAGGCTAGATTATTCTTGTGGGCAGGATAATAGTTATGTTTATTTTTGTTTGGAGACATGATGGCAGACATAGCTTTATTTTTATCTTGATCTATCACGGTCATAAAATAGTCCTGAGTCTGATAAAGGTTTTGGTTTTTGTTGCTGTTGTTTTCATATTTCACAAAAGAACATCACAACCCGTGGAATGTCTAGTATCACCAACTCTTCTTTGTTGATCAGATCACCTCTCTGCTGCCAAATCTCCTGCATTTCTTCCCACATGGAGAGGAAAAGCCACAGAGGAAAATTTTAAAGTCTACCCAAATAACTGTGTGAATTGCAAGATTCTTGTTTAAAATGAAGAAGATTCAAAATATATTAAGCATTTAACCAGTGTAGATAAGAGTTAGGACATGTCTATTTTTGAAGTTGTAAGGTATTTTGCAGCTTCAAGGAGGGATTATCCACTTGCTAAAAACAAAAAGTATTTTTCAGTATTCTTAACCCAGAACAACAATATCTAAGTTAGAGTTTGATTAGACAAGGAAATGTCACCCCTACTCAATGATAATGTAATCAATAAGAATGGCCACAAGATAAGCAATATAAAGGAATTACCTGAGAGCTATCTTAAGGACACTATTTCAATTTTGTTTAAACACTTAAAGGAAGACAATAATTGTCACTAAGCAAACAAATCACAAGAGAAAATAGACACTTTAGAAAAGAAAATTCAAGAAGTAAAATATTCAATATCCAAAAAAGAAGCCAAACTCACTAGTAGGCCTCACAGCAGAAAATAGAAAACATATTTACACATTTAAAGGTAGATTAATGACAGACCCAATATGAACTCATAAAATGAATACAAATAAACATTGTCTCATTGGTCTATGGGATGGTACTGAAATATATAATGGGGAAGGAAAATTACTGAAGGCACAATGACCCCAAACTTTCTAAATTTGGTAGAAATGCTACTTACAGATAAACTCATAAAGCAAAAGAGGGAAATTTATTTGAATTTCAAATCATGATCATTACTAAAAAAACAAGGGAGGGAGGGAGAGAGGGATGGAGAAAGGGGAGAGTGTAGAGGTGATTGAGAACAAATCTTGAAAACAGAGAAAAATGACCCAATGACAGTTGGTTAACTTTTCATCAAAGCGGTGGGTACTACAGAATTCAAGGCCACCTAAATGGAAAAACCTGTCTGCCAAGAAGTTCATTTCTAGTAAAAAAAAATAATTCAAGATTGAACATGAAATCAGGACATTATCAGATAAACAAAAGCCAGACAAAAACCGTCTCTTATATGCAGAATTACAGCATAAGAAATAGGAGTCTTCCCAGCCAATAAAGGAAACTGAGAGAAACTTGAATATTTAGGAAAAAATGATGAGCACACAGAAGGGTAAATACCTGTCTAAACAATAATAAAGATTGAAAAGAATGAAATTGTAACTCAGCACTGAGCATAGAGTTCAGTAATAGAGCATCTCCCCTGTGTGGGGAAGCTCTGAGTTCAATCTCCAACACAAAAATGTCAAATCAAAGAAATACTATTGATATTAAATAGAAGAAAACAAATTAAAGTTCAAATATCCATTATAAGGCACGTGGACTTGCTGGCATTTCCTTTTTAACTTTAATTAGTGAATAGTGAAGTTTGGATTCTTGAAAGCCCTTAGAGATCCCAAAACTATGAAGTTTGCAGTAAATATTAGTTTTAAGATATCACTTGTTCTAATGAACAGGTTAGATACTCTTGATACAAACAAAGAGAACAGGTGGGCAGTCGATATAAAAACCATCTGAAAAATTAGTATTTGGTGTTTAATGTACACATAAGCGATTCATTAACTTAAGCCACTTTCAAATGGACCACTTCCATTGGCTGTCTAAACTTCCTTCTCAACTTGCATGAAGGCATTCTGATACTGTAGGTGAGCGTACTGTAAGGAGGCAGTCCATTTATATCTGTGTTACCAGGTTATTTGCTTTAATGCCCCCCATTGCTTTAGCATGCCTTTTTGCACCTTGATGGATGGTCTCTATTATGAAAAATGTATTGTAAGGCTCAGGCTTTGGTTTTGCATGCAATGAAGTTCAACCTTTGCAAGCCAAGGTAATATCTTTTATAGTTTGTTCAACATCCTATTACTTAAGTTAGCAGAGCATTTGAACACTGGGAGTTTAACAATGCACCCTTCTAAAGGAAGAGAAATTTGTCAGGGCAGAGGACAGGCTAAATGATTTTAATCTCAAGAATAACATGCTAGACATCTATGTGTGGTATAGTTAACTAGGCATAGCAACCTACAAAAAGCATTTGTTTTCATGTGTTTCCACCAAAACATTATGAAAGTCTGCCTAATGTCATGATTATGAAGGGTGGGTTATTGTATGCTTGACCAGATAGCACCATCTGTAAAGGGCCTGCCTCCAAAGCATGTAGACCAGCTTCTGATCACCAGAACCCATGTGTGTTAACCCAGAGCTAGGGAAGCAGAATAAAGGAATCATTGGACATCACTTTCAACCAGCCCAGCATACTTGGCAAGCTCCAGGCTATAAGAGATCCTATCTCAAGAAGACAGACAGCACTCCTGAAGACATGAGATTGTCTTTATTCCTCATGACACATGAGATTGTCTTTTTTCGTCCACACACCATGCTCCTGCATAGACATGCACAAACACATATACACAGATTAGGGAAGTATGGTAGATTTGTAATCAGAAAGCCAAATTCTGTGAAAGTTCAAAGCATATGTTTTTAATGAACATTTCATTTAAAATATGGGCACTAAAAACTAGAATGAGATAATAATTTGGGGCCATGTGTATCTTCATGAAAAAAAAAGGTGTGTATTTATAAGCAAACAGCTCAGAAGCTCTGATCCACAAAGAGTATAAAAAAGATGGATGATTTGACAAAACAATTTTGGACAACAGTTGGTGGTGTATTTATTGAAACCAGGAACACCTGATTCTCTTAGAATATAAGCACCATATTCCAACGACCTTCAGTTTGACATAAAATTGTGAAGAGTAGTTGTTTGTCATTCACTGGATGTTTAAGTTGCGTTATAGAAGGACTAGAGAGATTGTTCAAGTTTGGTTCCCTTTAACCAACACCAAGTGGCTCACAACTGTCCATTACTCCAGCTCTGGGAGATCTGACTACCTACCCCTCTGGCTTCTCCAGTTACCTGCCTCTACCTACATCTCTCTCTCTCTCTCTCTCTCTCTCTCTCTCTCTCTCAATCTCTCTTTAAATTGTGTTGCTTTCTCTGACCATTGAAATTTTATACTGTGCTGTTATAGTATTGTGGCTTGTCTCATTCCATAGTCATAACTGTACAAGCATGATAAGATAATTGGACCAAGTAGACCCTACTAAATCAAGATTCACAATCCAATTGGTCAGCTTGTATAAGTGTAGGTCATTGTCATGAAAACTGATGGACTAGACTTTTCAGAGTAATCCTGTTTCATAGTTACTCTGTTTTCAGTGCAATATTGTACCTATCTGCATCACAATCATAAGAGAGGTAGAAAACAAATAAACACATCCAAATTAGAATGCCTAAGTGTGCTGAAAGAAGGGTATGGGCCCCAACAGGCTAGTGACACATATTCCTAGCCTCAGGAGGGAGTGGCATTTCTCCAAGTAAGTTTAGACAGATGGAAGTACCCCCTTGATAGGAAGGGTGGAGAAACAGAACTCCAATTAATCCCTCAGGTGGTAGGCTCAGCTCTTGCCAGTCAAGAGGAGACCTATGCCTAGCTTCCATTTGTATGGCCAGCATTACAGTCCATTGTAATCACTTCCAAGACTGGAGTGCATCTATCATGCAAGAGCTACCGGAGCATCGTTTTGATCATATCAGTGCATGGATTCACAGTAGCACATCAAATAACTATTAGAAAAGTGGCCAATACAATATTTTCAGTTGTTTTTTTGCCTCTCCAGAGGCGACTGTGAATATAGGAGCAGCTGCAACATCAGCATGTGCTGTTTTGCCAGTTGTTCAGAGAATGGACTAATTAGTGGGAATGGGTGGTAATGCATGTATTTGGCAGCCATGTTTGCATAAAATGAGAGCCATTTTTAAAATAAGACAGTTTAATGCACCATCCGGGCACCTGAGAGTATTGTGGAAAAATCTGATTCTTCTGACAGACAACTACAGAATTCTTCTCTACAATACTAACTAGCAACCTTTCCATTTTTCTGGGATCTTCAACCTGCGATCCCATACAGACTGTTCCTCTGTGCATTCCTGCCATCGAGATGTAGACCAGGCTGGCCTCAAACTCAGAGAGATCCCTTTGCCTCTGCCTCCCCAGTGTTGGAATTAAATGCATGCACCACTACCATCAGGCCATAGTTGACAATGCTCCCCAGTGACCATTCCTTTTTCTTCATACAACTGTTTCTTCCACTTGTTCAGACCAAAAGGCCTTATTTCTTCTCAAAATCCCCTTTATAG
The DNA here is from genome assembly GCF_003668045.3 of Cricetulus griseus. NCBI lineage: Eukaryota > Metazoa > Chordata > Mammalia > Rodentia > Cricetidae > Cricetulus > Cricetulus griseus. The sequence goes on from NW_023276806.1 coordinate 174,511,972, forward strand.
CCTTCACTTTAATCTTGCTTTAGTTTTCACTAAGAAATTAATTTCATCAGAAAAGAAAATTTAGAACCACCACGACCAAATCTCCCCACCTACCTCCTTGCTTATACATGCTGGCTTTATGCCACTAATACAAAGAGGCCACATTAACCTCTCTGTCTGGAATCTGGAACGCATGCTTGATTTAACCCTGCCCACCAAAGGCTGAACATTGTGGTCCACGCTTGTAATCTCAGGTACTCTGAGGCTGAGGCAGGAAGATGGCAAGTTCAAGGGCAGCTTTGATAACTTAGTAAGGGCCTGTTTCAAAACATGATGTAAAAGCCAAGGCCAGTTGCCAACTTACTGGTAAATCACCATGCATAAGTCGAGTACTGCGAAAATAGCAATGCTATATAGTGACACTGAAAGGCAGCTCTCTTTCTTTCCATAGCTGTTTACTTCCTCTTCTTTCTTGCGTTATTATCTTTAATACATGAACTTGCTGAAGTTTCTCATTAAGCTGAAAACAAAAATCCATCTGTTGGCCCTGTTTTCCTTTCAGTAAAAACCAAAAGCCAAGTTTAAAGGAATTGTCCATGATGTCTCCATTTCTTTTTTACTTCTGTCAAAGTCTCTTCATTGCTAAAACAAGCAGTGATTAGTGAGTCCTCAGATTCTATGATGTATCAGCAGCATGGAACCGATACTCATCTTTACATCATTTCTTCACATGGCATAGAAGACACGACAGTCTCTTGTCCTATTCTCTTCTGTCTGAATTCTGTTGCCTTCCAATCCCTTCAGCTAAATATGCTCCAGACTCAGTGTGCAAACTCCCCTTTGCTTTCCATACTCTGTCCTTAGTTATTAAATACGTGGCCTTAATCACCACAATAAGTTAGTGACAGTTCCATGTGCACTTTCCCATGAACGCTTAAACCTTTGTTCTACCCCTTTATTACTTGCTGCCCTGAGAACCAGTCAGTCATCTTGGATGGCAAATAGGCACTGGCAACTGAGCATGCTCAACAGCCCTATACGTCTCTGCCCCTATAGCTCCTCGTTTCTGCAAGTTGTGACTCAGTGGTTTTTTTCTGTGCTGCCTTCCCTTGCTTTCTATCCAAAAATAACTTTTGAGACAGAAACTCATTTCATTTTTCTTATTAACTTTTGCATTATTGGTCTCTCTCATGAAGATTTATTTTCTCATTGTGTTCATTGCTATATCACAAACACCCGGAACAATGGCTAAAATATAACAGACATTCAATAGATCGTTGTAATATGAATGGGATATGTTAAAATACACTTCTAAAAGACCCTCTAAGCTTCATAGACACAAAACTGACTGCATTCATAATTCTACTGATTTCTGTTTTTCTCACATTCTCTTGTATTATTCTCTACGGTGAAATGTGCTTTCATGTGCTGAGGTACACTCAGGAAAATTGGCATGTGCGTGCACTAGGGTTTTTTTTTTTGACACTGCAAACTCTATATACACATCATTCCACTTACTCCTGTGTGAAAATGAAGAAAAGGGTTCATGCTGGGGTGCAGTGCTGCTTTTTGAATGCACCCCAGCATAGAAGAGCCTGCCCTCATTTTCATTCTTTCTAGACCTTGCATGCATGTCGAATCTGCTACTGTCCTCTAAGATACCACATTCTTTTTTGTATTTTTTTCTATTTCTTTTAAGTCTTTAAATCATTATTACTTTTAAGTGTGTGTGTGTGTGTGTGTGTGTGTGTGTGTGTGTGTGTGTGTGTGTGTGTGTGTGTATGTATGTGTGTGCACACGTTCTAAAAGAGGGTGTGTAATCCCCTGTAACTAGATTTACAGACAGTTAGGCTCTGCTATCTGAGTACTGAGAATTGAACTGGAGTCGTCTAAGAAAGCAGCCAGTGCTCTTAACCATTGGGACAATACTCTACTCCCACAATATTCCTTATGTATCTCTGGCAACATTGTTTCTTCTGTCTAACTGTCTTTTCATTTATCTGCAACTGAAATAGTGATGTGAATTCTTAGATTTTGGAGTTCTCCACTGCTCTCCTGATCTAGGTAGAGTGATGCATATCTCCCTGTATGCGGTTGTCTGTCCACCACATTTATATCCTATGTTCACATGTATCTAACACCAAATAGAGTTTTTCATGGGCTCCAAGAGCCCCATATTGTTAGCAGCTAAGCAAATCTGACATAAGACGATGCGGAATTTTTTCTGTTTTTTCTTTTTTTAAAATAAATATTTATTTAAATTAAAAACAAACTTATTTTTACATACCAATCCCAGTTCCCTCTCCCTTCTGTCCTCTCATGCTCCCCAGCAACCCCCATCCCACGCCCCAGGGAGGGTGAGGCCTCCCATGGGGAATCATCAAAATCTGTCACATCATTTGGGGCAGGACCTTGGCCCTCCCCAGTGTGTGTGTGTGTGTGTGTGTGTGTGTGTGTGTGTGTGTGTGTCTAGACTGAGAGAGTATCCCTCCATAGGAATTGGGCTCCCAAAGCCCATTCGTGCACTAGGGGTAAATACTGGTTCCATTGCCAAAGGCCCGATAGACTGCCCAGGCCTCCCAACTGACATGCATGTTCAGGGGACCTGGTTCAGTCCCATGCTGGTTTCCCAGCTGTCAGACTGGGGTCTGTGAGCTCCCACTTGCCCAGGTCAGCTGTTTCTGTGGATTTCCCCAGCCTGCTCTTGACCTCTTTGCTCATCACTCCTCCCTCTCTACAGCTGGATTCCAGGAGGAATTTTTTCTTAAAGTACTCATCAACTCAACTCATGGAATACAAATATAGTTCTAGTACTCACTCTCAGGAAGACAGTTCTCTGAAAGAGGCTTTCCAGGAATTCGTGCAAAGTAAATAACAACAAAGTTCTCCATATTAAGTAATCTCAAACTTCCCAGGGTTAGAAATTGTAGTAGAAATAAGGTATAAAATTTTAATAGTTTACAACTTACAATTTGAGATTCTAACCCATTTAAAATTATGTGTATAGATGCATAAAGACAAACAGCTTCTCTCCTTTGCAGTTTCAAATTCAGGTCTTGGTTAATACACACGGGACTAAGCCGACTAAACCCACAGAAATTAACAGTAGATGACTTTTAAAAGTATGATTTGAATGTAGTTGGCATTGGAGTTTTAAAATATGTATAACTAAAAGTAGAATCTAACAATGGTTAATTCGAAGCTCTATCCCCTCTAGTTGTATATGACAAAAAGGCAGATTTAATTTGGCAATGTTCATTTCCTTGTGAGATCTTGAATATCACATTGTGATAAACTCATTAGTTGTTTGAAAAAATGATATAATTTCGAGTTGTGACCAAACATTGTTAATTAAGCAAAATGCCTGTTACTTTCTTTCATAATGCTATAACAAAATAATATACATATTAAAAATAGTTGAACATCTTAAAGTGTAAATTTATGTGTGAAATTTTTATCACACATTTTCCCTATTTTCCAAGATAAAAATTTTAGTAGTCTCAATTAAACCTTCAAAATAAATAAATAAATAAAAAAGATCGCTCTGAACAATTTCTCTGAAATTTGGACTTTTATAATCTATACACCTTTGTGCATGATATAATTTTAAATAATGCATTGTGATCTGGAATGCAACATTGGTGTACATGTTGCAATATTAAAGTTTCCTTTTGAGCTGAAGAAATAACTCAGTGGTAGAACACATGCCTAGCATACACAATGCTCTGGGTTCAAGCTCTAGCCCTGTAAGAAGTAAAAGGAACTCCCCCCAGATGAAATTGCATTTATGTTTTTTAATTGACAGATAAAGGGTACTTTTATCATGTGCCTCATGTTGTTCTTAAGAACATTTACATTGCGGTATGGTTAAATCTAGCTAATTAATATGTACAATATATGACAAAGTTAGCATTGTTGTGATGAGAGCACTTAAAATGCACTTTTTTTAAATTTGCTGATTTATCAGCAACTGTAGCCACCTTGCTATAGGATAGGCCTTTTGGAATGTGTAGCTCTTAACTATAATTCTATGTCCATTAGCCAGCATCTGACCTACTGCTTAACCATGCCAAACTCAGGTGACTATTTGGGTTCCTAATGATGTGAGAGAAATGACTTTAGACTCTACATATTAACATTGCATACTCCCAAGCTAAACTCCTGTGTCTCAGGTAATGAGGCAACTCTCTTCCATAGAAAATTCTGAGGTTAACTCTCCTTGACAAGTTTATTGAGTAGTACTTAGAGTTGGTTTCATTGTAAAAAAGGAATTGATATGAAGAGTACCAACTCTCTTCTTTTGCATTATCAGGAACATTTATCCCATTCTTAGCATTCACATTAAGTAAGAACATGGTGGCCATTAGATTGTCTTCATGAACTTAGGTATCAGAAGGTCAAACCAACTGGAATATTAGTGTCCACTTCTAAGATGTACCTGAGGTCTAGAAATGCCTAGAAAACGATGGGGGAATTGATCACATCTCAGCTTCCTGAAGCAGCAAGTAGGATCTGATATAATATCAGCTATAGCTTCTGTTTACTTATTATCTATGCTGTGCCAAACGTGCTGTAGGAAATCTTGTCTCATCACTAATATTAGAACAGCATTGCCAAGAAGTATTTTAATCCTTACTTTACTAAAAGGAAATTGAGATTTGAAAGCCCTGTTTTCTGTGCTAAATATCTGCCAAATCCAGAGTCCATTCTAGTCTCTCCTGCTGTGTCTGTGTGCATCACTAGTTGATGTATACAGAAAGAACTGGTCTAGGGAGAAGATGGATTTTAGCTTCTTTCTCTCCTGGGTCATATGAGACTTGAAGAAAAAAAGTTGCTTCCATGCTATAGCTTGGGAAAAGAACTTCCTTATCCAATGTGTCCTCAAGTTAATAGCCAAGGCATAGGCTACACAGATTGATCAAAACATGATAGCAGGATTCCTCTAAACATTGTTCTTCAAACATTATCAAAGAATTGCACCATTTAGGAATCTTCTTAATACGTGCAGACTCCAATTCAATAGGTTTCTGTGAGGTTTCAAACTCTGTCTACAACCTCTAAATTTACACTGACATTTCTGGTCTAGAAACTACAATTAGAAAAGTGCAGCTCCAAAGAGAACACATCTCTTTACCTCCTCATAGAAACAGAAGGCAGGGGACAAAGGACCATTGGGCTGAGGAAAGATGGGACACAGCTTCAGACAATAAAGCCTGGCATGGAGCCAAAGAGAATGCAGTGGTTAGGAACACTGGCTGCTCTTGCAGGTGACCCAGGGTCACTTCCCAGAACCCACATGGAGGCTTACAGTTTCTGGATAGCTGACTCCTGACCTCTTCGGGTTCCTGATCACACATCATGCATGAGTGTACATTTAAGTGCAGACACATACACACAGCTAAATGAACAGGTTCTATCTATACAAGGTTAATTCACATATCAAAATACTTAATTTAATTTCCTTTCATTGTACCTTTCACTGCTCATGTTTGAACATTACACTTTGTGGGTTTTTAGTAAAAATACAAACAAACAAAAAAACTTTGTAGCAATTTTTAGTAGCCTTAAATATTTGTTTTCAGTTTTACAAGACTCAGAGGCCATATCAAATGGAGATATTGAACTATGTGATTTCATAAAGTCATATTATTCTCCTTACATTATGTGGACAAGAAGACTGACGTCTTTAAGACAAGTAAACTCCACGAAAAATATACTATCATCCACTATTAGAAAATGTCACAGGAAGATAATCAAAGAGGTGACTGTGGGATAAAATCCCATGGGATGAGCTTTAAGTAAAACACACACACACACACACACACACACACACACACACACACAATATATGTCATGTGTGTGTGTATTCATATGGTTAAGGCAGAAGCCTACATTTCCTAGGTTCTGGAGAGCACTGGGAAAGGCAGGCTTCATAGAAGACCCATTTTTATAATTAACATGCACCATGAGAAGAACATTCCAATTGCGAGGGGGTAAAAGTCATACAAAGGCCCATGTATACCAAAGTAACACAATACAGTTTCATGCTCTTGGCTAGAAAGATTGTTAAGACATGGAATGATAAAACACCAGCCTTTTTGGTAGACCTCCATTCAGGTAGAGAGTATAGACACAGAACATTCTGGACCATCAGTTAAAAGTATTCTTTCAAGTTTGGGGAATGTAAACTCTTAGTGTATGTATTAATGGGTTGAAACTCATTTCTTTTCTGCTGACTTAGGGGTATGGAACTGGCAAAGGGTCTGCTTACACACCAGTGCACCAACATGAAAGAACTTTAATTTCCGGATCAACAGCTATAAACTAGGAAGCATAAGTTGCCTCATGCAGCACTACATACATAAAAGCCTTCTGCACAATGGGAACGAGTAATCACAGCTGATCACACACAGAGAGAAGAACGTCATATTTTACTAGCCAAACCCAGTTCTGTTTGTATTTTTCTCTTTTGAAATAAAAGGGGGAAGGAAGTTCTCACTGTCTAAAGTGTCTCTTACCTAGCACATTCTGAAGGCCATGAATACAAATGTTAGGAGGGACAGTCTCTGTGCTAGCTCAAAGGGATGATATATTCTGCCATACTCTTGTCATGGCAGACACCTAGAAGACCATGTGTGTGGGACACGCTGGCAAGAGCAGTTTACAACAGCATTTACTGGCAAGCAGGCCTAAGAGGAACTCTACTTTTTAAACAGATATTCACCCTCACTTACCCTAAAAAGGCTAATATTTGTATCTAAACTGGGTAGGAGACCCATAAAACAAACAAACAATCAAGAGATTAATGATTTTTCCATAGAACTGAATATCTCCTATACCATATCTGAAACCAATCCAGGAAAATGGAAACTATTTGTCAATACTTCACTAGTTAGAGGTCACCTGTCATACTTACAAAGTCACTTAAACATTTTCAACTCTTACAACTTCAGTATTTTCGATCTGAAATCTGTTTATCCTTTTCAGGCTTTCAAACAGAAAAACCCCAAACTGGACTTTTGGATCTCAGAGATATTAAGGATGTATTTTTAAAGTGATTCTTAGTGTGGTAGTTTAAGGACAGCTGGAAGACCAGAGGAGACAACGCCCTCCTCCCATGCTCTGGTGGGAAGTTAGGGTTTCCAAGAATGCAATGGAATGAAACTCCAACTTTCTATCGATAAGATGGAGATGTATTTATAAAGCATAAATGATGAGAGGGTTAAGCCGAGGACTTTCAATAAGCCTCAATTAAAATGATCGATATAGCTAAAGCAATCTTTAAAAGCACCTCTGACAGAAAAAGTTCTTTGACATTAGCTCTAAATGCTGAAATAGGGCACTTCAAGGCAAAGACAGAGCAAACCCCAGTGTCCAGGAATTAACTGCTAGCTGTCATAATCGACAGAATGTCAAGGCCATCAAGGGAATGAAATAACAATGAATTCATGGATACGTCATCCCATCCCCATCGTACCTAGGAACATATACTCCAGGGTGCACTCACGGAACTTCAACATACCTGTGGGGAATCACACTGACCATTTTTATTTAGCATTTGTTCCATTTGTCCATATGTTAATTTGTTATTACTTCTCTCTGATAGATTCAATGACACTTATTAGTCCTGGTCTGAGGGAAGTTCTACATCTTCCGTAACTCTTTTATTTTGTGTTCTCGAGATATTACATATATACTATGAGGTGAAGTTCTCGTTCATTAGACTCATGAAGCAGTTGTCTGTTTTCCCCCTTGAAGGTCTCTGGAGAAGCCAGCCCCTGCGAGACAAGCTCCACACTGATTTCTGCTTTGCAGCCTCTCATCAGAAAGCTCAGCACAGAGTGATGCACATCAGGCTTAGTGAGCAAGTACCGCTGGGAGAAGTCAACCTCAGGAGAGCTTTCAAGGCTCATAAGATACATAGCAGATTGGCTAGATGGGTGTCACCACGTTCAGATGAGACCCAGATGGGACCAGATGCAAAGAAGTAATGGTGATGGGAGTGGAGACGTAGCAAGCAAGTACTTCATGGAGGAGGACCTGAGCAGGACGAGCAGAGCACAGTGCCACTTAGGACTGACCTATGAGTGCTTTTGTGTACACAACAAAGTACTTTCCTGGAATATTGCAACAACAATCACTACCGTATTTTTCAAAAATGGAAATTCTTAATAAGGGGCACACCTTGGGACTAGCCTGGTTATAGGATTCGGAAATTTGACAGTTGAAGGTAGAGAATTGTTCACTGTCTAGCACCTATCTTTGAACACTGTTTTACCTTAGTAATATTTTTTCTTGCATTCAGTTGCTCATTCTGCAAGCATTCCATACACACTTTATTTGTAAGTTGACATAGTCTGAGACCCATGAAAGGCTCCTTTGAGTATTATTAGCGTGGGCTTTGGCTTCAGAAGGTCTTACCTCCTGGTAGATGCTGATATTAACCAAATAATGATACTCACATACACCTGCAAAGTTTCATGAAGGGCAGGGAGCCCTAAGTGCATTTCACTGTGGAGCAAAGAACTATGTAGCAAGAAAAGTGAGCACATAAAGAACTTGCAGAAAGCACACACTTTCCAATGTGTAATGGATCTCTCCTGGTCATGAGAACTAGGGAAAGAGCTGATATGGTACAAACTTTCACTGCTGGCGTCTATGAACTCACAGATATGACCTCATAGATATATTACCTGAACTCATAATTCACAAGTAATAAGGTTCTGGTTTGAAAAAAGCAAACAAACAATAAAATCGCCATCAAATGCAGTCAAAATATTAGCACAATTTAATTTTTTTCAATTACACTAAAATGTTGTTATCATCATATAAGCAACTGGGGTCTCAGTGAAATTGCTGCAAGTTGTGTGACTTCAGCAAAAAGTTGGTGATATGACAGACTTTGAGGGGCCTGAAATTGAACATAAAACTGGAGTATTTTAAGCCCAGAGTCTTTCATTATGCCTCTGCTTACTTAATGTCATGTTGCCATCTACTAAGGCTTTTAACAATTTAAAATAGAATTTTAGGTCATAGAATTCCAAAAGTGACAGAGAAAATGGATGTCAGAAATCAGGCTCTGCTGCATAAGACATTCAGAGATTTCTTAGCTCTGTGCTAACAAATTTTTCAAGGACTAAATGAGGGTCAAATATCTTTGTCTAAAACTTGATTGTTCTAGCTCAACTTTTTCCTTTTATGCCACAGGCATCTTATGATAAACCAATTTTACTCTTAAGATTTTTTTATGTTCTAAATTCAAAGCAAGGAGAACATTTTAACATGTGGATCTTTCTTTTCCAGCCCGTATTAAAGGTATCCTTGTGGAGAAGATGGAGGGTGGCTCAGTGGTCGACCCTTGTCTAGCCTGGTTCTGGGTTGGAGCACCAGCAATGAATGGAGAAGCATAAACTTAGACAACACATACTTCTTGCAAGAACACTCCCAGGCTCCAAGTGTTGCAGGGTTGTAGGGTTCTTCTCCATGTTTAGCTGTTTTACAGCTTCTAACACAAATGTTAAGTCCTAAAGCTTCCTGTCTCTTCTGGGTTTCTAGCTTGTACTGAGCTCTCCCAGCATCTAAAAGCTAGGGTACAGATCCTAGGCTTTCACACATGGTGCTCTGGTTATCCACACGTGAGATTTCTCAGGCTGAATCACCTCATCTCAGGTCATGGATAATCTAGACCCTGCAGACCCTATGGATCCTCTCATGAACTTTGAGGTTTCCATGTTGATTGTGCTGTCTGTTGTTTTGTCCATTGTTCTGCTCTAATTACATCAGTTTTCCCAAAGCACACCACGTCCCATATCCATACTACCTGTGTGGAATCAGCTTTCCACATTGTGATAAAGTCCCAGCTCTTTTGTGCTACTGCAGAGGCTAATGCATGGCCTCAGTAAGCTTGTAGCTTTATCAAAATTATTTCAAACAGACTCAAAAAAAAAAAATCTGTGCTCACTATAGTTCTCCCAGACCGAAAGGTATTAATCATGATACAAACCTTTAGAGGGAGACCCTTGAGTGGAGCAATGACCATGATGCCATTAGAATTATAGAAGTAAATAAAGTCACACTTGTGCCAGTACAAAGATGAGCCGGTAGCATTTTGCAGGAAGTACTGAGGGTCTTTCAAGTGTCTATAACTGGGAACTATCACACAATATAAAGCACAACTCCCCCTTTGCAGTGCACACACTACTGCACTGTTCTGCATCCTCATGCTGCCTTCTTTAAGTAGCTAAGTCCCTTAGCACTGCACCTTATGCCTAAAACATGAGGAGTCCAGCCCCTCCCCACGAACATGCTTCACACTCTTAGAATCGTTTTAGAGATTCTGTGTAATAGAGAACAGTGGATTTTACACACCCCCCACAACACATGCTTCCTCACCCACAGCCCTCTGCTAAAGTGGATTCTGCCTCGGCTGGTGGGAGCTTTTGCGAACTGAAGCCTGAATAGAGGAGGAGGAGGAGGAGGCAAGGAGCTGTGTGGCTGCTCTCACACCTCCGCCACCTGCTCCGTACAGGAATTCCTTAATAAGCACTTAGGCAGGACAGCCCAGAAGTATATTCCTTCCCTGCCTTGTAACTCAGGGACCCAGCTTTCTGCCAATACAATGAATTCACAGAAGAGAGAACAACCATAGGACATGAAATGGCAGCTTTATATTCTCAGAGACGGATGATAGGCAGGTACCCCTAGGTTTTTAACCCGTCAGTTTCTGTTCCAAAAGTCCAAGTCCACATTGGGGGAGCATTTTCTTAGAGAAATCGTCAACTCGCAGACAAAAAAGTGTTTCGTGTCACGTCCCAACAAATCTAATCAACCCTTTTAAAAATGGAAACCTGTGATTGCCGGGAAGTGATCTGCTGCTAGCTTTGCTCTGGGTAGTTTGTATTTCAAGTAAAACCGTCACCACCCACTATCCATTCAAACCGAGCCTTTTAAAAGGCAGGCAAACTGAAAGGAACCACGAGTCAGCCCGTCCCTCTCAGAAGACAAGGAGCACAGCAAATCACAATGCTGGTGAAGGGCTCCGCACTTGAAGACCATCTCCTCAGGACGGGAGGAGAGATATGGAGCCATTTTTCACCAGCTTCACAAGAAAATGTCAGCTCACATCGGCTCGTGCACTGCCAGAGCGCATCTTAATTTGGCCCAAAGGGACGCGGCGGCTAGTCGCCCTCACAGACCATTTTCCTAAATAGTCCATTGCAAATCCGATCCCCTCAGCTCTGAGCATCTTGGGAATAGAATGTTTGGCAATCGCGTGGTACAGAAATGCATCCTATTCAAAACTAAATGCCCTCACGTTTCCTTTGGCAGTCATGGAAATGAGACACTTCTGAGTTAAAAAAAAAAATGCACAAGAAGAGAAAGGGCTCCTCTCCCACCCCTTCGCCCTCCCGCAGCGTTCCGACTAATACCTCTGGGCAGTTACTTGAGAATGGAGCCGATTCCTGACCAGGGCACAATGGCAAATTGGCACATAAGCCTCCAGCTCTCACCAAAGCACAGGCAATGCTTTCTTTGTAAAAACACGGGGAAATACTCACGCTGGAACAAAAGACACTCTATCTGCATAGCCAGAAGTGACAGAAATTATGTATTTGATTTACACACATCTGTACCCACTCATTAAAAAAAGGCTTTGAACCTAATTTAATCATACTGCAATGTATTCTTTCCCCCAAAATTCAGGCGCGTGAAGATTATTATTATTTTAAAAGCTTGGGCTCCAATAGGAGGTAAAGCACGCCGCTGGAAGAATACCTGGGGTGTGCCTTTGTTGACGGGGTGCCATTTCAAACTTATAATATTTGAAGTAAATTGTGGGAAATTCAGATAAGGCAAATGTGGTGGGTTAGCTGAGAATTACTGAGACATTAGCCCAAATGCCAAGTCAGCAGATATTTGCTGTTTACATTTCACAATCCCTTCGGCATACATTTTTCAGCCTGGTGGGGCAAAATGCTAACTATTCTCCCAACAGCCACCTGACAACCTCGGTCAGAAGCACACATTGTGACTCAGAGGAGACATCATGATGGCTCTCCGCTGGCTGTATTAAACAAAAGCTCCGGAAGCCAGTGAGAGGCATTCGGTATACGAAGTGAGAGTCAAAGCAAGTTTATGCTCACATCTGGTGGAATATGGCACTGTCTTGCCCAGGGATGGGGAACAGGAGGGTATGGAGGCTATAAATAGAAAATACACACATAGACAGACAGAATCCCGAAGCCGGAGCCGGTCTCTTTAGGCTTACTAACCTGGAGCTGAGCTCAGAGCAAGCCCAGGAGCCGCGTGTCCTCTCCCACCTTGCCATGGTCCTCAGTCAGCGTCTTCTCAAACCACCTGTACTGATCCAACCCATCCTCTGATAAAATTATCTTCGTGGGAGAAGTAGTCTTAGCTGAGCTTTGATCTTGCCAGCATTAAATGCCTAGAATTTTCCTCTTGGAGAGAGACACAGCAACACAAAACTGCTCCTGAGGTCTTTTGTTTTCCCTCGTCTCAAAGATGAAGCATGCAGCACTCTCTCTCTCTCTCTCTCTCTCTCTCTCTCTCTCTCTCTCTCTCTCTCTCTCTCTCTCTTTATCTCTCTCTCTCTCTCCTCTCTCCTCTCTCTAGCATACGCTCTCTCCCTCCTTTCTCTTTCCCCAACCCCCACTAGCAACCTCACTGGGTTCCCATTCAGTCAGGGGCATTTACATCTCACAGCATGGAAACCTGGGTTATACCCAAGTCTGTCTGTCTCTCACTTTTGGATTTCCTCTGGAAAAGGGAGGGGGCGGCCCTAGGTGAAGTCAGGTGACCCTTCCCTTAAAAGCCTGTGAGATGGATGGAGTGTGTGAGTTTTAATATCCACACAGGCACATTTACATTACAAAGCCGAGGGGAAAGCTCCTAGAGATTAAGCATTTTTGGTTTTCCTTTCATAGTCCCCTTTTAGCAATTAAGAGAAACTGGCTTAGTATAATGAAATGTAATTAAACTTTTCAATGTTAATAACAAGGCGCATCCCTTCAGTATCATCCAGCTGAACAATTCTTTTAAACTATGAGCATCAGGGCTTCTTTTTCGGTGAAGGGTCAAAGAATCACTTATTTTACTATTACACACTTTTCCTAATTGGTCTGTTTTTTGCAATCCAGTTAATGTATCCTGAAGTTAAGGGCCATTATAAAAGATATCAATTATGTGAAAGGGAAAAAAAATGACAAACACCCAGGAATCAATAGCTTCCTCTTGTGCAACTGTATCCCATACAGGTAACTTAGCTCTCAGGCCAACACCTCCCTTCTCTGCCTCAGTTTCTCAGAGACAGGTACAAATTGATAGCAGACATCTTCCTCCCTTTGCCATCTTTGGTCCAGAAGCCTGGAAGAGAGGATGCCCACCCAGGTGGCAAGACCTGTTCAGCACCACACACTCTGAAACAAGAGGCAAAATGCTTGCACACTAAAAGTGTGGAAGATAAGTGTATAGCTACAGGCCCACTGGGTCCACAATTGGATTTTTGCTATGTTTCTGTCTGTCCCCCTTCAAGCGTCTTGCCTTGCAGTCAGGAGACACACTACAGAGAAAGGCCACAGAAACTCTGGGTTCTTCACTCAGCCTTAGATCAAACCTTGTTTATCCAGCCCTATTTTGACATCATTGTCCATGCTTTAATAACTCTAAGTGTAGGCATGCATGTTTTTCCTGTGGTTTCCCATGAAACTATGATCTAATGTGTTCTATAGTCTTTGTTAGGCTGTTTTTGGGTATAGGGTTGTTTGTCAGGACTCTCTATGATAAGCAGAAAAGGGGTGACTCCATTTCCACCTCCAAAGTTTATGAACAACAACAACCAAAATCCTCTCATACTGACCACTTCTTGCCCCCTCAAGAATGGAGTCAAAGGAAAGGGATATTGTTGGGGTCACAGAACCATCAAATTGAAATGCACAGAATTCCCCCCATAAATATAATTCAGACAGAAAATGAGTAACAACTATTTACCACTTGTCTGAGGTTGCTTTGTATTTTAAAGTGTTACCTTGCATGGAAATATCCAATTTAAGCTTTTCAAATAAATTATATGCTAACTGGCTACAAAATTAACTTCAGTTTGTGCTATAAAAATTGCCATCCAAACACTGGACAGTAAAAAATATCTTTCTGTAGAAAAGTAAGTCAGCTTAGACAAATTTAGGAAGACCTAAAATTTTGTAGGATGAAAACAATAAGATTTGAGCTGGTCGTCTTTGAGAATCACATTAGCTGGTTCTTACCTTCCACCCCCAACCCCCACCCCTGCACTCCCTTTAGCATTAGGTGTTTTAGTTCCAAATTGACTCACAGTTTGGCTTTACTGTTTTGTTTTTTTTTTTTTCATTTTATTCTCCCTCCAAAAAAAAAAAAAAAAAAAAAAAAACCTTCTTTTGTGATAGAGGCATTTAACTTTGAGTGAATTGTGCATAATGTTGGAATGATAAAGAGAGAACATGGGCCAGGAGGTGGTGGTGCACGCCTTTAATCCCAGCACTTGTGAGGCAGAGGCAGGCGGATCTCTGTGAGTTTGAGGCCAGACTGGTCTACTGAGTGAGTTCCAGGTCAGGTTCCAAAGCTACCCAGAGAAATCCTGTCTCAAAAGAAGGTGAGAGGGGATAGATAGATAGATAGATAGATAGATAGATAGATAGATAGATAGACAGACAGATAGAGGGAGAGAGAGAATAAAATTCTAATTATATAACATGTGGGATTTAGCCCAAATGCTACCATATAGCAAGTTCAATGTACTTAATATTTTTAAAAAGGAATAAGAATCTGATCTCTCTGTTATTTGATTGAAGTCAAAGAGTCTTGATTAAAGAGGTCTATTGAAGATTACCAATAAGAAGCTAACTTAAAGTAAATAGAAGAATAAATTAGTAAAAAATGTTATAGCAACTAACTAGAATCAGTGTTCTAAAACATCTCCTGCTACTTCTAAATTGCTGACATATGGTAAAACAAGTCCCCACTTGTGTGCTCACTTATTCCAACAGTGTTCAGTGATCACATCCATTTTACTGAGCACAATGCAAATCACTGACTGGCACAAGATAAGTAGAATCTGCATCCTCTGAGATACTTAAACTATGGGTACCAATAGCATAAAATAGATGTATCAATTCCTGGTATAGGATGATATGGAAATTCAGAGTAAGAAGACAATTTTCCATAGTGGTTGGAAGCGCAGTAGCAAAGAATGAGTGGGACTTGAACTGTGCTTTTGAATGTATTGGTTATCTAGGTGAAAGTTACCAAGGTTAGAGATACCCACGGGGCAGCAAACGTGGAGACTTGTGCAGTGTGGAGTAGTCAGACTGCAGAGTATTTGAGTGTTTCAAAGCGCAGGTTGGAACTGGTTGTGGATGGCCCTGTGCTTCTTCTGTAATGCAGTGGCAAGTCACAATGATGCCTTGCTTAGTGGTTACATTCCCTAATGGCAAGTTCCACTGACACAATTCATGTTACAATTTTGTTGACACCAATGTGAAAGGTAGATTATAGCAGTATTTCCCAAATTCCTATATATACAAATCCATGAGAGTAAACACACTGAATGTACACCACACTAGAGAACTCTAGCAATATCTATTTTTTAAGAAATATCTTAAGCAATTACTGCAATGCTGGTTTTGTTAGGGTTCATGACCACAGATGTATTAGAATTACCTCTAGATTAATAGAAACAGGATATCTGAGACATGACTAAGAACCCCGACTCTTGAGGTGGTTGCAATGTAGTCAAAGTGTAAGCCATCCATTTTGGAGACTAGGTATGGGACAAAGGCCACCCATATGCTGTTATAAATGATACTTGCATTGAAACAGCAGAATCCAACTGGCTCTAAGATAGGCGTCTCCATTTTGCAAAATGCAGTGTCACACACAAGGCCACTGGCAACTAGCAGACCCCTTCTCTTTTCCTCTTGGGGCCTGCATCATTGTTTCATTCTGTTTCCTATTCCAACCAACTTCATTTTGTTGCACATGTAATCTAGTATGCTAGCCTATTGCCTCCAAATTGTATTTGCTTAGAGACCCTGTTCTCACCAAACAGGAAGTTGCAATTACTGCATCTCTTTGGTCAGAGGAAGAAAGACTAGATAGGCTGCTTTGGTCGCCTGCTTGCCATAGTTGCACTGCCAGTGGTCACAAGTCCACATTCACTTTCTGGGGTCTCCGGATGAAGGTCTTCAGAAAAGCTCCCGGAAGGACAGACACACAGAAGTTTATCACCGTCACAATTGCAAAAGCAAGAAATGCTTGAGAAGGCTCTGCCAATTGTAGGTTTCAAAAGCTTTTCGAGGGCAAACATCAGAACATGAACCTGACATCTCAAAAGGGGCATATGTGAGGGTTGTGTCTTTATGGATTGTGAATGTCAGTGTAAAGCACACATCCCAAGGGCTTATCCACTTGCCTAGTTCCTGGAAGACACAGATCTGATTTTGAATTCTACACCTGGGAAATATAGGACACTAGAAGTCAAAGGAAAGCTAAACAATATTAATGAAAACTTGGCTTAGACAAATTACATAGTCAAGATCCTCCGTAAATCAAGTGAGAGAGTTTTGCTTTTCACACGTAAATAAGCTTTTCTGTGATTGCTGAGAAGACTTTTCAAAATAAAATACAGCAAATGTGCTTATTTTGCACCAAAAAATATTCACATAGAGACGACACTCTGTGCAACGTCACCCTCCCATAAAACAGAGGGCACTGCTAAACATGCCAACTGTCTCTTACAGTAGGGTCTGCTCCACGTGTGCGCTAATTTGTCTTGTAGAGGACACCCCTTCGTCTCCATCTGCCTTTATTTTTCAAGAACTTCCTGCTAACACTCCATAGGGTCCATTCCCCATCTCCCCTCCTCCTTTGCAGTTTACATCTGTTGTGTTCTGCAGACAAAGGTTACCTAAACAGTCCAGTGAAGACCTTTAACTTCTTTAAAATGTATTTTTATTTTATGCACATAAGTACTTTTCTGAATGTATATGGTGCCTTTGGAGGTCGGAAGAGTTCTGAATCCCTGAGACTGAAGTTGCAGATGGTTGAGAACTAATATATGGGTTATGGGAATCAAACCCTGGACCTCAGCGACAGCAGTATGTGCTCTTCACTGCTGAGCCATCTATCCAGCCCTGGGATTTAACTGTTTTAATTCTCACAATAGCTCTGTGAAGTACTGTTATCATCACTTAACCACAAGGGAAGTGACTTTTGGAGAAGCTGAATAATTCACCAAAGATACAGAAACTAATAAATAGCAGTTTCTTTTTCACAACTCAACCACAGCCTGGGCAATGTGATTAACTTCATATCTTAATCTCCTGGAAACTAAAAAAGGGGATAGTAGATTCTATCAGGGCCCTGGACTGTGATTGTTTGGCCTTCTACTCTGTTACCCACCCACTAAAGGCTCATCTTTGACAGGTATACTGGCTTTGACTCTGTCCTGTTATCTTTGAGCTTTGTGACCAAAAACAAGTCATCCAACCTCTGGGTCTCAATTCCAAGACTCACCTTAGCTTTCATCATGAGGCGTGAATGACAGTCTATGCTTGGGATTTAATACAGGGCCTGTAGCTATCATAAAATGGCAAAAATACAGGTATCTCCTATCATTACTATGGTATTAATAAGAGAGAAGTAAAATTTCTTCTTTTCCAAAGATAGTTTCAAATTGGTGGAATGGCATCATAAACACTGTAGAGTATTAAATGTAGTTTTCAATCATATTAATTAGTAGAGTGCCATAGTTAGCATCAGTTGTTAATTTGATACATTCAGGAAGTGGGCACTTCATTTAGGAATTGTGCCATAAGATTCTGAGGCATTTTCTTAATTGCTAATTGATGTAGAAGGGCCCAGTCCACTGTGGGCAGTCATATTCCTGAGCAGGCAAACCTGTATTGTATAAGAAATCTGGCTGAGCAAGCCAGGGGAAGGAAGCCAGTAAGTAGTGCTCCTCCATGGGCTCTGCTTCAGCTCTTGTCTGCAGATTGCTGCCTTGAATTGCTTCTTTGCTTTCCCTTGATATACTGTAGCATTTAGGTTAAAATAAATCCTTTTCTCCCAATGTACTTTAGTCAGTTTTGTCACAGCATCCAAAAGCAAACTAGAACATAGAGCTACTACATCAAATTTGGAAGCACCATCAACCACCAACTAACTAATCATGAACAACATATATTGATTCATTATTAGGCGATAGTCTGTGCTTTTTAAAGGCAAAGGGTAGAAATTACATGCTTTCCAAAAAAAAAAAAACAATGCTTGTATTTTAGCCATAAGCTAAGCGTTAGCTCTTTTTTTAAAATGTCAATTTCATTTATAATCTCCTGCCTTTTATGAGTTAAATAGTCCCCATATTTCTATGGAACATCTCCGTATAATCTAAGATATATTTACTAACAAGTACACCTTCTTATACCTAAGTAGCAAAGTTGCCAGTTAAGTGCATTTTGAGTGCAGATTGATATTCTCTTTATGTGAAGTCAAAACCAAATACATTATAGATCTTTTTAACAAGAAAATAAATTTTGCCTGAGAATAATCATATTTTGCAGATATAGACAAGGTCATGAAGGCTGTTGTCCTTTTTCCATTATATGAATTGATCTGAATGGACAATTCTACCACTGATGGTTTTTGTGAGTGCCAACTACATGGTTTTTGTTACAATGCAGGGGGTGATAGGTTTAACTAGCATTGGCTGAGCCTGGATCTGTAAGCACTTCCTTTTTCTGTCTCATAGGCTATGTGGCAATTTTCATCAGAAACAACTCACTTCTTTTTGACTGTTTATGTCAAATTAATGCATTTTCAGTCACTGTCAATGTTATCATATATCACATGTGTGTGTGTGTGTGTGTGTGTGTGTGTGTGTGTGTGTGTGTCCATAATTATCACAGGGAGTGGTTTGATTATCCCATTCTAAAGCAAGAAAAAATCAAAGCGCAGAGAATTCATGCTTTGGGATTTTCTTTTGTCCTAAAGCCAAAGCAGGTGCTTTAAGAAAAGCCTTTAAGTTTGTTTCAGTGGCAATGACACAGAGCTATAGCAACCACGACTTCCCCATTTCTGCATGAAGTAGCACTAGACAAATTACTCATCTTAAAAACAGTGGTGGTGTCAGCTGAACAGAATTATGAGGCATTAACTGTAACAACTCATATTTATCACCACTTTCATCACCGCCGTTATGAGCACCAGCACCACCACCATTAACAGCACCATCATCACCCCACAGCTCCCATGGCTACCCTCATTATTGCCCTCCCTCATTCAACTGCCCCTGCTACCACAGCCACAAACACCATTGTCGCTTACTTCACCACCTGTATCACCATTATCGTGCTTCCCTATCAGTGTAGAGCATGTTTCATACCAGATGATGCAATCAATGCCAGCTTCTGTGATCATTCCTGTAATATTTTATTCCATTGGCCTTTAGCTCATGAGTTAGCATATTGGACCCCATTACCTTGATATAAAATATACTTTCATTTTCTAATAGTCAAAAAGTAAAAGCCTTTACATACCTCTCAGCAAAAATGTGAAATGCTTGTGTCTTCACAATTTTTTTTCTCCCCATAAATACATATCAGGAATAGACCTTGAACATAGAAGATTTACACAGGGCAACTTCCTTTTATGACAGTAACTCACAAGTATCACAAGTTAACAATATACAGTGGCTGCAGATATAACTTGACTAGCTAGCATGTTCTTGATCTAGGTTTAATCCCCAGTGCCAGACGAAACAAAAACAAAATCCCAAAGCAAATAAAACTATTCACATGGAGCATCCTCCTAAGATAATTTCCAAGTGTTCAGAAGGCAGATTACTTCTGCATTACTATTTCACTCAGAACATGTTTCACATGACTGTCAAAGCAAAGCACAAGATGGACTTTGTGTCCAGAATGGGCACAAATGCATTACACTATTGACATCCGTCCTTTATGGAACTGGTTTTCTGATCTCATAATGAGCTACTCAATTCTAATTTCTGCAAAGCAGACTGACTTATGATCTCTTTTTTTTTCTCCAGAGGATCATACTTTTCCATAATACTTCACCTATGTTATCTTGTGAACAGAAACTAGATTCGAGTGGGTCATATGTAGCAAATGAAAACATTCCTCAAAAGTAGAATTAAAAATAGGTTCTAGAACTTCTTAACTATGTCCTAAATTATGTCTACTGAAATGGGCTGAGTTAGTTACCTGGTATTGTGATAAAGAGCAAGGGAAGGGCAGATGCTTGACACTGTGCTTTTTCCACTGAATGAGTGTATGTGTCTAGGCAAGACAGCTTAATGCTTCTGAACACTAACTTCCTTATCTCTAAACTAGAGAATGTGGGAGTTTAATATCTCAGGTGTATTGTTAAAAAAAAAAAGCTGTAATGGTGGAATTGATAACACAGAGCTGGGCATTCAATAGGTCTCAGGAAATAGGACATAGCTTCTTGCTCTTCCTAAGTAGATATTCACCTATTACATAGCGGTTTCACAGCTTCTTAGTTTATCACCATTTGCATTAATGTCTTTCAATATAAAAGCTCCATCATTGAAAATAGATGTACTCTTATGGAGATTGTGAATTTAGTCAAGCTGTTAACTTTCCATAAGGTACTAGAGCAGTTTAAGAAAATCAGGTCTACACCGACTAAGAGACAAAGGGAGAAATGTTGATAGAAAGGAAATAGAGAGAAGAAATAGTTACCTGTTCTACTCACAGGCCAGGAGATATGATCATAGGAGGCTAGAGAGAGGTCTGGTTAGATTCAGGAGACCTAGTCTTAGCCAATGTTCTTGGTGTCTTGAACTTTTTAAGCCATGGAACTTTATTAAGAGAATATGAAATTTACAGGTTTTGTTTTAATGAATTAAGTAAAAACAAAAATCCTGAATATCTTTCCACATCGAATGCCGTCAGTCTGTAATAATGGATGTGACATCCCATTGAATAAACGGTGTCTGTGCTCTACCTGTTTTGTCTTCACAGTGGCACACAATCCCTGTTTTAGGAAAAAAAATTCTCTGCAAGGAGAACCTCAGTGTTTTTTTCCCAAGGTCAAAAAGCAAAAAGGACAGAGCAGGATTGATAACACCTTTGACTACAAAGCCCCAGGTACTTTCTACTGTACCATGCTGCCACCCTCTGGGACAAAAACTGGGGATGAAGCTATTAAAAACCAAACCTTAATTAAGTGACTTGCAATTATATTTCACATAATGTGAGCAGTGCTCTAAGAGTCATGTAAGCTTGAGGGGGAAAAGATGCCTGTTTTGGCAGAGATGTGGTACTTAAAATTTAACACTAGGATTTATGAAACCAAGCAACAACCTGACATGTGGCATTTTCTGATTTTTGGAGAGTAATTATGTCTACCTAGCAGATTTCAAGCTATCAATTTAACCCCCCAAACCCCTGAATTGGAGTTGGAAAGAGATATATACAGTCACTCTCTCTTTCTCTCTCTCACTCTGAATTGATATGATTCTCTTTTTCAAAGCATAAAAGTAACAAGTTAATAAAAGTAGCATGCCTCAACTAGTCCCTTCCCTTTTCCCTTTTCCAAGTTATTCAGATTACTACTCTACCCTTCATTTTCAACTGTAATGGTTCATTTTCTCAATGAAAAAAAGAAAGTAAAGCCCCAAGCCCTCTCCTGTTGATGACTTTCCTGTTTTCTTCCACACACTGGATAGTTTATATCACTTTTGAATGAATACTTTGCGGGATTTCATGTGTAATGTGTGAAGTTTCCAAGGAACCCAACACAGGATTCCTCCAATGAACCAGCAGGTGACAATTGCAGTGTCAGTTTTGCTGGCAAAGGATCTTGAGGGAAAACTGAAGAGGAAACACACTATCTAATGGCCCTATGCTTCTTACTCCTCACTTTCTTAAAGTGTTGCAATTGCTTGAAGCATTCTAGAATACAAGGTGATGGACAGGTTGTAGGGAAATTGCATGAAATTTGCATAGTTGCAACTTAAGCAAGCAATGTAGTTGTCATGTGGAGAGACATCCTCATAAGTGATTTTCAGATGTAGTGTCTGGGAGAAGATTGCTGAGACCATCTATTTCATCTTGCTCATTTCATATGAGCAGTACATAGAAGAATACAGTAGAGAGTTAAATATAAAAAGTCTTCTATGTAAGAAAGTTTGCACACATTCTTGATCATTAGCCACATCGATCTGCAAACATTTCTTCTCTATTAAGCAAAGAGAGAAAGAGGGTGTTTAAGGTATGATTTCTCTACAGATTTGAAGTCAGATATGAACTAAGGACAAACTCCCCCTTCAGAACATGATATGGTGGAGAAAATAAAAAACCTCTTAATATTCAACTGTTAATATTAAAAATTATACTAGAAAAACAAAATAGGAAGTAATATTTTTATAATAGAAGAACTGAATGATACTTTTGTGTGAAATTAGTTTAAAAAAAAGAAAAAGAGTAATAATCTATCAGCTTGATAGGCACCAAAATCATTACTGAAGGGAGTTGGGTTTCTAGTCACTGAAGAATGATTACTTAAAATGTGTATCAACAATACATGTGCAGATATCCTTCTTCAAACTCTTTCACTAACAAATAATTAAGTTAGAATAACCATCAAAGTTTCTTTTATGAGAGCTTATAAAACTCTGTAGTGTTCTAAGCCTTCAACTTCATCCAGAATGAAAATAATGAAGAAAAGTTAAAATAGTAGCATGATTCAGATTTTCCAACAGTTTAGAATGCCTCAGAGTTTTAGACTGTCAACTTAAAAACTCATATCTGATAGGATTTAAAAAGCACAGATTTGAGTCAGAGATGAGCTTCCTCCAAGTCAGAAGGGTACTAGCAATTTAGTCTATGCTGGCTGGTTATATGTCAATATGACACAATCTAGAGTCATTTGGGAAGAAGACAACTCAACTGAGAAAATAAATGCTCCCTCCAGACTGGCAAGACTATGGTGGATTTTCTTGATTGAATATTGACATGGGAAGGCTCAGTCCACTGTGGGTGGTGCTACCCCTAGACAGTTGGTCAAGGACGGCATAAGAAAGCAGGTTGAACAACCAATGAAGCATTCTCCATGGCTTCTCCTTAAGTTCCTGCCTCCATTCTTTCCTCAACTTCTCTCTGTGACTAGGAGTGACCTGAGAGTTTTAAGATGAAATAAAGCCTTTTCTTCCCAAGTTGTTTTGGTTATGGTATTTTATCATAGCAATAGGAAAGTAACTAATACACAGTCACAGTTTGAAGTAAAACTGCTGGTGTAAAACTAGGTTTAGGAAAAACCAACACAGATCAACTAGGGAGAACCAATGGGTCATAGTAAATAAGTGGACATATGGCTATATACAGAACTACTGAGAGAATCACTCTAGACTTGGGTTGTGACAATGCCTTTTTGTTTCCCCAACAACATGTTCATAGCAGACATATATTATTCTTCTGCCCAGTGTGGTAGACTATTCATTTGACAGAAGGAGGAGAGAAAAATGAATTTGATTTAGAAGATTTTGAATTTTGGGACCTTGAAAGAAACCATTGGAAAGGTTGACTGGGTCAGAGCTGTGAATGTAGACACAGGGGTCATCCAGAGCACAGTGGAGTGGGTAATGCCAACAAGGAACTGATTTGATATGGGAGAGGAACCCTCATCAATATCTGATGAGTGAGAAAAGATTTAGAGTTTTTCATGATGTGACAATTGTCAGAAGAAAGAAAAGTAAGAAATAGAGTTATTACAGACTGGACAGGATCAATCAGGGCACTGATGAGGAACTAGGAGAGAGTGGAAAGATCTATCTTCCAATGGCTTCTAGATCTGGTGATCTCACTGAATCTTCCCGGGAATCTTAAAAATACACATTCTTAGACTCCATCCCTGGAGATTCTGATTTGAAAAGTGGAACTCCCATGGCATGTCTAGAATTTTGATAATAAATTAATAAGACTCTTAAATTGAATTTTCTGAATTTTTCCTATTCTAATATAATTAATTGTGAAACATCTTAAAAGTAAGATCCATGTTTCTAATTCTTTTCTAAGTGTACCTACAGTGCCTGAGAAAAACAGAAGTGGTCACTATTGTCAAAGTGTTTACCTGGCCTTTTTACTGCTACTCATTAAGATAAATCATAGAACTAATTTATTGTTGAGATTGTTGGACTCCAAGTAGAATTAAAAAACATTATCTTTTGGTAACAAAACAAACAACCTTTAGTGTTAGGATGAGACCTAAGGGTGTCCCCAAAGTGGTTAATGATAAAAGGACTTTTCAGATTGTGTCATAGTATCAAATTTTTCCAAGGATGCTGATTTGACTTGAAAGTGGTAAAATGAGCCACCCAGAGAGTTTATATGTATTCACATATGAGAAAAAAGCATAGTTATAGTTGTCCTTTCATAGCCTTCGTTTACATTGCTATTTTAAAAGCAGGAGTTTTTCAGTTAGTTTCCAGCGTTTAGGGGGAAGAAATTTCTACTGTGTAGGAGTTCAAAGTTTTGGTCCTAATGATTTTCTTCATTGACATTCATCGAAGTGGAATTCATTTGTAGTGAGTGACCCACAAGGTGTCAACAACCATCTCACATCTAAGGGACACTTCTACTCCAGTCAACCACACTCCGCAGTACAGAGTTCCTAGTCCAGGTTTTTAGAGAGGAAGTCTCCATAGAAATGCCTTTGTGCATTGACAAATAGCAAAACAGCTGTAAGTACTATGTGGAATAATTTTAAAAATTGAGGAGAAACATACGTCTCTTCTAGCATATGGGATGTGCCCTACTTCTTTTAAATGTCAAGCATAGAGACACAGATTTTATTTTTAAAACATAGAAACATCCATCTCCTCTGAACAAGTCTAGAATTTAATGTTTTTCTCATCATGGCAAAAAACTGCCCATGATTTTGAAACAGTCATTTTAACATTAGTGTGTGTCTCTGAGAGCTTTGAAAGACATTAGGAATGAAGTTAACAGATCAGGCTAAATTCTTCACATTTTTCTTAGCACTTAATCATGCAATCAATCAGACTTACTATTACTATTTTCCATCATTCTAAATATTGTCAGGCATACACAGTAAAGATACATACATACATACATACATACATACATACATACATACATACATACAAAAGCTTGGACTAGAGAACTATCTCAGTGAGAGAAGTGCTTGCCACTCAAGTGGGAGGATTTGACTTTGGATCCCCAGGACCCATGGAATTCTATATGCATCTGGAATCACAGTCCTGCTAGGACAAGATGGGGGGGACACTCTCAGGAGATCCAGATGGCCAAAAGCTTGCTTGCCAGCCAGCTGATGATACCCTCTGTGTGAACAGGAGCTCTTGATTCAAATAAGATGAAAGGAGAGGACTGACGTGCCCCACACGCCTGTGCCAACACTCACACACTCTCACATACACACCACCATCATGGACTCCTCTCTCTCTTTCTCTCTCTCTCTCTCTCTCTCTCTCTCTCTCTCTCTCTCTCTTTTGTGCGAGTGGGTGTGCGCGCGCGCGCATACACACACACACACACATGAAAAATGTAAAATATTAAAATGCATTTTTATTTATATATATACTGTTAGAGGAATAAGGGTTCTTAACCCTCTAATTGCACTGATATCTAAGTGTTCATTAATATAAAATGTGTGGAAAAATTCAAACTAAATAAAATTATTTTCATAGAGCTTTGTTATTAGGCAAAGTTATCATTTAAGTTTAGAAAATGGAAATAAAATGAAAATATCTTCAGATGAGATAAAAATTTACATCAGAGGAATGCTTTTAATTTTGTTTTCTGCTCCAAGTTCGTTTGTTTAGAAGTCAATTGGGTTTATGTAGCACTGAGTTAACAAACAGAATTGATATTGAGTAGTTTTATTTTAGAAAGATTTCTTTTGTTTATTAACATTCCAGTAGTGAAGAGTGGTGTAATGTTCTGTTTTAATATTTACACATTTAGAAAGTCATGGGATTGAAGCAGTGTTAAAAGCTGTGGAAAAGAACTGTCTTCTTTGCAGGCATGTCAGAGATGCTGACTCTGCCCCACGTACGTATCTGCTCAGTATATGTTTATAACTTCCTTCTTGTACTCTGTTATTTGTTTTCTTTTTTAAGATTTAAAAGTATATCATTTGCTCACATAATTGCACCTCTCGTGTCCATCTCTTACTCTTTCTTTTTCATGCTGTTTATTCCCTCTTTCCTATTCTGTAGGAGCCCTCAATTCATTTGAGCCAAGTGTTCCTGTGGCTTGAGTAAAGAGCTAGCTAGGATGTTCCTAGAATCTCCTCCAATGCTATCACCATAGGCAGTTTCAGAGAAAACTGAAGAACCACACTGTATCACAAGATCCCAAACCACGAAGGTGAAGAGAGAGATCCTTTTCTCCTCTCTGTGTGAATTCTGCATGCTTACCTTTCTGGTGAGATCTCTGTCTCAGACCACACGCTGAGGCTATGGAAGAGACATGTGGATGAAGGAGATAGGTAGTGAGGTTGGATGGGGAGACAGGTAAGGTTTACTGGTCATTTAGGTCTTACCAAGCAGTTGTGCCCTGCTACTACCTCCTGTGAGACACTTCTGAGGAGCTCAGAGAAGAGCTGTGGAATCATCTGTAATCATTAACTTCTCTTATTATTATTATTCTAACAAAGTATCCAAAGAAATCAACTTAAGGAAGAAAGGAAGTTTATTTTGTCCCATAGTTGGATTGTTTGGTGAAGAATTCAGGATAGAAGCTGTTACTCTTCATGCCCAATTAGGAAGCAGACAGTGAAGAACGTGTTGCATTTTCTTTTTTCTTTTCTTTCTTTCTTTCTTTTTTTTTTTTTTTTTTTGGTTTTTCGAGACAGGGTTTCTCTGTGTAGCTTTGGAGCCTATTCTGGCACTCACTCTGGAGACCAGGCTGGCCTCAAACTCACAGAGATCTGCCTGCTTCTTTTTTCCTTTCTGCTGAGCCCAAATGAAATACCAGTCATATTTAGGGTGGATCTTTCTGCCTTGGTTAACCAATCTATATAATCCCTTGTAGACATACCCTGAGGTTTATTTCCATGTTGATTATAAATCTTATCAGCTTTATAATCAATGTTAACCATCACATTACCCTGGCCTCCTCTCTGTTTCTCATGCTCCACTGCAGCCATAGATCCAGAATTCCCTTTGACCACTGCCAATATACAGGTCTGAGTCATCCTCATGGCTAATCAGAGTTATGCCATCCCATAAGTGGTCTTCTTGCTTTTGCCTTTCTTCTCAGCCTTTGAAATCACCAAAATCCCCATCATATTCAGATTAAAAAGTCAATGCCACAAAAATGACTTAGAAACCCTTCACAATTTGAGGGCTACTTCTAAACCCATATCCCTCTAAGCAGGACTCTGGCTTTTTCACTCTTCTCTAGATGCAAAGCTCTCCTATTTCCCTTTAAAACAGCTGGTAGACTCAACCATAGGACCCCTGAATTTTATTGCACTCAACATGAAGCGCCTTTCACCTAAGTATCTGCATGTCTAAAATTCAATATGTTTTCCGCATTGAGCATCTCTCTGATTGTCTATCTAGCCTTCATCCCACCTTTATTTTCTGTTCTAGCACACATGCACTTCATCTTTCCCTGATTTTTCTTTCCTTTTTTTCCTTCAGTAGTTATTAGTATGCAGTATACTTACCATAGCATATTTCAATTGTTTATTTTTTTCCTTGCATGTCACCCCACAAGAATGCTAATTTGAGTCAGTCTTGTTAGTTCTTTATCATTAATGACAAAAGCAATGTCTGGCACAGTCAGTATAGGTTGAGTTATTTCTAACAGTACTTTGGAAAGCTTCAACTGCACCTTGGGGAGTAGGTGAGGGGTGAAGGCTGAAGAAGCCATTTTCCTGGTACAGGGAAAATAAACTATGGGAGGATGAAGACTTGCTGGAGGGCAGGGATATTCTTCTGTTTTGGGTTCCAAATGAACAAAGGAATTCACAGAATAAATAAGTTCAAAGGACATTTACCTGATGAACAGAGGGTTTCATCCTGGAAAGGGCCTCCAATTTATTTTATCTCAGGACTATCCCTAACATTTTAAAGAATTTTTAAGTTTTGCCAAAATAGAAAAACAAACAAGACAATAAGCGTTTTTCTTCCAGCTGCTATCAAATCTAATGAATTTAAATTATCCACAGATAAGATTATTTCTTATGTAATAACAACTCATAGTAAATAATTAGCTTTGTATATGCCTTAAAACATTTTAAATTCTCAGAAAGTGGGGTATGAATGTTAAAAATAATAGGGCAACCATAGCTGTATGAGAGGACATTTGCTCTTTTATTTCATGTCACAGAGAAATCCGTCTTGAACTAAGCTGAAAACTCTCCCTGATGGAAGGGGCTACACAAGCTGTTGGGAGAGAAAAGAATCGTGATATTATCCAGCCCTGGCCCCTGCATGATATGTTAGTGACTTACCAAGCAGGATGGATGTGCCCACTTGTGCATAAAGTCAAGATTGTTTATGCTGGTGACCAATTCCACAGGAGAGAATTCTTGCTGGTGATGTAATCATGGGCAAACCAATGGCTAAGGAAATTATGGACCCTAGGGGAGAACTACTGGTGTTGTGGGCTTTTTAATGGTCATGCTGTTAAAATGCCTCCTAAATACTTATGTACATAAATTTGTGCTTCTCCCAACTTTGATGAGAGGAAATTACTGCAATAGGTAGTAGTTAATGCAGAGATGCATGGCTGTTCAAAGTGCTGAAAATATACGACTCTGAGTGTCATCCCTAGGTTGAACAATTTCAAGTGTCTTTGTCTCCAAGGTTCAGGAAACACCATGAAGAAGAGAGAAACGATGTTAGAACTGGAGGATGGGAAGAGATGCTGTGAAATGGTGTCGTTTCTATTTGACATAGTTGCAGACACTCGAATTCATAGCAATCATGGTTACCTACACAAGATATGTGGAAGTTAAAGCCACTTAAAAATGTCACCATGGATTGTGGGAGGATTCTTATGCCCTACTATTAACTGAAGAACTATTGTCATTGATGACTTCTGGGAGAGAGTAACTTTTGTTAGAAGTGTGTGGATGATCCCATGCTCATGCCAATGCCCCTATAGGTAGTGCTAATTGAACTCATTGTGTTAATAAGATAATAACAAAAGGGGACCCAAACTTGAAAGGGAGATGTGATGGGGTGTAGAAAGGAGTAGATATGATCAAGGGATATTGTATATATGCATGACATTTTCAAAGGCTAGATACAAATTTTAAAAATAATCAGATAATATTGACAATTGATGAAGTTAAACTATGTAATAATTACATAGAAAAGTTATTTTTACTTTTTATATATATCTATGTGTTTGAAATTTTTCATAACTGAACTTTAGGTATGAAAGAGAAACTTAAAACAAGTGAAGTTTCACTAGTTTATAGTTCCTCAAAAACATGATAGCCAAGTTAGCTAGCTTTCATTTCCCTCATCTTTGCTGCATTGAAGAATGCATTTTTCATGTTACCTTGGATGTGACTGGGAAACACTGACATCACTGATAGAACCTAAATGAGCTTATCTCCTGCAAGGCTCCATCTAGGCATGGGGCTTGATGAAATCGCAGATCTGTTCCATGGAGTCAAACCACAGAGGTTTAGTAAAAGAAAGAATTGTGTATTTCCTTCCTTGCCCCAGTTTACCAAGCTCTTAATGGGAAGCATAAATGGCAGTTTTTTGTTTTTCATAGCAAGAAATAATTTATAATTTGTAAATTATTTATAAATAGTTGATATCTAGAGCCCTGCCTGCTACAGATTTTTAGCCTTACATGTTTTGTTGTAAAATCAAGTAAACATCATCAAACATTTCCCTTTTTTGTGCTTCATGGGTTTAGCCTCCTTATAGTTATAACTGTGGCTCTGCTGTTGTATGTACTGTGTGTTCAATATCACAGATTCCAGTCATTTTACCCTTGACTGCTGTTTCTCTGCATGTTCTGAACTCTTGGATTCTTCATTTGAATTATAGGCATCTAAGTTTAAAGTCTAGCACTGGTAAGATTAAGGCTATATATTCATGATCTCTAGTTCAGCCTGGATTAGTGTAGCAAGCCCCTGCCTCCAAAAACAAATAGAAAACTCACTGAGTACAATTTGAGTATAAATCACTGTAAATGACTCATTCAAAAGATATATAATCCAATTCAGGTTTCTGTAATTTAGAAGGAGGATGTGGAAATGCTACATTTTACCCATTTTTCATATCTGGGGCTCCCTTTTCTACTGGGGGACACTGCCCAATAGAATGTGACTTTCCATTTTTCTCCCCAGTCCAGCAACATTCCTAGGATTACTTTGTACAGTGTCACTCAATAGTAACTCAAGACACACCCCCCTAGATATTTTACTTATTTGTGTGTTTCCACATTTTATCTTTTACTGTGTTGAAAGCTACTGTGGAAAAATCATATCCTATTTGATGACCATTCTCTTTTCAAGACTGGACATTGAAAAATAAGAAAAGATAAAACCACCATAAGGAATATTCACTCATTTGAGCTACCTAAGTTTCATTAACATATATTTAATTAATTCTTTGTTCATCTTAGAGAAACAACTTAACAAACCTTTCAATTTTGGTTAATACCAGAATCCATTAAATTGGGCTTCAATTATCTAAATAGCCAATAATTTCCTTTTCCTGGTACATGCTTTCTCAGCAAAGATTTAAGATCCCTGAAAGATGGTTGATATTGACTATCATTGTGACTTCTTCACCCTAAAAACATTCCATATATTCTGCTAGAACTAACAGTATTGTTGGACTTCTTATTTAACATATCTAATCCCCTAGTGTGGCAGAAATATACAGAATTTGTTTCAAAATAACATTAAAAATTGTAATAAGCAGGTCCTATTTACTTTATATGGAAAAACAACAGACCCAGGATAGCCAAAACAACCCTGCACAATAAAGAGACTTCCAGAGGCATCACCATCCCTAACTTCAAGCTCTATTATAGAGCTATAGTCCTGAAAATAGCTTGGTATTGGCACAAAAATAGAAAGATAGAACAATGGAATCCAATTGAAAACCCTGATATGGACCCACAAACACCTGATTTTTGACAAAGAAGCTAAAATACAATGGAAAAAAAGAAAGCATCTTCAACAAATGGTGCTGGCATAACTGAATGCTGGAGTATAGAAAATTGCAGATAGATCCATATCTATTGCCATGCACAAAACTTAAGTCCAAATGGATCAAAGACTTCAACATAAATCCAGCCACACTGAAACCCTTAGAAGAGAGAGTGGGAGGTACTCTTGAACTGACTGGTACAGAAGATTGCATCCTGAATATAACACCAGTAGCACAGGCACTAAGATCATTGACAATTAATAAATGGGGACCTCCTGAAACTGAGAAGCTTCTATAAGGCAAAGGACATAGTCAGAAAGACAAAATGGCAGCCCACAGAATGGGAAAAGATCTTTACCAACCCCATATCTGACAGAGGGCTGATATCCAAAATATACAAAGAACTCAAGAAGCTAGTCATCAAAACACCAAATAAACCAATTAAAAATTGGGGTACAGAACTAAACAGAGAATTCTGAATAGAGGAATCTAAAATGGCTGAAAGACACTTAAGAAAGTGCTCAACATCCTTAGCCATAAGGGAAATGCAAATCAAAACAACTCTGAAATACCATTTTACTCCTGTCAGAATTGTTAAAATCAAAATCACCAATGACAGTCTATGCTGGAGAGGATATGGAGACAGGGGAACACTCCTCCACTGCTGGTGGGTGTGCCAACTTGTACAGCCACTTTGGAAATCAGAATGGTGGTTCCTTAGGAAAATGAGAATCAGTCTACCACAAGATCGAGCAATTCCACTCTTAGGCATATACCTAAAGGATGCACATTTATACTAATTCCAAACATGAAAAATATACGTAAAAGTGTCTGTATTGGGGATGGAGAGAGGGCTCGGCAGTGAAGTGTAAATGCAGCTATTGCAGATGGGCTGTGCTTGGTTCCCAGCTTACAAGATGGTTCTCACAACCACTTGTCACTCCACTCTAGGGGCTCTGGCACTGCTTTCTGGTCTCAACATGGACCTGCACGCACATGAACTTACACACTTACATGTGTGCGCGCGCGCACACACACACACACACACACACAGAGAGAGAAAGAGAGAGAGAGAGAGAAACATAAAAAACAAATCTTTTAAAAATGTATGTTTTTATTTACGTAGATATAGCAATCAAGTGATCAGTTGCTAGGTGGCTATTCTTAAGGTGAGCTATAAATACATCACAGAAAATAATATATTACTGTATAAGATAAATCAAAAGTAACTCTTTTGGAAGTCTGTGTTTTAGGGCTACTTATTTTTAGTGTGGTCTCTACGTTTCTTACAGTGATATTTTTGTATGTATGTCTGAATCATCTTTAGAATTTGGAAAGTCTTCTAGGTAGGAAGATATTATAATTATATGTATGAGCTAAATTTACACGCAGGCCTAAGACTGGCTGTCTTACACAGTAATGTCTCAGACATGATAGCACCAGGTCAACTGGCCTCCTTCTTTTTCTTAGCCCACGTTGAGCAGCCACCCACTGTGCAAGCCTGAAAAATGTGAAGTGGCTACAGTCTCAAAGAAAACACATTTCAACATCCAAACAGTTCTACAATTCCCCACTGCATGCATTTTAAAAATTTTATTACTTAAAAAATGTATTCTTCATTTTACGTACCAACCCCAGTTCTCCCTCCCTCCTCTTCTCCTGCCCCTCTCTGCCTCCCACCCTTCTCACCTCCAGCCACTCCTCAAAGGGGGTAAGGCCTTCACTGGGGAGTCAACAAAGTCTGGTATATCAAGTCGAGGCAGGACAAAGCCCCCCACCCCTGTATCAAGGCTGGGCAAGGTATCCCACCATAAGGAGTGGGCTCCAAAAAGTCAGTTCATGCCCCTGGGATAGGTCCTGGTGCCACTGCAAGCCAACAGATCAACTGACTTTGTGTGTGTATATATGTATGTATTATGTATGTATGTATGTATGTTTGTATGCATGCCAGGGTACACATGTAGTGGTCAGAAGACACCATGTTTTATTATTTATTTCAAAATGTGCTCTATTATTTATTTTATTTTTAAGATTTAATTTACTTAGTTTTTAGATTTATTTATTTTAAGTGTATTTTGTCTAAAGGTCTGTATTATATCACATGTGTGCCTTGTGCTCAAGGAGGTTCGAAGAAGGTATCTTTTCATATGGAACTGGAGCTACAGATGTTTGTGAACCACCATGTGGGTGCTGGGACCATAATCAAGGTCCTAGCAAGAGCAGTGTGCATGTTAACTGTGGACCTTTTTTTTCTTTTTTTTTTTTTTTTTGGTTCCTGAATTTTATTTTTGATTGCGGAGGATGCTCTCTACATGCATGGTTCTCATTCTTATCCCCCAGGTCATCTCCTCACCCTCTATTTATTTTATTAGAATCCTCCCTTCACAGAACACAAAGAGGGCTCTTGATTTAGTTTAGTGAAGAGAAAACTGTCTTGCTGGTATTTAATCCTAGCAATAATACAGACAACAGGTAAACTTTGCTCTGAGCATTTAGTGCTTACTTCTTATACCATGTACTGTATACATAAGTACCACAAGGTGAAAATCACTATATAGTCTTTACATAGAAATTGGCCCTTGAAGAGCATCATGATTTGCTCAAGGTCCAAGTATTTTCAGTGTCAGGATGCCTGGTTCCAAATGTTGCAGTCAAACATAAATTAAAACAAGGAGATTAAAAGAAAGGAAGTCAGGATCTCAGTAGTGACTCCTCAATATTAATCAGCTTCTATATTGGAAGTCAAAACTATGCATCAAGAAAAAATAACTTGTTTGGACAGAATGTTCCATTAAAGGACTTGAGGGGAAAAACTAGAAGAAAAGGGGGCTCAAGCTAGAAACTGGCAACTCGTATTAAAAGAGGTATCAGAGACAAAACAGAAAAATGGTTTAAACTCATGGATCATTACAAAAGTAGCACTCACAACAAATACTTTCTGCTTTTAAATCAGCAAAGTTCTTGGAGAGTACAATTTGCTTTGAAATATGCATTATTGTTAAAAACATGTTAGCAGGCCTTTTATAGAATAATTTGGGATTATGTTTGAAATGCTTAAAATTATATATCCTTTGTGCCAGAAGTTTATCTTAAGAAAATGGGTTTGAACATAAAAAAATGTATACAGAGATGTCAAGGCAGCATTATGTTTAATAGATAACCTCTAGAAACATTTCCGTGCGGAGGCAGGGCGGGCATTAAATTGTTACAGCACATCATCAATATAGAAAAGTCATGTCATCACTATGCTTTAGAATATGGGAACTGGTTCTCATTTTATTTTTTGAAATGTTCATGGAATTCTATATACCAAAGTATCACAATTGGTATTTCCTCGTGGGCAGAAAGAAAGCTGTGGAATTCTTTTTTATATTATAAAATTAATCATTGACATAAAGCTGAGATTTACTGGGTTATGTCCTGATTTCTTTTCCTGTTGCTGTGATAAAATACTTGGACAAATGCAACTTAAAGAAAAGAAGTTGTATTCTGGCTCACAGCCCATCATGCAGGAAACCAAGGCTCAGGAGCTTAAGCAGCAGCTCCTTTCACTCCTGGATCAGGAAGAGACAGCAATGGTGCCCCAGTGCTTAGCTTGTTGTGTTCATTCCTGCAGTCCAGGCTCGCCTGCTGAGAAGACAGACTGATCCATACACAAGATGGAACTCCCCACAGCTGTGAATCTAGTCAAGATAATCTCCTGGCATGGGCTGACACCCGTATTCTAGGTGAGTCTAGATTCTGGCAAATTAACAACACCAACCATCACAAATATGGGCTAAGAAATACCAGAGGGGAAATACAGGGCAGGTGGACAGGTTTGGCCTACTGCGACTTAAAATGTTCTTTGGCTGAAACCATGGAACTTTGCTGGTTATGAAACCCTGAATGATAACGATTAAATTAAAAAATCTAGAGCACTGCCTCTCTGGTGGGTATAGAGAATACCTGAGGAAGACACATAAAGCCTCTACACAACGGCCACCCAGGGCATGCTAGTTATTCACCACAAACACCTAGCTCATAGCTATTAAGTGCTGTGAAAAAATGCACTAACTGTATTTATTCTACTTTGCACCACTGCCTATGAACAAAACCTTATAGAATGACCAGAGCTGCACTTTTTGAGAGCAGGTAGTCTAGCCATAACAATTTATCCAAAGAGAACAGAAGAGATGTGGCCTTTGGCTGGAAATGAGATCCACAAAAGAATTATGGTTACAGACAGTTGAGAAAAGTGTATTCTTCTAAACCAGTCTTCCAAAAGGAGCTTTCCATAATGAAGTAGAAAGATATTCTACTAAGCATAAATTCATATTTCCTTCTCCATTTTTGGATGGTTTATTTGCTCTTCATATGTCTTATGTTATTTATATAAAGAAAACTACAAATATTGTTATTCTACTGTGGATTACATTAGTATAAATAAATGAAGAAAACCAATTTATTTAGTGATTGAAAGAACAATAAAAAATGCATCAATCCTGTACAATCATCACCCTCTAGGTTGTATCTGTGAACAAGAAAGCTGAGAAGATTCAAGAAATGTAGTCGCTGTTTATAGTTACTGAAGACATGTGCCTGTTAGGATTTATACTCCAAAGCAGATTCCAAAATCACATTGTGATACTACTATTTTAGGCCACCAACACAGCAGGCTCTATCTTTTAACTCTCATTGCATTTAGGCATAGCTTGGTGATTTGTTTGGACCCAAGTCATAACCACAGGGATGACTTATCACTTCTAAGCGGCAGTTTTAAGAGCTGCTGTGCAAACTGCACACCTTATCATTGTTTTCTCTCTGCCACTGTGTCTAGAGAATATGCAGCAATGGCAGCTCCACCAGCCTGTGTCCTGTAGAGATGGACCTAGTGGGATGCTTCCAACTGCTGTGGCTTTGCTTCTCTGTCTGTACATCTATGTGAGTGGATGCCATGTGCAAAAGGGGGCCTGCTGGTGTCAGAAGAGGATGTTGGTCCTGGGGGGGGAGGGGATGAAGTCATAAGCAGTAGTGAGTTGCCAGCCTGAGTGCTGGGAACTGAACTCAGGTAGCTGAGATGTCTTTGTGAAAAATAAATAAATAAATAAATAAATAAATAAATAAATAAACAAATGAGTGTTTGCCATAGAGAGATTCTCTTGTTGGGATGATTTGGAAGTCTATATAGATTTTTCTTGTTTTATTTCTAGATGATTGTACAAGTCTGGTTCATATAAAACCACACTCAACCTTTGCTAAAAGAATATTTAGCAAATATTAATGTTAGTTTTAAAGATAATTGGATTTTACATTCTTGAGAATTTATGTTTTTATTTCTCATTATCATCTTTAATGATGTACTTTTATTTATTTTATGGAAAAAATTTTCAGGAATGAAGCTTCAATATAAAGGACTAAAACTATTGGAAATATGGTTTGGCACATTAACCACATACATGAGCAAAGCCAAGGACAAGCTGAGGCGAGGTTAAAATATACCTGTATCACACAGAAACAAGAAACATTCATGGAACAGTAAACAACTTAATGATTATTCTTCCCTGATTAGAGGCAAAGGAAAGATGTGTGGTTTCAACAAAAAATCCTATTCCTGTATATTGTCAATAAATGAACAGTAGTTTAATTCCTATGTGATGAACAGATCTGGAGGTTCCTATTGGTACAATTAAAAAGAAAACATTACTTACATAAGGTTTGAATTCACTTTTTAAAAATATTCAGCCATATAAATATTGAAACAATCAATGCACACAACCCAAACCTCCATATTCTGCTTTTTTTTTAACTCCTGTAACAACAGGAAACTTTAAAATTTTGTTCTAGAAGCTGTGATGATTTAAGCATGTGTGATGTCTACATATTCATCAAACATCAGTTATGTCTTTTTATCCAAGTAAATTCAGTATTCTCTGAAGACTACTGCCCAATTCAATGAATTATACAATCATCTATGATCCAGGGAAAGAGGTCATGCAAAGTTCAGACCCTTACAGAGTTGTAGATAGCTAGTGCAGCTTTGTCTACATGGAAGGAGATTCCAGGGACAGTTTACAAAGTACATGCCAAAGAAATCTGCCATATCAATGCTGGTGCTCATTCTGATAAATGTTGAAGAAAAATGTACAAAATATAAGGTTCATCTAATGGCACAAGAGAAAAGGCACTTTTTAAAACTTCTTTCTGTTTATTTCCTTAGTAAGTAATAAAGATTAAAAACTAGGGAAATTATTTAACAAGGTGGTGGTTACAATAAACACCAATGAGGCAAGGAGACAAAGTTCATTCTTCATGTTGGAGAATTGTTTAAATATGTTTCTGTTTTCCTGTTTCTCAAGACAGGGTTTCTCTGTGTAGCCCTGGCTGTCCTGGAACTCACTCTGTAGACCAGGCTGGCCTCAAATTCACAGAGATTATCCAGTCTCCGCCTCCCAAATGCTGGGATTAAAAGTGTGTTCCACCACCAACCAGCTTAAATATGTTTTGAAATAGTTGCATTTTTGTGTTTGCATACAATGTTTTCAATGCTTGTGTTTTGGATTGACAACAAGCCAACAAGTTAGGGTGGAAGCTACCAAACACACTTCTATTGTCACTAATTCAAGTTTATGGGGGAATTCATATGAAGAAAGTTTTAATTATTCAATTTTGTGGCAACTTCACATTAAAGATTACTAGTCAATTCAATCAATGAATGCTCCAGATGGAAAATATCAAAAGACACAAGGTATATTTACCATATTGACAACACCACCCAGTTAAGCCAAACAGAAAATGAGTTGTGTAGGTTTATTGGATTTTCATTCTATTATAAATAAATTCATTGGCCACTAAGATGCACATGGTCCCTGCTTGGGAAGTGTGGATCTGACCAACATTGATGGACTGTGTGGCTCTGTGACTAGGACCGAAGGAAAGTGTGTCAGTGACTCTCCTTGATCTCTTAGTGTTTCTTTTCCTCATTTTTTCTGCTTGCTCACAAAGTCTTAAAGCATCAAACTTTAAGCTTCATAATAGAGTTACACACTGAAGGCCACAACTCTGGTCCTATCTCAATGGAGAAAGGTCTCATGCTATTGCTTGACAAATGTAGACTAACTTCATTAATAGTTCTTCCTCTCACATATATCCCTGAGAATTAGTGTGCAAAATGCCTTTGATAAGCTCAGGTATTCACTCTTATTTCAATTAAAGTAGATATATTACACAGTCTGAATAGTATTACAAATTAGGAATTTATACTGCAGTCCAAGCGATGAATTGTGAAGATCTTTGTGGACCTTCTTCTGTGTCCTGTGGTTAGAAAGTTGTAACGTAACTTAGAAAGG
This sequence comes from Cricetulus griseus, assembly GCF_003668045.3. Classification (NCBI taxonomy): domain Eukaryota; kingdom Metazoa; phylum Chordata; class Mammalia; order Rodentia; family Cricetidae; genus Cricetulus; species Cricetulus griseus. Next base: position 174,550,492 of record NW_023276806.1, read on the forward strand.
AAAGGCATACCTGATGCTCCCACTAGATTCAATGTGCCTTGTAGATGACTGCCATTGTATCCTCTTTGGTCCATTGGAAGGAGCTATGTAATTGCTGGGGTTAGAAATAATGATGTTTAAAAACCATTCTTTAACTGGTGAAAGCAGGTCCCTGTGCATATCTCTTCTGTACTCTGCTCATTATTTGCTGAACATGCATCTCATGTGCTGTGAAAATACATGGCAGAGAATAGTTTTTGCTATGTTAATTTTTTTCCTCTCTTTTGATCTGTTGTCCGTTGCTTTTCTTTGGAGACAGTGTCTCCACTGTAGCCATAGCTGCCCTGGAATTCACTATGTAGACCAGACTGCATTAGAACTTTAAATGCTCCTCATGCCTCACCCTCCCTAAAGCAACTGAGTTTGGATACATCCTTTAAGGGAAGGTCTGTAAAAGGTACATACATTACTACTTTTTACATATTAGTGGAAATAAATGTTATAAATCCACTACTCTGCAAAAATTGCTTCTTTGATCTTTGGAGGACCAAAGGTGAATTAGCAGGGAGACTTTTGAGTTTAAGACATAATATGAATGTCAAAATGATTTACTGAAAGTCAGCAAAGATATACTTCATAATGAGAATGTTTTCTACACTGTTGCATACAAATATAAGTATCATGGGTTCAATAATCAACTTCTTTCCCTTCCTCTCAACAGAATTACTTATAACCATTAACCATGTGGCTAAACAGTCTTGTTCTATTTTCGGTTGTATTACATTGTTGTTTCATTTCAGGAAACATGTTTGACATTTTTTATTCCCCCAATCTTTTAATTTGTTCTTCTTTATAATCTAAAGAATGAGGCTTCATTTCCAGGAAGGTCTTTGCTTCCACATCCTTCAGGGCCTGACTAAAGGCATGCAATGCTGATCTTCCCTTGAATACTTTTAGTTTAATATTCTTCTACCAACTAAGAGCTGGCTCTAAGATCAACTTTTCCATAGAACACTTTCAGTGTTGCATTCTCTGTGTGGATGTCCGGTGAATAATCAGCTGTAATGAAGGAAGCAGCATTTCTTCTGAACAATGATTTTCTGCTATTGTTTAGAACATCTGAAACTAGATCTCCCATTCCACATGAGCATGGAACTTCACATGTTTTTCATGTAATTACACTGAACTTGGCCTTGGAAGCTCCATGATAAGATTAATCTTTCTCCAGTAAATATTTTGAAGATTCTGTCACTATTTAATTTTCTCAGAACTCATGGACTTAAAAGCATTAGTGTAGACTCATTCTGCTTAAACTTGGTAAAAATGTTATCGATAGGAAACTGATTACTTGAGTGTTTCTTTATAACAAGCAATCTCAGAGACCTTAGGCAACAACAGCTTGCCATTCACAATTCAATGTAGTATGATGGGTGACCCCAGGGATAGAGAGGAAGCACTACGATCCATTCAGGAATCCAGGCCTTCATGTTTTGCCTCCTTTCTCCTCTAAGTTCTTGTCATCATCTGTCAGGAGAAGGTGTAATGGGATATGTCTGGAAATGGTCATTTTAACTCATAATCTATGACCCTGAAATGACTGTTATAAACAGAAGAAAAAATGATGAACATAGACATTACTGATAATTGTTATTTTCTTAGAGTTTATGAACCCCAAGATCACTAACCCAAAAAGAAAAAGAAATGGGTTATAAAATCTGTTATATTTTACTTTTTTGGGTTCCAACGTTTATTTTTCTTTCATATTTATAGATAAAAGTGATCACATTATAACACTGTGCTATAGATAATATATATGTAAGTGATTCTACTGTCTGACCCAGTCAGAGTGATGTCACTTCCCCAGTGTAATGGATTATTGCAGAGCCATACTTGTTCTCATGTGTGTTTGGTGGCAGGCATTGTTACATGCTTGAGAGGAGTTCCAAGCTCAGACTGAATCTACAGAGAAAAGTGACACTACCCAACATGAACAACATCCTCTGGGAACTGAATTTGTATTAAAAATATACTAATGGACAATGAGGATGCCATTTCATATATATGCTTGACCCAAGAAATTTCATGTTTGATTGTTTAATAACCCAGAGGCTAAACAATATTTCATCATATTACAGCATGTTATGTTGGCCAAGAAAAATGTATTTATCCTTTTGAGTACTTTGCTTACCACTTGGGAAGCAACTTAGGCACTGAGAGTAATATTTTCAAAACAAATTTTCTTTCAGTAGCAAATCTCCATGTTTTATTTAGAAACCTGGAAATTGCAAAATGCCTAACCTGAAATATAGCACCCAAGATTCGATAATCAGAAGACAAACACTTGTCTGTACGTAATGACTGGTACATGGGGTCTCCTGAGCATAGCCAAGGGGAATGGGTAATGAGAACATCAGAGCTTCTTCAAAACTACATTCGTAATTGCGTGGGGACCTTTCCTGGTTTGTTCCAGAAAATGACACATTTGATACTCAAAAGAGGAGCTGAAGCCTTTAGATCATTATGAACTCCAAAACCATTATTGATGATACTCTGTCTGACAACCTTTGGCCAATATTTGTGTCTGTTTATATGGAAAAGAGAAAATTGTACCTCTATAAACCATAAAGGAATGCATTAATGGGGTGTATTTTTTGTTGTTGTTCTTGTCTGTTTTTGTTTTGAAAGTTCTTGGAGATTATTTTATTTAAGTGTTCTAAAACTTGTTTGTCTTCCAATATTTCATGTACTTGCTGCAATGTCTCACAAGTAAGGCAAGGTGTTTAAATTTGTTTTTCTAAACTTCTATTCATTAAACGCAAAATAAAACACTACAAATTTAACTGTTTTGAGTCTTTACCAAAATACTTATGCAATATTTTTCTTAATGCTTTAAAGTATTTTGTTATTTTTACAAATTTAAGGTTTTCATTTTATTTAATGTTTATAAGTGTTTTTCTGAATGTATGTATGTACAATCTGTGTGGCAGGTGCCTATACAGGCCAGGAAAGGGGATAGGATCTCCTGAAGCCGGATGTACAGATGGTTGTAGGTTGCCATGTGGATAGTGGGAATGAAACCTGGGCACTGTCCAAAAGCAGCCAGTGCTCTTCATCACTGAGCTATGCACTCCAGCACATTTATTTCTTTTGAATAACAAATATGTAGTATGTAACCTGTGATAGATTACCTCTAAATGTTATGATCTTGAGTGATCTTAGTTACCACAATTGTAGGAAGTAAATGCTCTTCAACTTCCTCCTCTTCTTAGCTAGACATGCTATCCCATAACACATCTCTGGTCATTTAAGGTACACTTAGCACCATGAAAAGCATGGTAGGTACACGGAGGTGTATAAAGAAATAAATCCAGCATCATCTTGCTGTGCCATTTTACATATTCATTTAAGATATTCCATAACCAAACCCCGCTCCTGCTTGGTTTGTTATGGAGTCTTCCTTTCTCTACTTCTTTTACACACTCTTCTCTCTGGAAAGCTTTATTTAGTTCAGCACAGATGGTTATATCATTACTATTACTTCCCTGAAGAGGTAGCCCTAAATTCATGCATCTTACTTTTTCAAGTCAGCCTATATGCGATAGGTCCCATTGAATTCTCTTTTCTCCCATTGAGCACAATATATGACTATACATATTATGTGTAAGTATGCATAAGCCACAATTCCCACCAGTGCAACAGCCAAATCACATAGGGCTTGACATGCAGAATTTTAGTTTTGGATTTTGTGCTAAATGCAAATAAAAGGCACCCATCTGCTCTTTTCACAAAGCAGTGAAATGTTCCAATTTATATTTGACAAAAGCAACCTTTTCCACCCCGGGACATCTAGTCATTCACTTTACTAAACAAAGCTGTGGCTGTGTGGTGTCATAAAAGAAAGTGCTGGTCACAGTGAAAGTAACAATTTGAAGAACTTTTCTTTTTAGGGAAGTGAAGGTCCTCTTTCTAAAACTTTAATTATGGATAAATGGCATTAGAATTTGAACTTAACTTGACAGTGATGGGCATTCTATAGAATGTGCAACACTGGAGCAAATCCTAATATAACAGAAGAGCAGAAGAACCAACTGGAAGAATGGACTCTAATAGAAATTTTACACTGTAGCGGGGTGACATTCTGATGCAGCTACGTCTAAGGACCAGCAAATACCAAGGTACCACTCTCATGGGGATTCGGCCAGTGGATGCTGCCTCATACTACCTTCCTCTCAATTTTGCAGTAAACTTAAAATTGCTATAGAAACAGTCAAGATTGTTAATATGAATCATCTCCAAATGATAATATCTCAAAGTCCTTCATTTCAATTCAGCTAGTAATCTAGTAACCACAATTTTAGTAATTTTGGCTCTTGTTTTCAATACAAGTATCCTGATTATCATGTACATAGTTTGTAGACAAATATCTCTGCTTATGGAGCATACATACAGCCACACAGAACAATTTATATGTATAATTTGAAGGAATATTTTCCTCTTAAACTAACAACTACCATTCATATAAGTCAAAATAAGTTTGCAGTAATGAATGTTATGAATTCTCGATAAAGAGTTAGTAGCTAATAACAGGAAAGAAGTGTGAAGTGCAATATGTCTAGAGCTGACATAATTAAGGAAGGGAAAATATCAAAGCCATGAAAATACTTTGATGTTGTATGAAGCTCTAGCTCAAGCAAATATAATATTGATGGATTATATGGTTTTTCAAAGTTTTCCCCTCACAGTTAAATACAGACTGAAAAATCAGAGCATAGAAGTTAGAAGAATCTAGAGGCTGGCATTTTTTTTTTTTTTTTGTCAGTGAGCAAAGTTTTTGAAAAGATCCTCCAAGTGGGCATTTCTTTTGTCACTTTGATCCCTGCTCACTGAACCGATTTCCTGTTTGGACACTGAGCCCAGGATTAGCTAAATTTGATTTGAAAAATGTCACCAATGAAACACCAGGAAACGGGGCAAAGAAAATGCTGACGCACAGGTTGAGTAATATTTGTGACTTATTTTTATGTTTGTGACTCATATACTTAAAAGTAAATTCAACACAAGTAAAAAAGAAAATTACTACTTTATGAGTGACCAAAATTTACATAACATTTGCAGATATTTATAAAACTCCAGACCATTTCTCAAGCATGTCACCAAGAAAAAAAGCACAGTTAATAAAAAGTGACAAACTGTTTACATTGTGATAGCAAGAACACAGCTTGAAGAAGCCCGGCACTCATCAAGTTGCAGCTGGGACACTGCCCGTGATCGGTTCCCGTACTACAGTGAGCTGAAATTGTGTAAGCTTTGTTCATACATAAGTTGATTTCACTTTCAGATTCCATTCATCATTGCATTCAGAACCCTTCCTGATCATAACTAATTGAGTCTTATAACAGCCAAGTATGAAATCCGTTGTTTAGATGAACAAGTGCACACAGATACGGACTGCTTTTTAAAAAAAAAAATACTTTCAATGCAAGTGTGTCAGTGCTTACATTAACTGGAAATGATGTCATTGGTGAAACAAGTATAAACTCTCCTCTTTTGTGTTATAACACTATAAAGGAAAAACAACCACTTTTCATCGTCACAGAAATATATCAACTATCAAGAAGAGGGAAAGTGTTAATCTTTTGTTATTAATGTTATAAAATCAGGATTATTTCTAATTGTATTGTAAAATTGCTGAGTAGGCAGTAATGGTAGAATTGTTTAAGATTCTTCCAAATATGCCACATACTTTCACACAGGACTTGGAAGATTTGAGCTGAATGTGACCTGAAAACACCTCCTGAGGACAAGCTCTCTTGGTACTGAAAGGTGCTAGGAAAGCTGCCAAGAGAGGGACACAATCAATTTTCCTAGCCACTCCTGACACCTATGAACACAACCAGGACAAGTGTGGCAAGATATAGTGGCATACTTATCTTGGTGGTAACCAACAGTGTTCTAACTCTATTTAAATCTAATTCAACAGGAGGAAAATCATGTCTGGTACTAGGAACCCTAGTCAAATAGTGAGGTCATGGATCTTAGAGGAGAATCAACAGCTGTTACATTTCTTTCTTTAAATATAATATATATATATATATATATATATATATATATATATATATCATGCACATGCGTGGGCACATGCATATTTATATAATTGAAAACAGATTCTTCTCTCATACAATACATTTCTGCCCTCTCCTGCTCCCAGCTACTCCCCATCTTCTCTCTCCCACAGATCCATTCCCCTTTTGTTTCCTGTTTTAGAAAAGAGCAGGTCTCCAGGAGATGGTGACCAGATAGGACAAAATAAGATACAGTAAGACAAGGCAAAAGCCCTCATATCTAGACTGGACAAGGCAACCTAATAGGAGGAAAAGAGTCTCAAGAGCAGGCAAAGGAGTCACAGAAACACCCACTCCTACAGTTAGAAGGCTCACAAGAACACCAAGCTAACGGCCATGGCATATCCACAGAGGATCTGGTGCAGATGCCTGCAGGCTCCATATTTGGCGTTTCAGTCTCTGTGAACCCCTGTGAGCCCTGTTCTAATTGATTGGTGGGCCTTGTTCTTCTAGTGTCCTCCAACCTTTTTGGCTCCTACATTCTTTCCTCTTCTCTTCTTTAGGGTTCCCTGAGCTCTGAAAGGAGGGACCCAATGGAGACCTCCAATTTAGACTCTCTCGGCCCTATAATGTCTTGCTGTTGGTCTCTGCACTCGCTCCCATCTGTTGCTGGATGAAGTCTCTCTGATTATCTCAAGGTTCATGAACTGTTATGGAAGAGGTGGAAGAAAGATTCTTAGAGCCAATCATTGGATGACAGGAGCAAAATAGGAGTGAAAGATGTCAGGGCCACTTTACTAATGAACTCAGCAGCTATGCCTGCCTCCGTAAGGCCTGCATAAGATGATGGCAGTCAACATTCCTGCATAGGGGACAGAGGAGCTCACATCCCCACATACAACTGAGAAGCTATCGATCTTGATTACTCCTGTGCTAAGGAGAGTTACGTTTCTTCGAGGGTAGTACCCTTAGTAAGTCATGCTCCAGTGGTCGGCTTGGTACTCATGAGGATGTGAACATCAGTGTATTGTGTGAGAACCATTAAGATTCAGTTATTGTGCCTTAGCGATCCATGAAACAGAAATGCCTCTGATCTACAAGTCCCTTGCCCAAGGACAGGTAGTTCCTGGAACACTGGAGGCTATTTTTAATGTAAGGTAACAAGCCAAGGGCTTCCACTCCCCTAAACAAGTCTGCTTGAGCCACTTGCTCTGGATGTGCTTGATCACCTGCGGGCAGGAGCTATGTAAGCAGGAAATAAGTCAGGATGTATGCTTGCCCCTGATTGGGCCTGATGGGAAATGCAATGAATTATGTGTTTTCCTGCTTAAGCTCTTGCCACACTTGATTCTGGGCCATTTCCCAGGAACCTGGTTGTGCACCTGGCCAATATTTAACTAAAGCTTGTCTCAAATTTGGCTTTAAATTATGATAGTGCTCTTATTCTCCATTTATGGGATTAACAATGGGTTAAGGAAAGAGAAGACATGAATCTGGCAGGGAATGGACAATAGGTGGTGGATCTGTGAGGAGTTAGGGGAGGATACGACAGTGAATATGATCAAAATTTGCTGTGTGCATGCATGAAATTCTCCAAGGATTCATGAAAAATAATATTTACATTAAAATAACAAAAGGAGTTGGATCCTGAAAAAAAGGAAAAAGAGATGTGGGGTGGGGAAAGAGAAAAAGATGAATCCAGAGGAGGAAGAAAATAGCTAAAGTAAGAGAAAATGAAATTAAAAAGTGAAAATTGATAGAATTGCTTATTACTTGAAAATTATTCAAAGCGTACACCTTCTGCTTACCCAAATATACTGTGCTAACCACCTCCGACATGACACCAGTGACCCCAGTCATGCCCAGACTCATCCATTTGCACATTGAATAGAGGGCTGATCTTTGTAATCCATGGGACAACACAGAGAGAGTAATATAGGAGTTCTAAAACTGACTCATAAAAGACAATAGGGCAGCTTTCACCTTGTTTTCTTTTGGGTTATCCACTGTGCAGATAGAGAAGACCCTCTAGTAAGTCTAGGAAGCCCATGGTCCAAGAAATTCTTGGGGAGACCTAGCTGGAAGTCTCCAGCTAACAGCCTTAATGATGGATGAACCAGCTTGGAAGTGAATCCTTCAGTGACCATCAAGCTCTTAGGTGACACCAGCTCTGGAATTTCCAGTGAGCCAATTTCAAATCTATGACTGAAAGAGACTGTGAGACAATGTATGTTTCTTGTTGTTTTAACTTAAACTTGAATTCCACAATGGCCAGTCATTTGTTTTGGAAGATTATAATTTATTTAGTCAATACTTTGTAGATACTATGCATGAATCAAAAAGTATAGCAAGTATTTGGGTTTTAAGAAATTAGACTTGATTGTTAGCATTAAGAACAGCCATTAAGTACATTGTCAACAAACTTAGACTTGAGCATCAGTCTTCAACTTTAGTGACATTTTTTGGGGAAGAGCTTTTACTCCCGACAGAGATAGGGTTGTTCCAAAGCAGTCTAGATCAGTTTTTACATATGTGACTTTAGTTAAATGTTTAAACTCATTGTATTTCAGTTTCTTCATGAACAAAATGTAACATATAAATAATCTAACAGAATGAGGAGCATCTAAAATTCATTACTGAGGATTTGGGTGAATAAAATGTTTCTAATAGTTTTAGCTTCATCATCATCACCATCCTCATCAACATTATTAATATTAGAGTCTCAGTGGAATCCTGTCTAGGATTAGACCATAGGCTCTCTTAATTGTTACTAGTGTGAATCACACGATCTTGTGAGATGTATTTGTTTTGTAAATGTAACACTTCATAAAATTTATTATGGTTCATTTTTAGAAGGTAAGTTAAGGAAATGTGAGAGTAATGGATAATTAAGAAAAACAACAAATTTAGGACTATGACAAGTCAACAAATCTGTTCTTCAATGTTGTTCAATTTATATTATTCAGTACAGGTTATTTGCCAAATCCCTGCTACATGTGTAAGTCCAACAAAACCCAAGGAGTTGGTTAATCAGAAATCCTCTGACTTGTTCTCAGTATTCTTTTGTACTTTGTTTAAGACACTAAAGCAAATACTTTTGTTTATGTGCTACAGCTTACAGTTTTAGATGATGAAATTCTTCATTTGTAAATTATAAATTAATTCACTAAAATGAACATTATTATTCAATTGTAATCATGAAAATTACATGATTTAAAAAGCAAGGTGGAGGTACAATATTAGAGGATAGTGGAACTATTTTATTTAATAAATATGTTCCATTATCTAAGTTAATGGAAGACACTTGTATTTTCAAGTCTGCTCTTCAGGGATGCAGTATCAATGCCACAAAGGTCCTGAAACACCCTCTTATATACTGATGAGAGAATGACAGAGTGAAAAAGTTCATTTCCTACTATTCTAAAAACAGGTTTTATTTTAGGAATCTGCAGGTTCTTCATATCATACTTTGAGATCTTTGTGGCTACATAACGAAAGCACAGAGGAAAGAATATTCTTGATGAGCCCTGGAGAGATGGCTCAGTGGTTCAGGGCACTTGTTGCCCTTGCAGAGGCCCTGGGTTCAGTTCTCAGTACTCACTCAGGGAGGCTCCCAAGCACCTGTAACTCCAGTTTCTGGCACATTTATTTCCCCTCCTTGTCTCTATGGGCTCCTGCACACATATGGACTCAAGAAAGTGAGTATTTGTACATATAAAATAAATAAAATCCTTGACGGTGAGGCCAGCCCCATGTTTTCTTCCTTAAGGCATGAAAGGTAGTCCTGGATTCCAATCAAATGGGCATATATATTGATTGCTTACAAAATTCATCTGAACTGAGCACTCTACAAAAATCAAAATAAGAGTATCCAACATTACTCAAAGCTGAGCTTCAGTATCAGGCTTAGCCTTTGGATATGTTATCTCTTTGGTTAACTGATTTATTTCAGCTTCCCAGAGGCCAAGGCTAGTCAAGTCCTCATCTGAGATCCAGCTGACTTCAGAACTAACTAATGACACCTGTGGTTTATAGCTTAGGAAAATGGAGACATGCAGTCCTACAACTGAAATTTTCTTGATCTACAAAGAAAGTGATGAGTAACACTACACAAATAATAGGAAAACATATTAAATGAGAAAAATAAGATGAATTTGTGCTTTAAGCAGATGTCTATCCAAGTATGGGGCTCATGTATTAACTCCCAGCACTTAGCAGCCTGAAGCATTTAAGAACAGATTAATAGTCAGCCCAGCAGTATCCCTCCAAGGTTAGTCTGGGCTATAGGAGGCTCCGTTTTCAAAGTCAAGACAAAATAAAATAAAATAAAAGCAAAACAAAATGAATTGACCAAACAAACCACATACAAGTACCCAGTGTTTTTCTACAGACAATTCAGTAGGCACTGAACTGAAGCACTGGTGGATATTTCTAAGAAGATGGGGACAGTTAGGCAAACTATCAGGTTGACACTCTCTAGAGCCACTAGGGAATGGGACCTGAATTAAGGATTGTCTAGATAAAATTGTCTTGGGGACTATCTTAACTGTGGTAATTGTGATGAGAAGATCTGGGTACTGTAGGTGACACAATTCCCCTGGCAGGGAACACTGAACTGGTTAAGAGTGGAGAAAGCAAACTGAACATGAGCATGCATGTATCTGTTGCTCTATGTTCCTGATCTTGGTTGTGATACTCTAGAGCTCCTGCCCTTGTGACTTCCCTGCTTTGATGGGCTGTAACATGGGGCTGTGAGCTAAAACAAATACCATTTCCCTTAGTTGGTTTTGTCAGGGCATTTTATCACAGCAACCAGAGAAGAAACTAAGACAAAGAACAACCTGAGCTGGGTCTTTGTGGCTTAGAAAATTTCAAGATAATGACAGATCAGAATGTGAAAACCCAGAAAAACTGTAAAATCATAGCAAGAGTGATATGCCAAGAAATCCTTTAAGGAAACAAGAGGTTTGTGTGATAGATGAAGGAGACTTAAACCAAATGATCAGGGTTAACAGCATAGTCTTTTATTGCTGGTGTTGAGGGTGTAGGAGCACACTGTTCCCACCCCTGAATAGTCCTAGCACTGTGGATGCTACCCACCCAGAGGTGGGGCAAGAGCCTTTATTTGCAAAAGCTGTATAACCTTAACTTGAGATCAACAACAGGCTGGCTTCTTTTCCTGACTATTAAACTTCTGTCAGGAGCACATCTATAACTACAATTTATCTGGGAGGTGGCGGCATATGTCTTTAATCCAAGCACTCAGGAGGCAGAGGCAGGCAGATCTTTGTGAGTTCAAGGCCAGCTTGGTCTACAAAGTGAGTTCTAGGTCAAGCTCCAAAGCTACAGAGAAACCCTGTTTTGAAAAAAAAACAAACTAAACCAAACAAAAATAACTACAGTTGATTGATTATGGTCCAATATCATTTTATGTTTTGGGTCTAATACGTTTTATTCATTAATTACTTAAGTATAGTTTAACACCAGTTTGGTATAAGAATAGTGGGTGGGAAAGAGCAGAATTTTAGGACCACAAATGTCAAGTTTATCAATGGAAGTGGTTATGTCACTGGCTCTAGTCAGTCATGTGATCTTTGGTGATTCACAGTTCATGCCAATGTCATGGAGAGAGATATGTTAGTATTTGATGGGTGATCTACTTCAGCACCACAGTCTATTAACTTAGAGAAGGCAACGATGGATGGGTTTTTGATCTCTACTTATAAAACTTATTTTATCAAACAAAAACCCTCCGTGCCATCCAGCATTAGCTTGACATAAGAAATTTGAAATAATTTGGAGGAGCATTTGGCGAGCAGAATTTAGAAGTTGCATTATCAATTTTGTCTATAGTTCCTTTACCTAAATCTCAAGCAATTATTCTAGGTTGTAGACTGAAAAACAGATTCAAACATTGTGCCAACCCATCTGTTTGATTAAGTCAGATACCCCAAAGTCAGTCTCACAAAAGTCCCCTGGAAACTGCTGGCACTTCACTTTCATGCTAATTTCTTCTTCAAAAATAAATAATAATACCCAACACATTTTTGTTAATTCCATCCAACATTAGCTTAACTCCTAATGAACAATAACTTATTTAGATCGGTACTTTAAAAAGACTTGCAGAATATGGGTACCCAAACCTGTTTACACCCTTTCCCAGAGAAATGAACCACTTACAGAAAAGACAGTTCTCTGGTATTCAGCATTAGAAAACCCTTTAAGACCCACAAGAATGAGCCATAACTTTCCAACATGAACTTTATATGCAAGGAAGGTGATATTTTGGTTTTCCATCTGTCTCACCATTTTTCTTTATTATTCATTTGCTTTAGATTGCAGGCAGAGAAAATGGATGTTATTTGCTGAGTCCTCTAAAGACTCCAAAACTGTGTTGGGTGTTATTATTTATATTTGAAGAAGAAAATAGCATGAGAGTGAAGTGATAGAGATTTCCAGAGTACTCGTGTGAGATTGGCTATAGGGTGTCTGATTTAATCAGACAGATTGTTTGGCACAGTGTCTGAATGTGGTTTTCAGTCTAAATTGTAAAGTAGATGCCTGAGATCAAAGTAAAGGAACTATAGACACCATCGATAAAGCAACTTCTAAATATGCTTCCCAAATGCTCCTCCAAATTATTTCAAATTTCTTCTGTATGAGCTTTAAATTTTTCTTTAATTGAAATCTCTCAGCTCAGCTGAAAAATTGAATCACATCAATTTGTCCACATTTTTCCAAGAAACGTGAGAAGTGCTGAAATATTTGTAGAAACTTCTTTAGTTGACGTAGGAAGTAATACATTTCAAGAAGACTCTCTGGATAATAGAATGTGTATATTGTTTTCCAAAATCCTTACGGAACATACATTTTCACATAAACAGGTCAAGTGACTCAAATTATTTTCAGTTGTTGCAATATTTCATTTGGGAATAGAGAATTTATTATTTATTGAGCCTGCTCTACTTGAGATGAAACAGCAAGCCAAAACATCTTCAATCAACAAATGTCTATAGATTGAAAATTATAGTTAAAAACTTTCACTTTCGAAATTTAAAATCTTATCAAAACAAATTAAGCTAATTATCAGGTTCTGTGTTCCAGGTGACATACTCTATAGAAATGAACTCATACTTCTTATTGTTACATCTCAGTTAAGGAGCTAAGTAGGTACAATTTGTGATGAAAACAAAACCCCTATTTTATTAATTAATTTTTAGTTAAAATATAATTGCATAATTTCCCTTTCTCTTTCCTTCAGGAGACACCTCCTTTTCTCTCTCATATTTATGGCCTGTTTTTCTTTAATTGATGTTACAAACACACACACACACACACACACACACACACACACACACACACACACTTTACTTCTAATCAAAATATGTAAAATTTGTTTTTCCAAATTACCTATAACATAGAAATTTGCAGATGAAAGTATCAAAATGGTACTAAATTGGGAAAACTGCACTAGAAAAAAATTTTTTTCTTTGCCATTCTGAAAAATAAAATGACTCACAATTAAATTTTAGTTCTGTCTTTGAGAGGTGGGAGACCATTAATTGCAGAGAATTTAAAGTCTAATTATTGTAAAAATTAATACTGGTTACTATACAATCATAAAATTTTCAAATAAAAACTAAAAATATTTAACCTCTCTAGTTTTTCTGATAATGGAGTATATAGTTTCTTATTTTGAAATATTATTGCAATGGATCTCTTCTGTATTAGAAATTGTTTTTAAAAGAATGTATTTTGCTTCTTGTTGTTAGAAAACACAAGAAATACCAACAATTTGAGGACCTCAGATGATGTGCATAAAATCAGAAAGCAACACAAACTTTATCTTGCATTACTTATAAATACTTAAATTACATGATTGGTAGGTACATTAAAATGGGTTTTGAATTTTGTCCAGAATCTGGCAATACAAGTACATTTACATGAGCATGATTTACTTTGCAGAATCAAAATATACTTTCCACTCTTTATAAAGGGCATTCATTGATTAATGTTCTTTATTTCTGAGGTTAAGAACAACTTTCTGCCTCCTTCTTGTTATATAAGTAAGATGTTTCATTACCTGACCTCTCCTGTTAATGTACAAAAACAAAAGGAAGTAGAGTCAAATGACCTTTCTTACTATTGGCAGTGTATAGAAATCCAAATATGACTGGTGGCATAAAATGAAATGTCCAGAGATCTACAAGGATGACCCCAACTAACAATCTAAGCAATAGTCAACAGGGTACCTTAAATGCCCTTCTCTGATAATGAGATTGATGACTACCTTATATGCCATCTGGAGCCTTCATCCAGAAGCAGAAGCAGTCACCCACAGCTAAACACTGAGCTGAACTTTGGAATCCAGTTGCAGACAGGGAGGAGTGATGAG